>NC_137969.1:150112311-150214811 GCF_963924665.1 Micromys minutus | reverse complement strand
CATATCCTCCAGACTTGGACACCATCCTATTACTGATTTTTTTTTTTTTTTTTTTTTTTTTTTTTTTTTGGTTTTTGTTCTTTGGGATAAAAGGATTCTCTCATTGCTGGTCACAGGCTTGACTAAGAGGCTCTATGCTTCTGAAACAAAATGAAAGTTGCATGTGCCCATGAGTGTAGTATGGGAAGGAGTGGTTGTATGGGCATCTGGGGCTAACCTTCTAGTTCTTGCCCTTCGTGGTTACAAGACTGTATATACACAGGCACGCAGCTTCTTCATTTTCTTTCTACAGGTATAGTGTAGGAACAAAGAGAAATGACCTACTTTCTTCCCAAGACAAGATACACAGAGAGATGAAAGCATTTCTATAACTCCTGAAGAACTTCTTAAACAATGAGGCTTACACTGTAATTTTTGCTTGGGTCTTTTTTTCTAAAAAAACAAAAACAAACAAACAAACAAACAAACAAACAAAAAACTACATCATGATGGTTTTCTTCTTCCTGGACTCTGTATCTTCAGCTTCAAAGCTTGAGCTGAGGCAATATTTACCAAATGTTGTGGTTGGCCTTCTCCTTCCTTAGGGAGGTGCTCTGGTCCACGTGTACACTGATGGTTCGGTGCTGTTGACACACGGCGGTACTGAGATGGGCCAAGGCCTTCACACCAAGATGGTTCAGGTGAGGAGCCTAAGGACCATGCTGGGGATGTCTGGTGTCCAGAAAGATGCTGGGTGAAACTGAGTAGTATGATGTACCAGAAGTAACAGGCCTGAGAGCACATTTATACATGGCTGTGGACAAGTCTTCTCCCCTCTTATCTGTACTAAAGGACTGACTATACAATCTCCTAGGATGTGTCCATTACACACTCTCACTCTTGAGATTTATCCAGACCCAAAAAGAAATTCCAGTATTTGTTTAAAATGGGATTATATATGTCTTAGCCAACCAGACTGTGTAAAAGGTGTTCCTTCAAACTCAGCCAGGTGTGGGAACTTTACAGACTCAACAGAGTAGAGCTTACAAGGTTGTTCCTGATTGTTGTCTGTTCGTTTTGCCTTTGTTAGTAAAACTAAACTTCACCCTGGGAAGAGGGCAGCCAGGTTTCATGATAACCTCCTTCCCAGAGAGTGATGTCTCCTTTGTTGCAGGTGGCCAGCAGAGCTCTGAAAATCCCCACCTCCAAGATCCATATAAGTGAGACTAGCACTAACACTGTTCCCAACACCTCTCCCACGGCTGCCTCTGCCAGTGCCGACATCAATGGCCAGGCTGTTTATGTAAGTGAGGAGCCTAGGGGGGCCTGAGTAGCTGGGGATGGGCTCTGGGTTGGGGGTCTCCAGAGGTCCCCTTGATGGTCTGTAATAGTATCCCTGGCTGTGGTCATGACTTCATTCTGCTACCAAGGAGGATGCTCTTCCTCCATGTGGCCAGCAATAGAGAAACTCCAGCCTCATCATGTCTAGCAAAGCCAGGAGAGTTGGGTCCAGAGTGAGAGGGGGATTAGAATGAAAGCAGTGGCTTCTGGGAAGGAATACTACCCAAGGCTGGAATTGGCCAACCACAGATAGTGGATTAAAATTGATATTTGACTATGGAGTCAGCTGGATCTCAGCTCCTTGCTTCTTTCTCACATGAAAAATATCCTCAAACAAGGAGCATGCTAGAAGAAGCTACCTCCATGGGGGTCCATCAGAAGTTTCCCCTCTGTCGGCCTAGGCATGGTGTTAGGAGGGCTCTCTAGAACCAACGGTGGCCTTCTGTGAGTGTCATCTGCATTGCTTGGAGGTAGCACTGCAGGCCATTGAGCTGTGCAGGTGGCTTGGGTGTCACATGGTAGAGAGGGCAGAGCACTGATATGTCTGGTGTCTGGTGGGTTTCCTCCAGGAAGCATGTAAGACCATACTGAATAGACTGGAACCCTTCAAGAAGAAGAATCCAGAAGGCTCCTGGGAGGACTGGGTAAGTCTGAGCTGGTCCAAGCTGCTTCTTGAACAGGAGTAGTACATTAGCTACAGCAGGGCTTCTGTCCCTACCCAACACATACATGAGATGCTGATCTACATGTGGATGGTGAGCTCTGTCTGAGTCACATGGCTGGAGCAAGTTCATGCTTATGGAGATTAGAGCCCTGGCCTCCCCAAGTCTTAAAGGATGGGTCGTCTGTCTTAAGCACCTCCATATGATGGCTTGGCTTACTCGAGTATGGATCCTCACATATGTCAGCAGGCCCAATGAGGTATGTCTTCTTAAAACTCTGTGTCTCTGAGGGCCTTCCTGGTAGTCCCTCCTCTTACCCAACGTCCCAGTCTGGGGCAACTGAAATGTCATCCATGAGAAATTTAGATGTCCCATTAGATGCTAGGAGTGGTAGAACAAAAAACTCCTAGTAAGAATGAGCCTGGTTGTCCAGATTCTTTCTAGACTAGATGTTGGAATGGAAAGAATTCTCAGAGGTCATGGCTGTCATCCTAGGTAGAGGCAGAGGGATTATGAATTAGAGGACAGCCTGAGCTATGTGGAAAGACACTGTCTCAAGAAGTGAAGGGATGGGAATATAGCTAGTGTTGAACAGTTACCTGGTATATGCAAGGTCCCAGGTTCAAGTTCTAGCAGCACAGCACACATACACACACACACACACACACACACACACACACACATACACACTCGAGAGATTCAGGGGAGAAAAGTAACAAAATGGGATTGTACATGAACCAAATGGTAGTACAACCCATCTCGTCAGATTCAGAGAAAACAAGCTACCCTGTCATGTGTACTCTTTTCCCACACCCTTGTCTAATCTTAACTTCCCTTTCCACACTCCTGTCCTTGAGTTTCATATGCATGAAGACTGCTCGACTCTCATTTAATTCTGGTGGCTTGTGCATAGGTTTGTCAGGCAAGTAGAATATTTTTCACAACACCTTTGTTGATAATTTTCTTTCACTCAACCTGACCTTTGCCCTGTACTATTGGCTATGTAGTCCAGGATCCATTGTGAGCAGAAAACACAGATAAATAACCCACAGTCACCAATACATGTATTATGTTACGTGCCTAGAATAATCCTAAGACAAAAACTGCTTTCTCCAAGTCTTTAATTTTCTCATCTGCAGTATGGGACTAACATAGCTTAGTAGTGGATCAGGTCTTCAGAAACCACAGCCACCTTCCTGATGGCCATTGTCTTCCTCAGGTCATGGATGCCTATACCAGTGCAGTGAGTTTGTCTGCTGCTGGATTTTATAAGTGAGTATGATCTTCTTCCTGCCCATTCCCGTGTGCTGACAGCTCTGAATACTGGTTATCCCATGGCCAGAAAAAAAAAAAAAAAAAAAACAGCAACCCTAGAACCTTCTTTATGTCAGTGGGGCTCACGCTGATTTCATTCAGGCTAAAGATGCTTCATTCTATACCATTACCAACTAAGTATAAAGGAACAAACACAGGAGCCGCTGTATTAGAAGACTTCAGTCCCAGACCTTTGGGAGTGCTGTTTCCTAGAGAAAAGTCAACTCTGTCCCTCATTCTCACATAGCACTGAGCTGCACCGTGATAGGTAATTAGGTAACCTGCATGTTTTTTTGTGCAGAACACTGGATTTCTTCCTAGTGCCTTTCCCTCGGGAGAACAGGAGGATCTAGTCTGCGATCTCCTCACAACATACAGAGAATGGCGGAACTCTATTAGTGCAGCGAGGCATAGAAGGGAACATGCACATTCCGTAGTCTTAAAATGGTGTCACTGTGTGATTAGCTAGAGACCCCTCCTGTTCAGATTTGGAGTTATAAAAAGATACAATTATAGTTACAGTCCTACTGCTATGATAAAATGCCCTGACAAGAATAATGTATTAGCGAAAGGGTTTAGCTCATAATTCTAGGTTATAATCCATCGTTTATAACCTAGTATAGCAGTAGCAGGAGCTTGAGCGACACAGTCACAGCACATCTGGCCAGGAGCAGAGATGAAGCATGCATGCTTACACTCAGCTCACCTCCCTCCCTCCCTCACAGACCCAGCCCATGAGGATGCTCACATTTAGGATGGTTTCTCCACTCCAGTTAACCAAACCAAGAAAATCCTGCATGGATATGTCCACAGGCCAGACAAATCTAAACAGTCCCTCCTTAAGACTCCAATCTACGTGATTCCAGATAGTATTGAGTGGACTATTAAAATTAGCCATCACCATGTTTCTGGGAAATTCAACTTAAAGCTTTTCAAGTTTGTCTTTAAAGTGTCTTGAACGAATATGTGGTTGTCATGACACACACACACACACACACACACACACACACACACACATACACACACACACCTCCTAATAGTGTCATTTCCTATGCACACACATTCAAGCACACGAGTCTATGGGAGACAAAGGTATTCAAACCACCACAATTCCCTAGATAAACAAGATGAAGTCAGAGGTCAAAAACAGTGAAGTTTCTCCTGGATTAAGCCTTGTCCCTCAGCCTGTGTTAGTTTTGTTTGAAGGTGAGTTCTGGTCATATCAGGTCACATTATTTCTATGTAGCATATTTTATATGTATATATGTATTATACATATGTGTTATATAGAGTCACATAAATATACATTATATAGTGAATGTGTGTACAATATATAATTACGTAGGGATGCCATACTTTAACCTCTGTTAAGTGTGAGTACAGGTCTATACGGTCATACATTATGACAATTGTACAGGGCAAGCAGACTCTGAAGAGGAACACACACAATGTAACATTTGTCTTTCTTAATAACGTTTTCCTCAGATCACTTGTTGAAGTTCCAAAGGGGCCAGGAGATGGGGAGGGGCTGCTTGGGATGTACCCAGGTTGGCATGAGACCTTTCGCCTGAGAAAGAACCTTGTGAGAACAGTCAGTACTGTCCCCTTCAGAGCCTCATTGCTGGGGACCGGGGATTCTGGGTCACTCACTCACTCTTTCAGGGAGTGACCTGCACACCCTCCCCAAGTCTAAGCATCTCTGTCGCTGTTGTCAGCACCTTGAAGAAAGCAACAGGTCTCTGTTAAATACAGCCAGGTGTACAGAATGCTCATACCGTGGGCTTTGGCAAAACGAAACATAAGCAGAATTCTCTGCAATATTTCATTTTCATGAAAATGTCAGAGCATTTGAAATGTGTGGGATTTGGAAGAGGAAGGTGGAGTGAAAAAGTAAGACCTTTAGGACTTGCAGATTTACAGGGCAAAACGTGTACAGATAGGGGTGGGTGTGTGTAACACACGTAAACCTTTTTATTTTTTCTCTCCCAGGACACCCAACCTTGGCTACAGCTTTGAGACAAACTCTGGGAATCCCTTCCACTATTTCAGTTATGGGGTAGCTTGCTCTGAAGTAGAAATTGACTGCTTAACAGGGGATCATAAGGTAAGACATTTGCAGCATGTTAGCCTAAGAGAGAAGAGAAGACCAACAATTGAACTGCAGTCTGAATGACTGGCCCAGGCCTGCTCTCTGGTTAGGAAAGAAGCCTTACATCAGAGGCAGAGGACTGCTCCATAAAGGCCAGCAGGCACATACCTTAGACTGGGAGCCTCACAGTTTCTGCCTCAGCCCTTTGGCTGTTTCTGGAGTGAGAGCTACCATGTAGGACTGTGTGGGACTGTTCTCCATAAATGATGACATCTGCACACTGAAGTTTAAACTGAAGAGAATTTTTATGAGGCACAGATATCTTCTTCCTGTATTTTTTCAATCATTTATTTTTAGCTTTTTCTTATTTGGGAGAGGAAATCCAGGGCCTCGTGCACACAAGGCCAGTGGTCTACCAGTCAACTTACACCCCAGACTCAGGCTGTTTAATAATGTGGCTATTACCTCATGGGCTCTGTAAAACAGGGTGCTTTGGATTCAGCCACAATATACTTTGTTGACTGCTTTCTCACAGATCTGCTCAGACTCAGGTTCAAAGCCCCAGTCCCTGGAGACCTTTTCTTACCACTCATGTGCAGGTGTGTGCTGAGATCAGCTCCGACCTGCCTTTTCCTTAGCTGCTAAGATCTCAAGTGCCAGAGTCTGGGTGTGCTGGGAACCCCTGTGTCAGCCTGCTCAGGGCTTGAAGTGTTGTTGATTGGGATTTACAATCCAAGAGTTATCATAAAACACTGTGGGGTTTCAGGTATTCTGTTCTTCTCCAACTATTTTCTATCCACAGAATCTCCGTACAGATATCGTCATGGATGTTGGTTCCAGCTTGAATCCTGCCATTGATATTGGACAAGTAAGGTCTATGGGAGAACAGGGGGTAACAGGATAAATAGGCCAGCAGTGTGCCCACTCCCACTCTGCTTCCTGAAGGTCACCAGCTACACAGCATGTCATCATTTTTAAGTAAGGCAGAGAATAGTACTTCACAAACCATTCCAAGTAAGAGATGGCCATCCCACTCTCAAAGCAGAAAACAAATAAAGATAGATTAACCTGGAAAGGGAAGTCACATGCCCCAGACACCAGTATGGTACATGAGGAAACAGTGGATTCTCACATGTAACACACACACACACTCATACACACATATATACATGCATATGCATACATACACACACAACACACAGGGGACAAACGGGGAGGAAGTAAGAGAGAAGGGGTAGAGGGAGAGAGGGGAGGGGTAGAGGGAGAGGAGGAGTAGAGAGAGCGTTTGAACACCTGGGAATGAGCACAATAAGGAAGGGGAATAGAGACTAGTACTGATTCCTGGGCAGCAGGGTCAGAGGTCAGAAGAAATGGCTGCCTCCCCATTGGCCACTGAGCCAGCACATTAGATAAATTCCTTTCTAGGAAGTAAATAGTATCAAGACTGGAGTGATGGAGGGATCCGCCAAAAGGCTTGAGCTCATCCATGAGTAGGAAAAGAATTTCCAAATGAAAACCATTTTTGGAAAATATAGGATTAATAGGTCAAGCTGGAGAAGACAAGAGGGGTAATTCCAATTTGAGATATTTCTGATAGAAAATATGAGCACATTTCTAAAAAATATATAAAAGGCTAGTCTACTCTTTAGTCAACACACACACACACACACTCACACACACACACACACACACACACACACACACACACACACACACACACACACACACACACACACACACACACACACACACGATCTGCTTGGAGAATGCCCTCTGTTAGGCAGGCATTGCATCAAGCACTATGGTTACAAAGATTATCGACAGTGCCCCCTTGTGTTCAACCTTAGCAGTGCCACATATCACTCTTCTGAACAGGGATGCGGGAGCAGATGGGGACCAGTATAGTGTATAGGATGCCCTAAATCTGTAAGCCATAGTGGGAACACTTCCTCCCAGAAGACAGGTGGGAGTGGGGACCCAACAAGGCTGGAGGTAAATTTCACAGGATTGACTACTGCAGAAATACCTCCTATGAGCTTGTTTCCGGGTGTTGGATCACCGGGGGTGAGGTGCAGACAAGTCTCCATCTGCACAATGACATGCCAGTATCATTGACATGCCTTGGTACTGTGGCAAGAGCCAGGCAGGAATTTGAAGGCCCCACTATAGGTCCAGTTTTACAGTCATTGTCATCAGTATCTGTCCTGAGGACTGGAGGGTAGGTGGTAACCATGGTTGCCTTCTGTCCTGCAGGTAGAAGGGGCATTTGTCCAGGGCCTTGGTCTCTTCACTATGGAGGAGCTGCACTACTCCCCTGAGGGGAGCCTGCATACTCGTGGCCCCAGTACCTACAAGATCCCTGCATTTGGCAGCATCCCCACTGAGTTCAAAGTATCCTTGCTCCGGGACTGCCCCAACAAGAGGGCCATATATGCATCGAAGGTACTGTGGCTATGTGCTACCCTCTGACCTCCAGAATGGGAGACCACTGTGGGTGGTAAGGAGTTTCAGTCACCTGCCTGGTGGGTCTGCAAGGGATCCCTCCAAAAGAAGAACTGAAGGAATTGGGCAGAGAAGAACACATCTTGGTCATATTGACTGAAGCTGACTCCTGTAGGATCAAAGTTTGATCTGTGCTGCTCTGTCATACATCATGGTCCTTGATCCTCAGAGATGACTGTATACAGTGTCTCCCTGTTCTTGTGAGAATGTGCAAATTCACTACAGAGGAGGGAGCATCTTCCAATATATTCTGTCATCCCTCTAGCTGTTGGGATTCAACCCTAAAACTGTACTAATAAGCCTGGGGAATTGTGCGCAGAGAGATTCCTTTATTTTTGTCCATAAAAAGCACAGACCATGGTTAAGCATCCACCTACCTCATCAGTGTAGCCCTGTGTCTCTGAGGAAGGAAAACCATGACTTGCATCTGATGAAATATTTGCTGTGTCATGGTTCACTATGCCGCTGAGGGTGGATAGGGTCTGGAACACACTGTGACCTTGGTCATGGATTCTTACAAAGTACCATGTGTTGGTGTCACTGGCCTGATGAGGAAAATGTATCTCTAGGGATCATACCCTTAGAAATTTTAGGTTTGTAGTTTAAGGAGGCAGAGTCTCAAAACATAAATTTTGATAAGCGCCCTCGGTGATTCTGAGACAGGTGGTCTTCTACTTATGCCTCACAGGGTAGAAAAGTCAGCCTCTATCAGGAGGTGCCTGTAATCTCAGATCCGCATGTGTATGTGTAATTACAGTGCATATTTAGCAATGCTGTCAAGGTTGCTGATAGACCATTCCCCTGGGCCAGTAACTGAGGGAGAGGCTAAAACTCATGCCAAGTTTTTGATCTATAAAACAGTAGCCAGGCACGGTGGTGCACACCAATAATCCTGGTACTTCAGAGGCTGAGATAGGACAATTTCTAGAAGTTCAAGGGCAACCTGGGTTACACAGTGAGTACCAAGGCCAGGCAGGGCTTCATAGCCAAACCATGGCTCAGTAATAAAAATGATTATTTAATATAACGTTCAAAGATAATCATATAATTACTTAATGTGCATTTTATGGTATTGTCAGAGGAAATTACATAATATGAGCTAAAACGAATCTTATGAAGATCAGCCATTTAAGAAATACTTTCTCGGGCCTTTATTAGTTTTGGCTACCTCCTTTTAGCTGATCTGCTGTGGCTTTATTGGTGCTGGGTGGAGGCATTCATGGACATCACCTGAACCTCTGTGCAGGGTTCATAGCCTGGCCCCTGGGCCTGTGTGAGAATGTGAAGTCTGGAGCCACTCTGATTGATTCTCTACTCCATGTTCTGTCCATCCAGGCTGTTGGGGAGCCACCTCTTTTCCTGGCTTCTTCTATCTTCTTTGCCATCAAAGATGCCATTCGCGCAGCTCGGGCTCAGCACCGTGATAGTAACGCAAAACTTTTCCAGCTAAACAGCCCCGCCACTCCGGAGAAGATCCGAAACGCTTGTGTGGACCAGTTCACCACCCTGGTAGGATACTTTAACAAATACCTACTCTACCGGGGGTGGACAGGCCTTAGCTGGCAGACTTGAGCGGAAGGTACTGTAGGGAGGAGAAATGTCAGCCTTGGGTCAAGGATTGCCTGCCCTGAGCCACGTGTGACGCTGAGTTGAACTTGCACTCAAATAATGAACCATCCACCCTTTGACCTTGCCTCTCGCACATGGGCTTCTTTCTTGGAGGGAGGGATGATGAACATACAGCTGCTTGTTATTGGGAAATTTGATCGTTTTCCAGCTGGCTTCAGGTAATGGATAAGTCTGCAGAACAGCCCAGTCTCTGCTGCTTGTCACTGTCATCGGGTGACTCCTCTGTTAAAAATACCATGTGAGGCACTGGGGAGTGGGAAGGGAAAGGAAATAGTATGTTTGATTAATGATGTTTCTTTCAACATTACCATTTGCCCTCCTGATACTGGGGACATAGGTACACTCAAGGACTTTGCAGTCTTTGGGGGAAACAAGATGGCCAAATTATGTAGTGACTGACTCCCACCCTGAAGGGGCATATGGCAGAGCAGTGGTCCTCAACCTTCATAACACCACACCATTTTAATACAGTTGTGCTGACTCCCAACTGTAAAATTGTTTTCATTACTACTGTAACTTTGCTACTGTTGTGACTTGTACTGTAAACATCTGATATACAGAACTTCTGATATGCAGGATATCCAATATGTAGCCCCCTAAGGAGTCGTGACCCACAGGCTGAGAACTGCAGTAGGAGAGATTCTGTGGTTCTCAGAATCCCTGTGGGAAGTCCCTCTGTTTTACTCTTAGCGGATGATGCCAGGAGAAAGGAGAGTCTGCTAGGAGCACCTTTTGCTTCAGGGGATCTCAGTGATAGCCTAGCCTACATTGTGTGGTACAGTAGCTATGGGTTTACAGGTAAAGTGAGCACTTATTGACCCCCAACATGACATGCATAAGGAATGGATAGGAGATTCCTCATTGCAGGAGAATCTGCTGCCCACACCTCTATGCTAAGAGTGAAGGAGACAGGTAGATTCCCAGGTAGGCCATTTCTGTGCCTGCTGACAGCTTTAGCTCAGAGGTGAGAACTGGAGAGTATGTCGTATGCAGTGAAGGGACCATAGTGGGGCTCCTCCATTCCAGTGACCCAGAGCCCATCACCATACCATTGCTGACGGTTACCGAGCAATGTGGGCCTATGGGCAGGTTGCAAAGTTGGCTTTTCACAAGGAATGAGATGCAAAACTCAGATCATTTAAAGAGACCTGAAGATCCTCCAACCTAGAACAGAGAATCTTTTCTCTATAACAGTACTCCAGTAATTACCCCCCTCCGGGGCGGGGGGGCTTACATCAGCTGATTCCTCATAAGTTGTGCTTTCTAAGGACCATGGGTACCATGTGTACAGGAACCACTAGTCTGGCTGCTACATGGGAAATGCTCAGTTAAAATAAAGGAAGAACAAGGAAATTAAGGGGTCCATTGTGGGGGTGTCCCCCATAGCTGAGACTGTCACATGGGGATTTGGTCTTGGCATAGTGTGATGTTTATGAGACAGAATGTGAGAGATAACAGAGTGAAACCACAGCAGTGAGAATTCTTTCATTTCTTCCTAGTGTATCACTGGAACATCAGACAACTGTAAACCCTGGTCTGTGAGGGTCTGAAGAGGTCCCCAGCAATGTTTTGTACTACAGTGGGGATTCCTTGGAGCCACGAGTGCATCCTGAAGTATCCAGATCTCCACATACCGCATGGGACTCAGCAGGATGGCATTTTCAAGAAAGTGGACAATTTTGATCCAAATAAGAGTTGCAAATGAAGCAATAAGCAAACAGGGAGCTGTTGGCCTAAGTGGCAAATGAGCATCTTGGATAATTTTGAGTCCATCTTGGTCCATGTTTGAAATGAGTTTAGGAAGTATTTGTGTTATGTTCCTACTCACAGAATGACCTGTGTAACCAAAATTCTCTCATACTCCCTGAAGCTTAAGCCAAAGCTCCTCTAGATCTGCATGCCTTGCTCAGAGGCTTCTGTCAAGCCACCAAGTGCCATGTTGTGACCTCAGATTCACACTCATCATTTCCAGTAAGACAGCAAAGAGGGATTAAAACCCCCAACTACTTTTGCATCGTGGAAGACAATAAAAAATGAAATGCAATCGAGGTCAGTTCCAGTATTGTTGAGCTATTATGGTTAGATTATTCTCTGGTGCAAAACTCCAACCAATCCAATCATTAAGTGCCTACAGCATTCTGGATCTCCTCTCTGTCGTGTGTGTGTGTGTGTGTGTGTGTGTGTGTGTGTGTGTGTGTGTGTGTGTGTCTATCTGTCTGTCTGTCTGTCTGTCTGTCTAAGAATTTCCCTTAGAATAATTTTCACCTAGAAGTTGTGACACTAAAATCAATATCAGCCAGAGGGGAAAGCCCGAGTTTGACTTCAAATGCGTTCCCTTCAAATGCCTTCTCTTCCTGTGATGCATTTGTGGGGAAATGAAAGAGATAGACAACAATAATCACTGAGATCTTCCCCTGCTCAGAGTCTATAAATACATGACCCGAAAACTCCAGTTACATAAGGGAGCTGCAGCGATCAAAGACTTGGCCCCTTTTGCTCTTATGCAATGTCTGGGCCTAATGAACCCTGCGTAGATTCTTCCATTTGCTCTCTGTTGGTAAGGAGAACAGGAAAAGACAAGCCTCCCCTTCACTGCCCAGGCAGGAGGTTCCAGCACAGTACAGTACTGAACCGATAGTGTAATGTGGGTCAGGTGCTTCCTTTCAAGTCCCCAGCCTGCCAGACAGCCTGCATATCTGGCCATGGAAGGAGGATAGGTAGAAACGGTGCAGTCAGGTATGCCTGATGTACTAGTAAATGTGTCTGTTTGCTGTCAATGTGAGAGATGCTTAAGGCTCTCCCATCAAATGCTAGCATCTTCCACATTGCAGCCAGTCAACAATTTCTAAAATAAGTTAGCATGTGCACATGCGCTCTCTCTCTCTCTCTCTCTCTCTCTCTCTCTCTCTCTCTCTCTCTCTCTCTCTCTCATTCTCTCTCTCTCTCTCTCTTACCATATTCTCTTTTTTCTTTTTATTTTTTCCTTCCCTCCTTCTCTCCCCTCCCCACCGTCTTTTTGAGATAAGATGCCAGGCTAGTTTTAAACTTGTATAGCTGACCATAACCTTCAATTTATAACCCCCATGCCCCTGCCTCTCGATTGTTATGGTTACAGGCAGCTGCCACCTTGTCCCATTTATGGAGTGTTGACATGGAACCTGGGGCTTTGTGAATGTTAGCACTTTATCATGGAGAAACCTCCTGCCTACAAACACCTTTCAATGTAGTCTAGGTATGTTGCTCTTACACCGTGGCTGAGGTTGACAATGCTTTAAACACTGAGCTGATATTTTCACTGAGCTAGAACAGACCGGTTTCGGATGATTTTCGGTAAGGGTGTGAGCTAGGACCTGAGATTTGCCACTCAGTAGTGAGGATCTACCGAGTGAACAATGAACAAGTTCTCTTGTGTGCTGAGGCTAACACAAGAACAGTGTTCACGGGAACTCACCCAGAAAGTGTTTTGTGGGCTAGAGATCTCCATGATACTCCGAAGTGTTGATTTTCTCGGATATCTTCCCTTGTCTGCCCTTTTACTTTAAACCATATAGTGCCTAAAGTCTATTTGGAGTGAGGTCCCTCAGTCTTTCTGGGCCTAGCCAACATTGACTGCAGTGTGGCATTCCAGCCTCTAGAGGGCGGTAGAAACCAGAGGATAAGGCAGGAGTCTCCAGATGGCTCCGCAACATGGCATCTGTGATTATTGCTAGCATACTGATTTAAGATCTAGGAGTAGATCAGATATCCTCAAGGGCCTCCCCGGGAGCTGGATTTGAACCTGACAGGCTGACAAAATCTTCTCAAAGGAGCTTTTTCAAGACGTGGGTCAGCCGTGGGAGGATGAGAGCCAGATGGAAGGCTAGCAGGGGAAGGCAATTCTTGTTTCTTGAACATCTGCAACATGCCATGTGCCAAATTTAATGCTTTATCTATAGAGCCTTATTCAATCCTCCAAGTGGCCCTAAGGGGCAGGTACTCTAGTCCCTGTAAGCCCACAAATGACAAGCCTTACTCCCCATGCCGGTGGTGAGGGGGCTTAGTCAAAACAGCTTACTCCTAGAAACCCACCTCAACCCAGGGGTAGGCCCTCTGCCTGAAAGGCTGAGAGACCTGGCACATATGGAGGGAACCAATCTGATTATCAGAATGGGCCCCTGCTGTGCAGAAGCCCTACCACTTTCAGGTGGGGTAAGGACTCCCCTATTGGCATGGACAAGGTGGTAGGAGAAAGAGGGAATCCTCACCCTGCTCTGGGTGTGAGGGCCGAGGTGCAGAGTGGAGAGGGTAGGAACGAGGTCTGAAGGAGGAGCAAAAGATAAGAGCAGAAATAGCTCCAGATGATTGATTTATGACTGGGAACATCCCTAAGCCTGTGACAATTTTATCTTTAGCTGATGGAGCACTTGGAAGGCCAGGACTGCCTGTTTTGGATCTTGCAGCTTCCTCCAATGGCTGAGGCCTGCGTTGGCCTGATGGCCCCAGACCCAGGAAGCTGAGCTTTTGTTTTGTCTTTATCCTGAGGGAGAGAAGGACATGTCCCTAAGTTGGAAGACAGACCCTGTGACTGTCCTGTCATCTGAAACAAAGCAGCCATTGACATTGGTGGAAGTGGCAGCCTCTGCCCAAAGGGATTCTGACATCATTTCTGTCCTTGAACTTCCAAGGCCTTGGCCTTGTGTACAGTCTGCCAGAGCAGCTGAGCATCCTAAAGCTGGGAGGAACTTGGGGACCACAGGGTTCTATGCATTTGCTTCTGAGATAAAAAAATGTGAGCTCATGGGGGTGGGGGGAGGAGTTGTCTAGAGCTCCACGTTCCTGCTTTTGCAACAAGACCACAAATCTGCTAATTAGGTGGGTTATCTCCTCTTCAGGCTTCACTCTGAGAGCTGGGAGGTGACCAAAACCTGGTTTACCCTGCTTGCAGAGGAGGCCCAAGCTGAGCACCACAATAAACAGGAATGTTTGATTACTGTGCCTGCGCCTGGGCTCTGGGAACAGGATTCTAACTCTTCCTGAGTCACAGGTGAAGAGGAAAGTGTTCAGTGTAGGGTTACTATCTCATCCTGAAAGCCAGGTGCCAAACTGTCACATAAAAGGAACTGTGTGAAGGAGCGGTGGGCACGGGTTTGCCTCCTGTAGCTTATCCACATCAGAGGAATGCAGTAGTCGAGTATTACATTTGAGAGGTTGTACAGAGGCTTCCTTTGAAGCCAGAAGGCTGTACATTGTCCTTGACAAAGAGAGGAGGGTATGTGTAGCCATGTATTTGTGTGTGTGTGTGTGGGGGGGGGGGTGGCGGTGAGGTCTCTCTCCAGTCAGAGAGGAAAGAATGGGGACTTATGAAGACCATTTAGAGATCCAGACCAAAAGATCTGCTTGGGCAGCTGTGGTCAAGTCAACTTGAGGCCTCAGGACAGTGAGAGGTGCAAGGCCAGAGTCAGGAGTACCTCTGCGATGGCACAGCAAGGGAACAGTAGACCATGGTAGAGTAGGGCCACCCAAGATGACCATATGGACAGTTGAGTACCACCCCAATGGGAAAAGGAGCTAACACTGTAAGAGGGATGCCCTGGGCCCTCTGTTCCAGCTTCACATCTTCCCTTCCTGTCCCATTCCCCTCTTAGTATGGAGAAAAGCCTCAGTCCTTTCTCTCCTGGGGCTTTGGGAACAGGAGCAGGACCAAGGGCTTTCATCTTGGGATTGCTCTTGTTCTGACGTATTCCTCCAACAGTCCTGGATCCTGGAGTGTCTCTCGGACAGTCCGAGAGGCCTGTGCTTGGGTTTCCTGTTTGGTTAATGGTCCAAATGCATGAGCTATCGATAACTGTTGTTGAACCAGCCCATGTGTGTGTTCCTGTGTTCCGACTAGGAAGCATATTTTCAGTTGCCCTCCTAGGTGGATACAACCCTGTGGGTATTTCTTTGTCTCGCTTTCCACCTGGGATAGGCTGACACAGTGGCACAGGGAGACTCTGCTGGCTCAGAAACAAACACCCACAGCCTGCCCAAACCCTTCTCCTTCTCCTCCTTCTCTCTCAGGCAAATTTGTTTTGCTCTCCTTAATCTCAATCTATTCACATGTAAAGTAGTAACATGAGCTCTCCGGGCTTGCCTGGCTGTTGTGAGGAGTGGATGAGATGTTTCTTGGTGGCTGAGACAGTGGTGGAGTGTTTGCTTAGCATGCATAAGACCTTGGGTTCATCAGTCACCTCCACTGCCAATCATACTCTGTCCGCAGCAGAATCCTCAGAGCTGCCAGGGTGTGCTATTGAGCAACAGGAAGTGTGGAGCAATGGGAAACAGGTGAGCACGGGGAACTGGGGTCTGTCAAGGCACAATGACATAGATGACACAGTGAAAGGCCTAGGAGGAAGATGGCTCCTCACAGCCAACTGGCACAAGTGAAACTGGGCAAGGAACCCATCAGCCATCTGGTGTCATAACCCTTTATTCTGACACACACCCACATTTGTCTTATCTATTGATTTACATCTTAGGACCAGGTACCTAAGCACGAAATTTCCAAGCACCTTTAGATTCCTTTGGAACAGTTGGAGTTTTTCTTTTCAGTTCCTGATCATTTTCTCCCTCTATTCTGTCAAGTCAGTACTCATCACAAGTTAGCTCTCTTTTCCCACATCTGCAATATCCTCAGGTATGCATTTCTAAACTGTCATAGTGACTCATTTTATTAAACAATAACCATCCATCCAGATAGAGAGCCATCCTCCCAGCAAAAATTTAGCGCTAACTCTACACTAGCTGTGACGTGGTGCTCTGAAAGGAAAATGAAGGCGAGTCAGCCTCATATATCACTCCCAGTATCAGAGAACCCAGGGGGAGAGTTATGACCTATGCAGAAATAAAAGTAAGCTTGGGTAGGCTGTAGTTGTGGCTGGAAACACTCAAGTGTGGAGTGAGGGAAGTCGTCGGAGGAAGAAAACCTCACCTGTGCTTGGAGGAGTCAGGCTGTTTATGGCTGTGGCATTTGTTCCGATGCTAAATGATATTCTGCATTTCAACCGACTTCAGGTCCTATAATAAAATGCCTGATGCAGTTTACCTAATTAACAGTTAGGGAAGTTCAAATCCAAGATTGAGCAGTGTTGCATTTTATTAAAACATAGGGAGAGGTTATATTTGGTGGATGTACAGACAGATGTGGGGAAGGGGGTGCCTCAGAGGGCCCGTGCTGAGGCATCCCTTCCCCCTGAGGGACCATGATGATGGTATAGTATAAAATATATAGAATAGTATATTATGGGGAGGGGAGTTGGGAGGGTAGCAGAGAGAGAGAGAGAGAGAGAGAGAGAGAGAGAGAGAGAGAGAGAGAGAGAGAGAGGAGGGAAGGAGGGAGAGGGAGAGAAGAGAGAGAGAGGGAGGAAGAGCACAGAGGAGTAGAGGCTGGCCTCCATGAGCATGTGGAGAGAGGAGGGGGGAAGAGATGTGCTTCTTTGTAGAGACTGAATCTGCTCCTGAGTACCAGCTGGAAACATAGTGAGGCTCTACCGGGTCTTTCTTTTAGAACTACAAATGGTTGAAATCAAGGTGCTAGAGGCACATGCAATGTCCTTTTTGAAGAAGTAGATCATAGTAGGTGGTCCTGTATCACCAGAGCTATGACAATGAGCTTCCCTGCCCTCATGAAGCAGTTCAAATATTGGTATTTGTTCCACCACGTGTTTCAGCCACATGTCCTTCCAAAGGCCCAAAGCAATAATACTGCCTGTTAGCAGCTTAACTAGGCTCAGTCCCACAGTTAACTGGCAACAGCCAAGTGTGCCTGACTCACTATAAAGGCAGTTGCTTGGCCCCTTCTCTCTCTCTTGCTCTCCTTCTGTCCTCTTCCTCCTGCTCCCCCTCTTTCACCATCTTTCCATTGAGGCAGCATCTCCCCCAGAACCTGGAGCTTGTGTTTTTACAGCTAGGATGAAGACTTGCAAGTTCCAGTGATTCTTCTGTGCCCCACATACTCCTTGGAGCTGAGGTTACAGTGAAAGACTGGGAGAGCTTTGTATCTGGGAGACTCCCTTCTCAAAGAGACATGGAGGCAGTTATCGATGCAAAAGCAAGAGGTTTATTAGTCCAGTGCACTGGGGTGGCCTACATCCAGGGGAGAGGTGACCTTGAAAGGTTGTTACAAGCAGTTTTTATACATTTTAGGGGTACAGGTTACATCAGCAAGGTTATAATTTAAATTCATTGGCTAAGCATATTGACTTTTAAACCTGTTGGTTAGTGAGCACATGCATCAGGACCCTGTCTGGGACCAGAGTCAGATGGCTATCAGTCAGCACATTCTATGATTCTCCTGAGAATTATTTACTCAAGGAAGTCCCTTAGGCTGAGGCAGGGTGGGCCACTGAGCCATTGGTTCCTCACTGAGAAGGGGAATTTAAGTCCTGTGTAGAGCAGGAAAGCCAAGGGTAGAGAGTTTCCCAGTATGACTTCTTCAACAGATGTGCAAGGCATGCCCAATTTGCTATATAGTTTTGGGACTCAAACTTGGATTCTCATGATTGTACATCAAGGGCCCTTGGCTGATAAACTGTCTCTTCAGCCTCTGGGGCACGCCTTCTAAGGATCCATAGATCTTTTAATAGCATTATCTTGTGACTGAGCTTTCACAGACCATCGGGAAACTGACCTAAACTATCACAGTGCATCGATCTTTTTCCTTCTTTTATTCACAGTGAAAACACAGTGGGGGCTCTACAGGGTCCTCCTCTTAGAATTACAGATGGTTGAAATGAAGGTGTTTCGGGATGGGCTCCATTGTGGAGACTGAATCTGCTCCTGAGCCCATCTGAGTTGCATCTTTGTGGTTTTAGGACTAAGAGCCCCACTTCCTGGCTTCCAGTCATCCAGGGCTCGCTATCATGGCCATGCTTTCCCTGTGCCCCTCTAGCAATGGGAGACAGCCTCTCTCATGCTTACCTGATCACGTCTGCTGAATCTTTCCTCAGCCCAGATAGACAAGGTTCTGTGCTTTCCTGTGCTCATGTGATTGGATCTCATGGACCCATCTGCATGACCCAAGAGCCTCAAGATCTGTCACCTTAACGTTTGCAAAGTCTCTTGGTGACACTGTGTAATCTGCTTCCCCAGATCCAGAGGACTAGAGCCTGAATATCTCTGAGGAGCCTTTGACCTGCCTGCTATGTATGAGGGGATTACATCTGCTGAGTCATGACAAAGGGATCTTTGGGAAAGGAGTGGGAATGACAAATAAAACCATGGAGCACGAAGTCACCTCTGAGTCTTCTAGATACAAACCAGTCAGTCCTTTAAACAATGAGCTGTGTGTATGAGCTCTTGAACAGAGACCTTCCAAAGAAGACATGAGCGGCCACAGGCTAAGTGGACACTGGGGTCAGTTCTGCGTGGGGATTGCTGCCATAGTACCTCACCCTCCCTGTGCATGCTCTTCCCTCACTCTGACACGAGGGTCAAGCTGGGCGCTGTCAGGAGAGAGCTTTCATTTCATCGTGCTCACCCTCACACAAAGCCACAGCCTATCATATGAATGATGATGTCCGGCAATACTGACCTTCAGTGGAAACCTGTTAGCATTGTATGTTTTGCAAGATGACTTTAAAACTTGGCAGTACGCAGTATATCTCCCTGGCTTTCCATGCCTATTTATATGCTTCCTTGATGTTATTTTTAATGAGTATGTAATTTTTCCATTGTATAGATTGAACCATAGTTTATTTAATGAACTCTCCCAGTGTTGACATTTGGCCTGCTCCCAAGTTGTTTTAGTATCATCAACAAGACCGAGGTGAGCATAACAAAGTTGTTTTTTACAGACCTGTGAGGCAGGATGTTATCAGACCCTCAGCAGGAATGTGGGAGAGGTGTTTGGATGTAGTAGTAGCTGGGAAGAATATTGCCTCCTCATGCCTTCACAGGGAAGAGGGCTTTTGGTAGAACCACCATGTTCTGTTCTTAACTCAGTGGTTTCTGAAGGCTTCAGGTGGGACCCTGGGCATACAAAGAAAAGGAGGAGGTGCTGAGGCTGTGGCATTAGTGGAGGGCTCCTCGGAGGAAGTGGCATCATTGTACCAGATGCTGAGCACAGTGGACTCAGGTTGGGGGTGGACGAAGGGGTGAGACTGACAGGCTGCCAGAGAGACATTGCTAGAAAGCCATTTCCTTTGGGATGAAAGGATGTGGCAACAGGCATGTCACAGGGCTGGGAGTGTAGCTCAGTAGTGAAGCACTTGTTTAAGATGTGCCTGGATATGGTTTTGATCTTCAGACTCACAAAATAAATAATAACTTTTTTTGGTTTTCTGTTATTTGCTTCCATGTTGTAGAGGAGGACACAGTATCTCTCCTGCTTTATCCTGGCTCCTGCCTCTGTTCCCTCCATCCAGCTTCATGAACAAACTGAAACACCTGAGAACCGAATCTTTTCCTTGGGGCTCTCCTTTGGCAGATGGGGAGTGAGTGGGAAGGAGACGGGGTGACAGAAACATCTGCATGTTGGTTAGGCTACAGGTTCTGCACCGACCAGAAATCATGGTGCCCTTAAGAGGCAGCCATATGTTTGGCTACATGTGAATAACCTTTTATGTTTAAAAATGTAGAAATTTTCCTGTAGGCTTGCAAGTCAAGATCTTGCAAACTATCAAGATCTTGATGTGTTTGTGTGTGTTTACATGGAGTAAAGCAGAGAAAAACCAAACGCCAGGATGGGATACTCAGAGGCCCAGCACCTGTGTGGATTGGGGTTGTACAGTGAGTTCTGGAAGCAGGCTCAGGTGTGAGGTGGTGGGAATGGATGGACACGACACTGTTCCTCTCTGCAGCATCCTCATCTGAGAAAATCCTGCCAGGCGGGTCTGAGTCATGCCTGGGTTAGGATCCCAGTGTGGTACCTGGTAAGAGACTGGGAATCCACATGTGGCAGCTATTCAAGACCTGAAGAAATGTTCCAGGAGCTTTGCAGCCAGTGGCTGGCTGCCTCTGTGCTCTGTGGTTTCCCCAGTGGGAATCAGTGAGTCAACCGGCCCCTGGCAAGAAGGGAACAGAGACAGGGGCTGGGGATGCTACTGACAGCTTGTTTCTGAGGACCAGGGAAACCTCAACAGTGGGCTGTGTCTGTCCAGTGAGGTGCCTGAGGGTAGAGCTGATAGAACACTCTGAGAGACAGGACAGGGTGGAGGAGTTGGCTGCCCTGAAGGAAGAGGTTTGGCCTAAAGTACTAAGGGAGGTGCTTTTGTTTTTTTCTCCCCAGGACAGTAAAAGAAAGGAGTGACAATGACTATACTCAGAACCAGACTCAGGGCCACTTAAACGTCTTTATCTACTTCCTACATTTATACTTCCCCTTGGAAAATGGGCCGATTCCTTTATTGCGCTCTGGATACTAAGCCCAATTTGGAATGATTGTGTGCATACTCATTTCCTCTAGCTTTGATATTATTTGCATTTGAGATTTCAGTGTGATGGCTAGTTTTATGTCAACTTGATAGAATCCAGTCACTAGAAAAGAGAAATGCCTCCATAAGATCAGGCTGTAGGTGAGCCTGTAGGTCATTTTCTTAATTAGTAATTGATGCAGGAAAGTCCAGTCCTTGGGCTAGTGGTCCTGAGTTCTATAAGAAAGCAGGCCGAGCAGGTCATAAGGAGCAAGCCAGTAAGCAGCACCCCAACCCCAGCCCCAATGGTCTCTGCATTAGCTCCTGGCTTCCAGTAAGCGGAACTTCTTCATGGCTTGTGCATTAGCTCCTGCCTCCATGTTCCTGCCCTGCTTGAGTTCCTAGCCTGACTTCCTTCAGCGATGGACTATGGTATGGAAGTGTATTCCTTTCCTTCTCTAACTTGCTTTTGGTCATGATGTTTCATCGTAGCAATAGAGACCCTAATTAAGACAAGAAGTAAACTGTCTCTCTTCAAGTCTGCCTACCGTATTTGTGTTAGTGTTACGTCTTATCTCTGCACTGTGAATTTGCCGTGGATGATCAGAATCCATCCCGAGAAAGCAGCGATGTGAAGGGATGAGGGTCCAGGACAGTGTAAACAGGGACTTGCAGTGACTCTCGTAGATGCAGGCCTCCATGAACGCTCACAGAATGCTCTCTGCATGGCTGTCCTCTCTTTTACCAGTAAGCTCAAGTCTGCTACAAACCTGGCTGAATTCCCATGTGGATTGTTGTTACTGTCCGTTGTTGGGACAAAACAGCTGAGGTTCTTAAGTAAGGGTGAAGAGTTAATTTTGGCTCTTAATTTCAGTACATAGTAGCTCTGGGCCTGTGGCTCTAAAGTGCCTGTGTATGTATTGGGGGCATCAGGTAGAGGAAGTCTCCTCACCAGGATCTCAATTTCCCCTTCCAGGATAAAGACCAGCTTTCTTCACCTAGGCTCTGGGACTAGCCTACTCACATCAGGAACTCAGGCAGTCAGCTCTGGGACTTCCTTAAAAGATTCAACATCTTCCCATAATGCCACAGCTTCAGGGTCAAACCTTTGGAGGGTGTTTGAGATGCTGCTACACACTGCATGTGAGCTTGTGATTCTCAATAACTGAATAAACTTGGAAATCCACTAGAGAGCTTTTGCAAATGATATTGTAATGAAAATTAAGAAAGGATCAGTAGTTTATTGAAGGAATCTTCACAGTGTTCCATGGGACTACACAGAGTCTGGGAAGCTTCGATAAGAGCACTTGAGTCATTGGAACATATAGTTAAAAGCACAGCTACGGGTTCCTGTGACAGAGATTCTAATCCAATGCGTCTACAGGGGCCAGAGAGTTTGCATTTTGTGGAACACTGGGGGAGCGGGAGATGCTGATGCCGGAGGTTCACAAGTACAAACTGCCTAAGGAGAATGGGGCCAGGGGTGCAGGCATTGGCTATTCCAAGAACAAGCGTATAGCTGAAGTTTGCCTCTGCCTCATCTGAGTGTGGTAACAGGGTAGGCCAGTTCCTAGACAGACAGGGAGAACACAGAATAAGGGTCTAGACAGAGTGAGCGAGCTGTCTGCATTGGGGATATTTTTGGTTTGATCTTTCAGTTCTAGCAACTTAAAAGGAAGTGATGATCTCTTATAGGTGAACAGGTATGAAGAAGATTTAGGAGTCAGGGATAGTGAGGCAGAGAGAATGAAAAGGATTTTGAGGAAGGACAGAATGGTATAGGAAACATAACCAAGGCATGAGATGGGCTGCTGGTGGTGGGTGGGTAATGCACATACCTGTGTCACTGACTCCATGCCCCAGGATAGATGTACACCATCCCATCCATGCCCACACAGCACTCTGGGATAGGCAGGGACACTCTCTCTTCACAGAAGGAGGTGCTGGCTCCTGAAGGCTAACTGGCAAACGTGCAGATCAGAGTTGCATTCCAGGAGCACATGGCCCCCACACTTTTACTGCTTAATCAAGTCACTGGTGTAATCACTCATCCATATGTACAAGTATTCATTATCCCACGTATCTGCCACATTGTCAGCTCTTACTAAATGCACTGAGGCCGGGGCTGGGCCTGATGGGCAGGGAAGGATTATGATCTGGACGTAGACAGAAAATGATCAGAGGCTCAGCCATCACTTGGCAAACAGTTGTAAGATCTCTAGAAGAAAATTGCCGGCTGTGTGAGAAAGAGAGCAGGGAACTTAATTTAGACTGGAGGGTCAGAGAAGGACTCTGTGGAATGTGATGTTTAAGCTGAGACTTGACGGATGGATAAGAAATCAGGGGAAGAATGTTTCAGAACTTTGCCGTCCATAAGAATTTTCTGTGATGATGGAAACAGCCTGTATTTAACCCTATGGTCATGGCACTTCAACTCCGTCTAGTGTGAACACGATGAATCTTCAACCTTACTGGACAGCAGTTTATTTTAATGTATGTATACACCTACATATATTTATATTGTCCTTGGGAATGTTCATGGGGGAGCACCTATGCACAGTGCAAGTGTGACGGTCAGAGGGCAACCTTAAATATTGGTCCACAGGGATTCCTACCCTTTGCTTAACGAAGTATCTCTCATTGGCTTGGAACTTGGCCACAGAGGCTGAGGTTCCTGGCCCACAAACTTCTATGGACCTTCCTGTCTCTTCCAGCTATCACTGTGGTTACAGGTATGCCTGTTTTTGCATGCCTGTGAGCTTCAGTTATGGGACATGGCTTTATATCATATGATTAAATGATGGAAGACTAGGAGATGCATCCTTGGAAGGAGAACAGACAGCAGGAGGAAGCATATGCTTAGGGGCACAGCAGTACCCTGTCTGGCTGAACCTCAGACACAGTGGCGGATGACACTGGGCTTATCTCCACCCCCACCCCCAGGTCAGGTCTGGAAGTGACACCTGAGTGTACCTTTGGGGACCCACGGCCTCTTACAGCACTTTCTATTGCCCTGCACTGCCTTGTGTGTAGACAGATGAGCTGTGACTGTGATATCTCATATATTACAAACACTAGTCAATACTCTCGTTTATTGCTCTTGCATTTAATGTGTTACTACTCTTGAATAGGATGACAAAGACACCTACCCCTAGCTGAAGGCTGTTCAGCTGCTTCTTCACAGTCACACCATCATAGCTTTCTACTAACATTTTTAAACCTCACAAATACTTTTGTTTTTAAAGGAGCACCTGTACCTCCTAGTAAGCTGGTGATCTGAGCATCAGTCCTGCTGCTCTGTTTGGTAAAGTCACGAGCAGTGAGAAGCACATTCCTTTCACGCAGGAATCCAGGCTGCCTAAGTGCGAGGCTCTGTGTGAAAAGCTTCACCTGCATTACCCAAGGAAACTTCAAACTGTCCTATAGAGTTACCATCATTCCTGAATACAGAGGTCAGGAGAGGCATAGTAAATGTACAATAGAATGTGTGCTGTTTGCTGTTTGACCAATCGAGGAGATGTGGGGTCCACAGAGGCCTGCAGTAGGCTATTTAGAGAAGCATCACCACACTTGGCAGCAAATCAAGTTGTCATTCAGTAAGTAAAAGGATAAAGAAACCATGGTACATGTAGACCACTGGTTCTCAACTTTCTTAATGCTACAGTTCCTCATGCTGTGCTGAGCCTCCAGCACTTCTGCTTCACAACTATAATATTGCTACTGCTATAAACTAGTGTAAACATCTGACATTCAGGATATTGCACAAAACGGATCAGGACCCACAGGTTGAGAACCACTGATCTAGGCAATGGAATATTATATAGCACTGTAAAGAAGGGAGCGATGAGTTCATTAAAGACTCAGAGAAACCTTAAATAAATGTCAATAAATGAACAAAACTCACCTGGAAAGGCTACATATGGTGTGAGCCCAGTTGCATGGCGTTCTAGAAAAAGGAAAAGGCAAAGTTGTAAGACAACAAGAAGACTGGCAATTAGCAGAGACCTTGGGACAGCAAAAGACAAACAAGTTAAGAGGGTTGAGGTGCATGGAGTTTAGGATGGAAAAACCCTATGTGATTCTGTAATGTTGTACATGTGTCATTAGACACTTAACTAAACTCATGGACGCCGAGAACTGTAGTGTAAACTTTGGACTTTGGCCAATAATAAAGCGCAGCTTTAAGCACATCAGTTGTGAAAAGAAAGAAAGAAACAAACAAAATGCTGTGCCAGACTGGTCTGAACTATTGACAGAGGGGGAAGCTGAGACAGTGGGGCTGGACGGCTGAATTATCTGCCTGAGTTCAGGGTACCAGGTCTAGGGTTTCCCCTGTGCCACCAGTCGTAGCATGGAGCTTGCTCAGGAAGTGGCTGTGGCTTTAGGGGAGGAGGCAGCTTTCTTCTATCAAAGCTGTTCTGCAGGGGCTCTCAGCAGCCGCACTTGCAGAGGCCTGGGGGAGTTAGTCCTTCAGTACTAGGGGTTAGGGTGGATCTGGGCATCTCGATTTTGTGTCTCTAGTGCCACTCAGAGCCACTGCTTCTTAGAGGTTCTTCGAGAGGCTCTGCTGCATGACTGCTTCATTTGTCACTGTTGGAAACCGACACAAGACTGTGGAGAGACGCACACATGACTTAACCCACATGACTTCCAAATGTACTTTCTCCCCCTTGCCTAGTAGCAGCTCTGCTCACTCCTTCCAGTCCCTACCAATGACCTCGGCGAAGATCCAAGTATCAATCATCAATTCGTTCAACAAATAGATCCCCCAATAGTAGCTTTCTTTTGAGAAACAGGGGTGTATAATTCATAGATCCCAGAGCTCTAGAGATGAGAAAACAGCACTGGGGTAGAACATCTTCCCTTTGCTTCCCCAGGCATCTTACATGAGGGATACAGAGCCTCAAAGGGACACCTAGGAGAAAAGATCAGACACAACTCAAACTGACACAGTGAGGGCTTCAACCAGTGCCAAGTCACATTTACCCAGACATTTTTGGAGAAGGCTACACTGGGAGAGGAAAAGTTTGTTTGAAATAAAACTCTGAAGGCAGCTTAGATTTAAGAGAGGAGCCCAGGGATCCTCTTAGTGGACATTCAGCTGTAAGGTTGTCTGTGGGGAAACCCCATCTCCTTTCACCTTAGGTCTGAAATCCTCCCTCAGCCTCAGCTCTATTCCAGAGGTTTATCCACACTAAACTAGCCCAGGCCATTCCTTGGGATGTTGATAGGTCCGAAAGAACCCAGGGGTTTGGTGGGTACAGTTCTAGGGGAATCTTCAGAGAAGATAGCACAGCTTGGTCCTTCTTGGTGATAGCACTGGGCCTTTCTCTCTGAATGTTTTGATTTCATGTCTCAGCTACAAGGAGAAATAGCAAACAGGCCTTGGTTGGGTTTAATTATAGATAGGCATTGCTAGGCCTTGGTTATAATTTTCTTCCAGAATTTCCAGGTTGTGGAGGCACCT
Source organism: Micromys minutus (assembly GCF_963924665.1). Taxonomy (NCBI): domain Eukaryota; kingdom Metazoa; phylum Chordata; class Mammalia; order Rodentia; family Muridae; genus Micromys; species Micromys minutus. Next base: position 150,188,459 of record NC_137969.1, on the reverse strand, counting down.
CTGCTTTCAGAATCTTCTACCCAGCCTGATGGCAGGCCCTTTAAGGCTGACTATGACCTCAGTGGGCTTCTCTTACCTGTCTTAGACTAGGCTCCAGTGATTAAGCTGTTCTCAAGGAAGACCCAAAACATAGTGAGAATTGTGGGAGCACAGTGGGAGGTTGGGTTGTGGGGGTCTCTATGGTTATTGTTTCTTTTCCTGACAGCCATCTGGGCAGGAATTCCAAGCTATGTGTATTTACAGAAAGCTGCATGGGGTCTTGTGAAAGGAAAGTGACCCACTGACCTCCATTCTGAAGAGCCAGGGAAAGTAACACACTGACCTCCTTTCTGAGGAGCCAGGGAAACTTCCTCCTGCCTCTTTCCAGTGAATTACCTAAGGCAGATTGCTGAAGAGATGGCCAGTCTGCACCAGGAAGAGGAGACCTCAGCATCAGATCCTCTCAGGAGCTTTGAGCTGTTACCCTCACTCCTACAAGACTTTCAGAATGTCTTTTGAGAGCACCACTGCTATGCTCTCCTCAACCTACGGACTTCTAAAGTTTCAGACGTGTTCAAATCAATGTGCAAAGGCTGTGTACTCCAGGACAGCTATGAATGCAACCCAAAAAGAAGTCATAAACTGACTTAAAACACTGGAGGTGGAGTGGAGGTGACTGGAGAGATGGTCCAGAGGTTAAGAGTACTTGCTGCTCTTGTGGATGACCTAAGTTCAGATCCCAGCACCCACATTAGACCACTCACAATTGCCTATAACTTTAATTTCAGGGAATCTAACTCCCTCTTCTACTCCTTCTTCTGGCCCCCTTGCATCCTGAATATCCATGGTATACACAGAGACAAGCAGGTACATACATATATACATACATACATATTAAAATAAAAAATAAATAAGTAAATAAAAGATAACACTATGAGAGGCTTATTTTTTAAGAATTATTACTTATTTTTGTAATGACTGAAGAGTCCTTGAATGAGAACTTGTTTCTTTCTTTGTGTAGTCTTGGATGTCTTGGGACCCACTCTCTAGACCAGATTGGGCTCAGACTCACAACAGCAAGCCTGCCTCTGCCTCTGCTTAGAAGAAGATTATGTGCCACCATTACACCAGCCAGAATTTTATAGATGACAATGTTGAGTCAGGGTGTCGAAAGGCTGGACATGCTACCCATGTGAAGGCCTGGGACAATGAGTAAAGTCTCTGTCATGGAGGTGTGCCTAACAGACACTGAGTAAATGGTACTCAGAGCTACGTGTCTATTACTTATGGTGTGCATTGCTTTCCTTGCAGTCTAACTGCACCCCAATATCTTCCCGTTCTCAGTGTCCATTCCCTCAGCACATGACAGCCATGAAGAAATATCGGCAAGCTGCTGTGTGGTTCTTAGAAGGAGGCCCACGTGACTGACCACCACCTACCTTCTCACTGGCAGACCTGGATGTTTTTCTAGGATGCTTACCAGTCCTGGCACAGATGGGAGTTCTTCTTCTGCAGTAATTCTGCCCTTGGCTAGCAGGTGTGAAATTCTGCTGACTTAATTACTGCTCCTTGGAGCAGCTGGTTTGGGTCTGGAAAGCTCTTAATGGAGGGTCTGTCTGTGGAACTAGAGCAGGCATCTTGAGCTTTAAATAGGGAGATGTCAGACCACATCCAGTTGTAGCTAGTCAAGGCAGAGAGTGCTCATACTTGGGCTCCATTCTCCTCCAAAACGGAGGAGCTCTGTGGCTGACAAGGAAGAATCTGATGCTAGAGTTGGGTAGGGTATGTCAGGGGTGCCCCTCAGAGGAAATGAAGCCAAGCATGAATTTGTCCATAAGGTATGTGTCTTTTACATCTATTTCACTCACAAATGTTGAGTAAGGATTAACATTGTTCACCAAAAATCTTTCATTCTTGAAGACACAATGGTGAATTAGTCTAATACACCATCTTTTGTGGGTCTTTTCTGTTTCTCTTAGTTGTTTCTTGGGGCTTGCCTTGTATTTATGAAGCTTAAAAAAGCTTCATAGACACAGTGTCTCCATGAGCAGCATACATAATTTGAAGCGAGGTCTAAGACAGTTCTGAGGATGCTTGGAGAATTCAGTGAAGATGTGCATCTCCTGCCATCTGTAGCTCATCTTGACTGCCCAAGATGGCTTTTCTTGGCAGTTTAACCATGGACAGTTACTTTAGATAGTGTCAGGAGTGTGTGGGAGAGGGGGAACTCCAGGCAACTAGTCATTCCCTGCGAATTCGTTCAGAAAGAAGTCTTCTTCAACAGTGCATATCTTTGCTTATTGCCTTATCTGATTAATAGAGGGATTTCTATAGGTGTCTTTGTCCTGGGGAAGGAAATGTTTAAGAACCATCTCAGTTCCTGGTTACAGTCACGGGTGATAACCTCACTGTTGCCTTTTGTCCTGTGTCTTGCTAGACCAAACTGGAACAGAGGAAGCAGAACAGTTGTGCTGCCTCAAGAAATCTGTGTTGTTGGTAGAGATTTAAGAAATACAAACTTCGTAATAGTGGCGCTCCCCAGGGCAGAAGCATTGAAATCCAGGAGACTATGAGTGCCTCAGCTATTCAAAGCACCATAACTATGAAGGCAGGCCCATGAGAATAACGCCTGATTTATCAACAGAGACCCAGAGAGCCACAAGTGCCTGGGCATAAGTTCTATACACTCTTAAGGGATAGATGTTGGCGGTATCTAGTATCTTGTTTGGTTTAAGTTTGTCTTATTTATTGACTTAAATTTCACACATAATTTGAAGTGAAATTCACAGAACATAAAATCAATCCTTTTGACGTGAACAATTCAATGCCGGTTAGTGTTTCCACAGTATTGGGTGACTATCACTGCTATCTAGTTCCCAAACATCTCCATACAGTAAAGATTCTGTCCTTACACACTTTCTCTCTAATTGTACCTCCCTCCAGACTCTGGGGGGTACCGACTTCCATGCTTTGGCCCCATACTAGAGTTTTCCAGAGGATACAAGGCTCCTGAGTCCTTATCTGCTGGCCCCCATTGATTATGGACTCTGCCTGTGTGGTGGGAATCACGAATGGCTTTGTTGTTTTCTGAGTCCCACTGTATGTTCTCTCCCCTTGCTCGTGGGGCACAATAGACACAGTTTGACCATACATGTCTTTATGTACTGTCATGGTGACATCTTAAAAATGAATTTAAATGTTGTCACAAGTCTTTGTATGTTCCCTCCTTGGATGCTATGGCAAGCCAAACTTTCTGAAATATGTGTGAGAGATCGGGATCCCACTTTAAGTTACCAGTGACTCACAGGTCTCCATGAGCAGCACAGGATGATCACTGCAGAGCCTGGAAGCCAGCGGATTCCACTCCAAGTTCTAGTAGCCTGAAAGACAGTGTGGCTGGAGGTGAGCCTTCTGGTTTGGACTCAGTAAGTTCCCTAGAGTTGAGGGGATGTTACAGCTCTCGGGCTGCAGAATTGGTCTCTAGACCTCAGATATTTCTTTCCTCTGATGAGGCTGAATGCTTGCCTTTCTCACGGAGCTGTAAAGGAGGAAAGGTGAAGTCACATGTGTGGGTGTTTCTCGAGTGGCCATAAGATCACACTTTTGGCTGCAGCTATTAATCCCATTAGGAGTGACACAGGTGGCACTTTGACTCTGACTCATGGCAACAGTCTGTTTTGTTAGTGACCTAGTGCTCGTAAATGGGGATCTGTTAGAAGGCCATGGAGCCATAGGAATTAGTGGGGCTATGAGAAATCAATTGCTGGGGTGGATGAGCTGTGGGGTTATTTTGTTTATAATTATAATTTGAGGTGAGGGATGATGGTCAGGCTTATCTAAGGAAAGGTTGAAAAGCCTTGACTGACAGTCTCATCAAGCTATATATGGAGGAAGAGAGGACAGGCTTAACTGAAACCAGGGTACTATGCTTGAGAAGGAACAGATGCTGGAGGCTCCCAAAGCCTCAGTGACCCACTGAAGACTCATTCTTTGAAGCCCCTTACACAAAAACCAACACAGGCTCAGTGTAAGTCATGGGCACTAACTAATCAGAAGAGAAGAGCCCAAGTTGGAGTGACCAGAGCTTGGAAGTCTGAAGCCAGCTATACCTAGCATCTAAAAATATCCAGGCGCCAGGGAACCAGCAGTGGAGTGAGCTTTTCTGAAACCAGCAGAGCTCTCAGTGTAATGCATGTAGGAAATTATTCATCACACCCTGTGCAATGAGCTGTCTTAGCACTTCAAAAATAAACAAATGTGAACCAGGGCCCACCGGGCCTCTGCTGTTGTTAACGCTGCATCTCGGAAATAGTTGGTAACCCCCCTGTCCGTGCTTGCCAACCGAAGTTGCCCTGCTCCCTGGAAAAACAGGAATTTCTTATCTGATCAACAGGAAATTCTATTTTTTGCTTGATGTTCAAATTAAAAATATCACACACGAAGAGACGGTCTCCTCTTATTGAAGACACGCGCTAAATTTGTCCCTCACTAGAGATGTTCTTTATTCGAACTACAGTTACGAGGGTCTCCTCCCTCTGCGCCTGGCCACCGATGGAGCAGGGGACAAAGCATTTTGATACTTCACCTTCGTTCTTTCCTAGCTCCAGGTAGCAGTGCTGCTGAGTTTAGGAAGGTAATCAAAGGTGATGACACCTGGGAGTTAGGCAGATTGGGCTTGGAAAGTGAGTCCAGAATTACCCTCTTGCAGCACTTAGATTCTTACTACTTCCCTGGCCAAAGTTGGCCCTCCTGCCGAACCATCAGAAGAAAGTGAAGGCAGAATTTACTGAGCCATGACAGTGTGTCAAGTACTGGCTAGCTTGGGCTAAGGCACTGTATCTTTATTGCAGACACCCAGGAGAATTTATGACTGATGACTTTGGCATCTTCCTTATTCTGCAGAATTAGATGCAGAGGCTTCTCACCAAGGCTGGAAACCAGGATGACCTTGAACTTCTGATCCTCAGACCTTCTGAGTGTTCAGATTATGCTACTTCCTGCTAGTGCTCAGTATTGAACCCAGGACTTTGTTTATGCTCTGCTTCCCCATTCTTCACCTGCCCCTCCCCTCCCTCTCTTCTCTGTCTTTCTTCTTTCCTTGTTTTTCTAGTTCCCATACCTCTTTTTTCTTTTTTCTTTCTTTCTTTCCTTTTTTACTTTCTCCTTTCTTTCCTTTTTATCTCTCTCTCCCTCTCTCTCCTTTTCTTCTTCTTTCCTTCTCTCCTTCCTTCCTTTCTCCTTCCTTTCTTTTTTTACCCTTTCTCTCATTTCTTTACCCCTTTTCTTCCTCCTCCTTTCATCCCTCCCCTCCCCAACCCTTGCATCTTGCAGGTCAAATAAAGCTAATGGGTCCAGAATCTTTTAGTGTGGACACTACCAATTTAACATCTGGCAGTCTGCTATGAACCATTTTTCTTACAAAGAGCACCCATGTGCTTACAAGTTCAGCTGCTTTTGCAAGACTTTAGGCACAACACAAAGAACTACTGCATTTAGCCAATAGTTAAGAAATTCCCTCACTGCACAGCTGGCTTCAACTTGTAAGTCACTTGACTTCTTGCAAATCTACTAATGTATTCTCAAGCTTTGGTCTTAAGATTTGAATAAATCAATGCCTTACTTGCTGAGTGTTCTGCCTATTTGTGTTTCATGGTGAAACAAACATCAACTGTAGGGGTTGGAGAGATGACGCTTTAGAAGAGTTAGAGGATGTAGGTAAACAAAAACAGGAAAAGTGGGTTCCCTGACATGGGGTCATCTTGTTTTCAGGAGACATTGCAAGGAGAAATGGTGGGAAGGCAGGGGTATAGATTTCTAAATTGGACCGAGAAGGGGAAGGGAGGACCCACAAGCCCCATAAAACACCCAAGCAGCCAGTGTCTGCTTTTAGTAGACTACCAGCCGTAATACCTGCTCTGTCTGCCCAGTGTCTGCTTTTAGTAGACTACCAGCCGTAATACCTGCTCTGTCTGCCCAGTGTCTCCAAACCTGTTTCGCTCTGTTCTGTGTCCTTTTGTTTCTGCTCACTCATGTCCTGGGCACCTGCTTCTCTTTTCACTTTTCAGTTTCTATGACAAAGACAGGCAAAGAACAGAGGGCACCCCGTATTCTCTAAATTACCGACAAGTCACCCACTCTAACGCCATTAAAAAAGAGTCAAAGGAAATGTTTACCCCAGAAGATTATTTTTTCTTTTTGGAATGGTAATAAAATATGACTATCACCACGTATTAAAGAATCACACTGATAAGAATAGGTTACCCCTTCTTTCATGGTCACTAATGAGGAATGAGAGGATACAGGTACCCATACCCACATCAATAAATCTCCAGAGGATGCTCAGGAGAGAGAGAGAGAGAGAAAAAGAAAGAAAGAAAAGTCTGGAAAACACCACAAAATGTGTTACTTTGTCTTACAGATGAGTAGTCATTAGCCAAAGGTCCCCATGGCCAGAGCATCAACTTGGTTCAGAGGATTCTATCATCCTAGTGGCCAAGAGTATCTTTGCTCAGGCCTACTAATTTTGGACCCTTTCTCTTCTGACTGAGACCTTACCCATTGGGACCTCTTTAATCTATGAGCCTTAAGAAGTGCTTGATATTGTTTTTCTGGCCTGGCTTAAAAATGGTCATTAGTGGAAAATATCTTCCAGATTATGTGAAAAACAACAGGGTAGAAAAGTCTCGATGACTATGAGCAGACTAACATGGGCTGAGAGCTGGATGAATAAGCTTCTCACTGGGTGATGATGGGCTGTTCTAGGAGCACCTTCAGAAAACCATCATAGGGAGGGGAACGAGAAGGAGTTGAGCTCAGGGGTTCTCATGAATCTCCTAGACTCTGGTGTTCCACAGCTAAGACAGTCACCTGGGTTTGAGTTCCGAGGCCTGTGTGGTGGAAGGAGAGAGTACTGTCTGCTGCTGTCCTCTATGCTCCACAATGTGCTATGGGGAAAATATATAACACCAATTAACACCAAGCTTTGCATATACTTCTTAATAAAAATACCCCCATTGTCTTTCTCTGGAAAAAAATAATGGGGGTTGTCTAGATTCACTGCTCCTGTTGCTACTTTTTTGTCTTGGCCTGACCCGGAGCATGGTTGCTATGGCCAGGGCATCTTTATAGGTCAGAGGATACTATTATCCTCATGGCCAAGGGTGTCCTTGCTAAGGCCCACTAGTGGTTCCATGGACCCTTTCTATTCTGCTGATCCTTAGGACTGTGGCTATTTAATTTCTCTCAACTAGCCAAACTCTCTGTGATTAACTTATATGATATAGGTTTGTCTAGTTTTGTGTCAACATACAACAAGCTAGAGTCATCTGGAATGAGAAAACCTCTACTGAGAAAATGCTTTCATAACATCCAACTGTAAGGCATTTTTTAAAAATCAGTGATTGGTAGGATAAGGGGCCCTGCCCATTGTGGGTGGTGCCATCCCTGGGATGGTGTTCCTAGTTCTATAAGAAAACAGACTGAGCAAGCCAAGAGGAGAAAGCTAGTAAGCAGTCTCTTCTATGACCTCTGCATCAGCCCCTGCTTCTGCATTCCTGCCCGTAGATTTATGTTAAGCCAAAATATGATTGGACAGGGAGAGGAGGTAGGAAGAAGGAGAGGAAATAGAAGGAGAGGAGTCAGGGAGTAAAACGGAAGAGGAGGAGTCAGAGGAGGAGAAGAAGGAGCAAAAAGAACAGGAACAGGATGGAGGACGGTTAACGGCAAGTGAGACGGGCTCTCCTAGGAGGGGAATAAAGAACGTAGTGGTAAATCTGCCCAAAATGGATGTGCAGCTTGTGTTCCTAATTAAATGAGTTGTGTTTTCATTGAATGGGTTTATTTGGGTTGAAGAGGAAAATGCAACAAATTGGCGATTTGGTTGAAAAGGGTATCCCAGCACTGCCCTGTTTGAATTCCTGCCCTGACTTCCATCAGCAACGAACTGTTGCTACCTGGGAGAATAAGCTGAAATAAACCCTTTATTCCTCAAATTGCTTTGATCACAGTGTTTCCTCATAGCAGTAGCAACTTTAACTAGGACAGGATTCCATTTGTTGCAACCTGGAACCTTAGGTCCCATAGTGGTACACCGAGATGTGATAGGAGAGGTGGGTGTGAATAGCCAGTTCCTATCTGGAAATGGGCAGAGTAGCGGTGACCTTAGTGGAGGCCCAGCATATTTTCTGAAACCTGAAGAACCTGTGAGCTGCATGTAACCTGTTTTAGTTGGGTGACACTAGGCTCAGAGCCAAGTCACAGGTCCCCACAGAGAACATGAAAACAGCCAACGAGTAAAGGCACCATGACTATTAGTTATCATATGATCTAGAGTTCTGTCTATATCTGCTACTTACATTCACTCAAAACCCAAAGTCTGGTTATGGTAGATCACACTATGTACAGACTGAAGACTGTCTTGTACTCTACAAGGCTTCCCAGGCCCCAGAGTTTAGCAGTATCTACACAGGTAACCATAATTTATCTTGTATGCAGTAATGGATTCAACTTTCTTTTATTAAGGTGGTGTTAAGTACAGTTATTTTTCAAGTTATACAATGGCCATGATATCAGCTGTATGGACTTGCACAAGATCACAGTAGTTAAACTTGTTGATTTATTAGTGTTACTATATTCAATCAAACTTTGTTCATTTGGTTTTTATCCAAGCTTTATCTACATAATGCACAGTAGTTATTCAATAACTATTCTTGTAGGTTATATGAATGTGGTCAGACAAACTACCTTATTTTGTCCTTTGCCCTCCAAAGCCTAGCTGCCAGGGGAACTGTAGGAGCCTCTCTCAATGATCTGTAACTGTGGGGAGTCACCTGTTTTCTGGTCAAAGGAGGCTATAAAAACCCCACCTGGTGATCTGTAACCAGAGTCACATCTACAAAGGGAAGGATCAATACAGAAGAAAACTTTCCTCTATGCTTCCAAAGGAAAGCCGTTGACTTACTCTGATACAGAGGGAACACCTGGGGAAAAAGAAGAAAGGAACCAGAGTTTCCTTCCAAGCCAAGTGACCCTCAGAGACCAGATCTTCAAATGGCCTTCATAGTGAGGGAAAAGTGGTTAATTTTGTCCATCTGCATGGCCTTAAATATCTAACAGGGAAGTATAACCATAGAATAAAATGATTGGCATTTCTCTAACAGTTTAAAGTATCACACTCCTTAGATATGAGGCTCAAACGCACACGAGATGTTACTTAGACAACTGTTTCTCATTAATGGTAATTCTTCTTAATAAGTAAAACACTGTTCAGATATTTCACATCATGACCTTGGCTCAATTCAAGGCTTTAGCACCTATACACAGCCAAGAGAGACAAGCCCCCTATTAGTTTAACCTTAAAATCAAATTATGGTTAAACTTCTTTCTCTAAAAGCCATATGGGAGTGGTCTCGCACTGTGAAATCTGACCACTATAAAGTAACTCAAAGCAAAATCCTTGGGTCATTACTCTTTAAGACTAGCCTGTACTGATTGCTACCATGTGGTCCTTTCTTAGGAATGGTGACCCTACTGTGGGTTTTGCTGTGGTGGCTGGGGACATTCTTGTCTGCATTTCTTCAGGCCCTCTGCTTCTGTGGATATTTCTGCAGATGGAGCACTAAATGCAATGCCCACATGAAATCCCACAGAAGATTTCAACACAAATCCCCTGAACTGGTCCCATGAGCCTGCCTCATAAAAATCCTTGTCCCCCTTCTTGGATGTAAGCAGCTAGAATGGCCATGCTTCCCTCCCCTAAGAGTTGGGGTCCATCTCTGACACAGGGTAATGAAGGAGAGTCATAGGGCCATAGGGAAGTCATAGTGAGTCCCCAAGATCACAGATTCTTGTTCTCTGGACATATTGTAAAGAAAAAGAAACAGTGGGGAAGTATGAGGGTTAGTTTCAAAAACAGGAACAGGAGCAAAGGGGGGAGGACCCAGGGCCTATAAAACACCCAAATCAGTATCCATTTGGTAGACTCTAAACCTTAGGTCCCTCCCTTCCCAAAAGGATGAAGCTGTTACTTTTCTTTCTCTCTGGGCTGGTCCTTACACTTTCTTGGACATTCAATTCTTTAATTGTACCAGGAGATAAACTCACATATCCTAGACAACCAACAGCAGACCATTATATTTCATCAAGAAAAGACCTTTCTGTCAAGCCTGATGACCTGGGCTCAATCCTCAGGCTAGGTGGAAGTGGAGAATCGACTCCTGGAAGCTTTCTTCTGACTTTTACATGTATACCATAGTGTAGGTGTGTCACAAAACAAGTGTAATTTTAGTGTTTTTAAAAGAGAAAATAAGCAATGCAGGGAGCCTGAAGCTGGTGTCTTTATAAAATTATATATGTATATGTATATATATATATATATATATATATATATATATATATATATTAATATGGTCAGATGAAGCACATTATTTTGTCCTTTGTCCTCCAAAGCCAACTAGCTTCCAGGGGAAAAGTGGACAGAGGACTAGAGAGCCCTCACGGTCCTTTTAACCAGCCCTGTTCATAAAGACCATCCCCTCGTGATCCAGTTCCTATGGGAGGCTCCATCTTTGGCTTAGGATGTGAATGTATAAATTTTGCAAGCATTTCATAAGAGCCTCATCTCAAAATTTCATAAGCGCCTCTCTTCTCTTCTACAAGTATAAAGGTGGAATCACTCATGCTCTGAGGTTATCTCTGCTGTGGGGTTGACCATCTTTAAAAGAAGTCAGGCTCTTGGCTACCTGTTGACTGTAATTTTCAACTTTGAGTACTTTGCCAAGATTGAGAGATTGTCCGCCACATTTTGCTACCTTAACAAATACATTTCTTAACTTCAGTTCATTTCATTCACACAGAAGCACACTAGGGAAAGAACAAAAGAAAGGAATTAGACATGATTGTCCTAGGTAGAAACTCAGTAACAAGTCAAAAATCTAGCCGATCTTTATATACTCAAGAATTGGGGCATGGCATAAGACACAGCTTTACAGCTGTCATTGTGAGGGAAGGTATGCATCACTGCCAAAGACAAGGTGCTCAAAGAGTCAGCTAAGGGTCCTGTATGCTAATTGAACAGGTGACAGTCAAATCCAGGCCCGAGGGTCAAAAGCTGGCTCAGGAGGTGTCAGTCTGGACTTTGTCTCACTCGGGCAAATTGAGTTTGGTTACTCCCATGAAAACAGGAGACATCTACTTGACTGCTAAAGGGTTTTTGGCTCAGAGTATGTTCCTGCTCTCTGAGAGCATCATGGAATTTACTGTGGGGAGGGTGAGGCACGGAGGGGTATGGAGCAAGATTTTGTCCAAGACTGACTTCATATTCTCATTTTAGAAGTGGGAAACTGAGAGATGAGACAGGAGTGATCTACCCACATAAGCCAAGGAATAGAGGGCAACCTCAGAGCCCTGTCAGACTCTTACCTTCAAGCAACCTACAGGATGGAATCATGGACGATGCCTTAGCCTGGCAATTGGAAAAAGATAGTTGTAATGACTAACTAGGTGAGATTGAAGAGTCACCATACCTCCTCTGTGCCTCATTTTCCCATTGGGAAAACACAAGGTGGGACTGGGTGATCTTTTAGTTCCTGTATTTTTGTAGTCAGGGTCAGCTGGATTTAGTGCTGCTAACAATGTGTAAATCCCAGTGGCTTAAGGCACAGTGTTATTCTCACTCACATAATGAATTCATGGGAGCTTAATAGAGACTCAGGCTGATCATGGCAAAGTGACTTTTAGAGATGTGGCCAAAAATGATGTTCCATTTTTTACTTGTATTTTATTTGCCTCCAAAGAATCACAAATCATTGATCATGTGCTCAGAAGGAGAGGAGAATGGAGATATTAGATGACAGCCCTGTCACATGACTACACGGGGCCTAGTGCAACAGAAACGGTGCCAAGAGCTGAGGAAATCAGTGGGCTGGGACTCCTGCCCTGAATAGACTTCATAAACTGTTAGGCTGCACTCAGAGGCAGGTATCCTCAGGCTGGGGAACACGAGCAAGGCATGAGAAAGGACGAGGTATGATGGTTTAATGGCAGACACCTATATGGATTGGCACATAGAAAACCAGGAAATTAGGCAGAAAGAAATGGGAAAGCAGTCCTTGCAGGGCCTTACAGATGAGTCAGACAAGGGTCCTTGTAGACTTTGAAGAAATAAGGGTCCAGTCCTTCCTTCTTGTTCTCTTGGCCCTGAAATTTCCAGGCAGGTTTGAGGGCTTATTAGCCATTGCTTGAACAGTTTTATCAGCTCTATAGAAGGTCCCCACTCTCATTTTGGCAAATAGAATGAGGTCCTGAGGAGTAGGCACTTTATTCTAGAACACAGCAGAAATAAATTGGACAAATGCAGAGGTTTCCTATGAAAAGGCTTTGGCATCATTCCATGCTTTGGATCAGCTCATAAATGGGCACCATGTGAGGAAGGAGACCTGAGGATAAGAGAATGAGCTGAGTTCTGATGCTTTGTGAAAAGGTGTGCAACCCACAGAACAATGGAGTTCATGTGCCACAGCAGCAAGATGGACCAGATGACTGGTCCAGAGTGAGGTGACAAGGGAGAGCACCTGTCCTCGAATCCAGGAGTTAGTCTCTTCGCTGCCTTCACCAAGCATGGGGCTCTAGGGAGAGCTAAGCCACGGCTAGAGTGTTCCATGGGTCTGAAGTGCCCTTTCTAAGTATGAAATTTCAAGTCAGCAGTTCTCCCAGGAAATCTAGGAGAAAACATCATCCAACATTTCCCAAAAAATATGTGCCTCACACCCAGTGATCTTGTTATCCCAAAAGGGTATGGTCTTAAGTTGCCCTGAGAGATGAATTTTTCAGAGGCATAAAATGTAAAGGGGACAACTCTGTTCACTATATTGGCTCTGGGAGCTCCTTCCTGAATCCTTAGTGCAAACTAGGACGAGAGACATGGAGAACACTCTAGCCAGTATCAATCCATGGCCAAAGGCACAGGCAACATCTAGCATCAAAACGGGAACCAGAGCTGTCAGTCATTCATGTGTTTAAGAACTGTGTGTGGACGGTCTACCTTCCACAGTGAGACACTGAGTGCTCCTCAAAGTCAAAAGAAAAGGAGTCAATGAATTAATCTACTAAGTCTCACCGTGAAAGGCTGTCCAAAGTATCTGTTAGCGTTGGGCAAAATGGGAATACCCACAAATCATGTTCTGAGAGCTTGTAGGTCAGCTGCATCAATACCAGATCATCACCACAGCCAGGGCTTGTGTCCCAGCTGGGACATTTTGTGCATTTTGGTCATTTCTAAAACTACTGCCATCAGTCTGAGTTAATCTAGAAAAGATGCTGACGTGCCCTTAGCCCTTGCTGCTTATGTTTTTCCTTTAGGGCTCAGAATATGATTATTTAAAGTAATAATGAAAAGCAAAACAGGAAATTCTTATCCTTTCTGGCCGGAAATTCTTCAGCTGCATGGAAGGTACTGCCCTGAGGGTTTGCACCCTCCCAGAACTGTTTAGAAATGATTTATGGTTCAAAATGGCGCCAGTTCTTCCTCAAGCCCTTGGCACAGGAGAGGGGGACAGAGAGATCCTGGGAATCAGAGTCTGCATCGTCTTGGAATGTACATTTCTGTTGTTAGCATGCTCACTGGCTCCATGAGTAACATATGAGCTTGTTTTTGTCTTGTTCTGGGGTAGGAAGTGCTAAATACAGAAGCAAAGATGTTCCACTTGAGACTGAAAATTTTCCCTCTCGAATATCTACTTTTGTATGTGAAATCCCATGTAACTTGTGTGAGGGGGATTTATATTTTTTCAAGATATGAATTCCATCTAGTGTGACCCTGCATTTATACTGAGTTCTCTCCTTGCATGTATTATTATTTTTCATCTTACAGTTATGGAAACTCAGGCTCACTGGAGTTAAGCACACTGATCAAAGTCACGGGAGTAGTAATAGAACCAGGAGAAGCATGATTTCAGGGACTCTGCTGATGATGTCTGAGATGTTGGTGGCTGCTTGCTCATCTCTGCACCCTCCAGAGTCAGCCATCTGCTTGGACTGCAGGAGGAATTGTACTGGAATGGTGAGTTGTGGAAGTGGAGGAGGGCAGGCAGATACTCTGCTACTCATTGAGATACCTCTGAGATATATCAGGTTCATGAAGATGTTGAATAATTTCTAGGATTATGAAAGCAAAGATGACTTGTCTACAGAAAGGACTGAGGGAAGATGGCATTTCAAGTGCCAATAGTCCTTGAGCATGGGGTTTGAGCACTGTGCCTACCATGTACTCACCTGGACCAGCGTTCTTATTTCAGGGATTTCTAGCCAACACTGGACTTTCCTCCACAGCAAGGCTTCGTCGAGTGGCTCTTTATACCTGAGGTCCTGGCACCTGCCTGTCTTTGTGCACACACTCTTTACATTTGTACATCTAGGGTTTCCTAAACTAGTATCTGGGGGTCTGGGTTTCAGACCTAAATTAGTTAATATTGATTAGCTTTTAAGTTTATCATAAGGCTGATTAATCTAAGCCACCTCCATTCATCCATTCATCCATTCATTCATTCATTCAACTAATATTTATTGATTACATTCTGTTCATTCCATTACATCTTTCTTTGGTGCACCTGAGAATTAATGGACTTTTTTGTTTTCCCTTCTAGCCTAACTTTTGGGCTAGTGTTTTGTAATAGTCATTATCTTAGTATGTCTGGGTTGCTATAACAAAACATCAAAGACTATCTGGTTTGAATACAATGCAAATGTATTTATTTATTATAGTTCTGGAGGCTGGAAGGCCAAGAATATGATCCTGACATAGCCAGTGCCTGGTAAAGATGTTTCCAGGTTCAGAGTCCTTACATTATGGACCAGGGAAAGCAGGTCTCTGCAGGCCCTTTTGCAGAATTTGTTTGGCACAAACTCTATTCATATAGGCTTTGCCCTAGTGACTTACTTTTCTTAATGATACATCTCCTAACACTATAGTTTGGGGCTTAGATCTTAGCATGTGACTTTTGGAAGGACACCAACACTCTGACCACTGCATGGGAAGAATTCTCAAGGGCTTCAGTTCTCTGCCTGGAGTCATGTGGTAACCAGAAAATACAGCCGGAGGCGACTGACTCCCTGGTCATTTGGTTCTACTTTTCTGGCCTTATGTTTGCTTCTGAGTCTTGATAGAAGGGAACAGTCTTGGTAGCTTTGTGGAATTTCTAAACTCTAAGGAAAGAAACTGTGTACCTCAACTTCCATGAAGCATCATGGATAGTGGGCATGGGATGGAAAAGGATAGTAGAGATGAAATATCAGGGGTTTGAGGGTGTGGCTCTAAGAGGATGTAGCTGGCGTGTGACCCTCAGATCCAAGGGCTTCCTCCTGTGAAGCTTGTGGGCACCTGGTGAAAACTCAAGGTTCACAAAAGGGCTGTGAATATAAGGACCCCTTTGGGAGGGCAAGAAATACATTTAGAAGACAAGGCAAAATCTGAAAGTTTTGGGCCTTAGGCTTTGGGGGCAAGGGATCTGCTTTGATATGAGTTAAGGAGGCAGTCAATGGCTTTGGTTTTAGAAGCATTTATTTTTGTAAGCTTTTGGGACAGCTTACAGTGATAGTTTGACCTTTTTTTCAAATACAAGAGTACTTAAGGTCAGTGACCAGAAGGTTCTGGACAACTAGAATAAGCCAACCATGAATATGAAATATGCACTAGTAGAGCCTGGTCCCTGAGCCAAGCTAATGGAGCAACTGAGAGTGTTTCTATAATTTATCAACCCATCTGTCATTCTCAGACTAATGAAAACTGCTGTAGAACAGTTTGTCTTTCTTGCCTGGGTTAACCTTTCTACCTTCTCCAGGATCCAGTAGTTTATTGTGTTCTATCCCTGCCTTGTTCTCTTTGTATTTGGTAGATGCCTTGTTCATTCCTGTTTGCCTGGGATTGTACTAGTTTTAGCACTGAAAGTCTTACGTCCCAAGACACTCCTAGGTCATGAACAAACAAGGATATTGGGTCATCCCAGAGGTCTTTTCCTTTCTTAGCCCTCAACCGTGTCCTTGTCAGCTAATTGTTTATTAAACAATTCTGTTTCCCCTGAGCTCTTATCCATTTTTTAAAGAAAATGTATGGATCACTAAACTTCTGGAAATAGGCCATGCTGTCACTGTGTCCCCTTGCTTTCCGGATGGCTTCTGACCCTTTCCCTATCACACATCCCCTCTTGGAAATTGCCCAGACACATTTAGCACTGCTGATTTCTGAGATCACATTTTTTCCTTTCAGGTTAGCTCTGGAGAGTGAACTGTCCTGTTGCTTATGTGGCCTATTTGGGAACCCATTAAAGACTCAGATCTTTGTCCCATGTTTTCACTGATGGCCACAAAAGCCTTTAAAAGTTGGTGTAGGAAATGCAGTCTGTTGGGCAGAGACTGTGCTTCATCTAAAGAACTTTTGATATCTACTGGCTTTGAATGTACTTCTGAATTGCAAACTTAAGTAAGCATGCAGCATGTCACATCACATGATCCTTACAGGGAGTGATGTATTTCCATCCAAAGCTGTGATGGCAAATTTGGATCTTAAGAAAAACAAACAAAGAAGGGGATCAAGGGGATACAAATCGGAAAGGAAGAGATAAAAACATCACTCTTTGCCGATGACATGATAGTGTAATTGAGTGACCCCAAAAATTCCACCAGAGAACTCCTACAGCTGATAAACAAGTTCAGCAAAGTGGCTGGATACAAAATTAACTCAAACAAATCAGTAGCCTTCCTATACTCAAAGGACAAACATGTGGAGAAAGAAATTAGGGAAAAGGTACCCTTCACAATCGTCAAAAAACTATGAAATACCTTGGTGTGACTCTAACTAAGCAAGTGAAGGACCTGTAGGACAAGAACTTCAAACCTCTAAAAAAAGAAATTGAGGAGGATCTCAGAAAAATGGAAAGATCTCCCATGCTCATGGATTGGAAAAATCAACATCTTAAAAATGGCCATCCTACCAAAAGCAATCTACAGATTCAATGCAATCCCCATCAAAATTCCAACCCAGTTCTTCATGGAATTGTAAAGATCAATGTGCAATTTCATATGGAATAACAAAAGACCTAGAATAGCGAAATCCATCCTCAACAACAAAAAAAACATCTGCGGGAATCACTATCCCTGACCTCAAGCTATATTACAAGGCAATTGTGCTGAAAACTGCATGGTACTGGTACAGAAATAGGCATGTGGATCAATGGAATAGAATAGAAGATCCAGAAATGAGCCCTCATGTATATGGTCACCTGATTTTTGACAAAGGAGCAGTAAACATTCAATGGAAAAAGGACAGCCTATTCAACAAATGGTGCTGGTCCAACTGGCACTCAGCATGCAAAAGAATGAAAATAGACCCTTTCTTATCTCCTTGTACAAAGCTCAAGTGTAAGTGGATCAAAGATCTCCACATTAAATCAGATACACTGAAACTATCAGATGAGAAAGTAGGGAAAACCTTAGAACACAAAGGCACAGGAGAAAATTTCCTGAACAAAACACCAATGGCTCAAGCTCTAAGGTCAAAGATTAACAAATGGGACTTAATGAGATTGAAAAGTTTCTGTAAGGCTAAGGACATCGTCAAGAAAACAAAACGGCAACCAACAGAATGGGAAAAGATCTTTACCAACACCACATCAGATAGAGGCCTAATATCCAAGGTATACAAGGAACTCAAAAAGCTAGACACCAGAGAATCAAATAACCCTATTAAAAAATGGGGTACAGAGCTAAACAAAACGTTTTCAGTTGAGGAACATCGAATGGCTGAGAAACATCTGAGGAAGTGCTAGACATCCTTAGCCATCAGGGAAATGCAAATCAAAACAACCCTGAGATTCCACTTCACACCAGTCAGATTGGCCAAGATCTAAAACTCAGATGACAGCAGATGCTGGCGAGACTGCGGAGAAAGAGGAACACTTCTCCACTGTTGGTGGGGTTGCAAGCTAATACAACCACTCTGGAAATCTGTCTGGCGATACCTCAGAAAATTGGATATAGTACTACCTGAAGACCCAGCTATTCCACTTCTGGGCATATACCCCAGAGACACTTTAATACACAACAAAGATATATGCACCACAATGTTCATAGCGGCTCTATTTATAATAGCCAGAAGCTGGAAGGAACCCAGATGCCCCTCAGAAGATGAATGGATACAAAAATTGTGGTACATATACACAATGGAATACTACTCAGCCACCAGAAACAATGACTTAACCAAATTCTTAAGAAAATGGCTGCATCTAGAGAATATCATCCTGAGTGAGATAACCCAGTCACAAAAGAACAGACATAATATGCAGTCACTGATAGTGGGATGCTAACCCCAGAGGCTTGCACTCCCCCAGAAACAACTCACAGACTGTATGAAGTACAAGAAATAAAGAAAACAAAACAAAACAAAAAAATATTTACAAAACAAGAAAACTTTAACTATTTCCATGTTACATTTTGTTTTACATGTACTTTAGCTCATTGTAACTATTAAGGTTTCAAGGCATACAATCAAACCTTGAAAAAAATCAAGTACTGACTAAAAAATATATTCATATAGTTTTATGTAAAAATTATGTTAAAATCTGAAGAAAAAGTACTGACAAAAATGTATAATTTTAAGCAAAAAATGTTTAAAATCTGTACATTTATCCTTGTTTTGTAAAATAAAGTTGTTTTATAAAAAAAAAAGAAAAACAAACAAACAAAAAAATCACTTCTCAGAGCTTTGGGGAATATCACATCTATTACTTGGGAGAAGAGTTCTAAGTTTCACATTGGAAGAAGAAAGTTCTTTCCTTCCCCTGACTTTGTTTGCTTCGTTCCACAATTTTTAGCAAATAATTATCAAGTTCCTATTACATAGGTCATCTTTGAGCAATCATGACCTTGATGGAAATATGTAGGTATCAGCAGGTCAGGTTTTGGAAGTATTTTAATCTGGAAAAAAGAAACTCCTCAAAGGCAGTGGAGGTTACATCATTCAGCACAGGTTCATTCATCTTCCATTGTAATTAACGGTCAGAGCATAAGCACTCACTGAGCCATGATCAACAGCTTATGCACAGATAGGTAACAAGTAGTTTTAGACTCCAACAAGGCCAGCAACTCTAATCTCTTAGCTATTCTTAGTATTAACCATCACAAGCTTAAAAGAGAGTTATAAAGAGCAGTTTCTTCTTCTGGTTTTGCATATGTAAACATCATATTCCTCATACTTCAGTTTTTATTATTTCCCTAAAGACTATGCCCTTAGCTCTTTGAAAAAAGTTCTTCATTCTTTCTTTACCACTTACGTGTGTGTGTGTGTGTGTGTGTGTGTGTTCAAGCTTATATAGCTTGGTATAAAGGCAGTAGCAGTGTGTCTTTGATACGTCTTTGTTAGAGCCTGGAAGACAAGATATATCTAAGAACAATAGAAATGTCTTCCTATTGTTAACCCCAAATCTATGCTTAGCAGATAACAACCTCAGGCAAGTAATTTATTTCTCTTATCTCATCTAAGTCCACTTTTTAAGGTTTCAGTTGCACCATGGGAACATAATGACAGTACTTGCCTTAGAGGATTGTTCAAAGGTTTGGATAAGTGTACCTAGGAAGGTGAACTGCTCACATCTGGCAAACTCTTGCCTTCTACTTACTGGCCTCATTGTCAGAGAGCAGATGCTTAGGAATGGGAAGGTTTTGAGTCACTGCTCCTGTTGCAAAGCCAAGTCTTAGGTTCACCAGCACTCCACAGGAACTACCCAGGCATGAGTCCAGAAGTATCTCTGACTGTTGCCTTATGAGCTATTGCTCACTGGATCCACACAGGCTTGGCCATCACCAAGCTGTAGGTCACTGGTGATGAGTCTAAGTGATTGGGAGAAAATACCAGCAACAGGAAACACTAGCCTGACTTCACTAGCAAGTGATTCAGTCATACATCTTGGGTGTTAAATTTGTAGGAGCTACCAAGTTCAGAAAATGGGTTGCTCTCTGAACACTTTTGCATAGGACTGAGAGAGTAAAAAGGTAGTAGTTCATCACCTGTCTGCTATTGGCAGGTGACATTAGAAGGACAGAAGGTAGAGGCAGGCCTTTGCACCTTGAAGAAGGGAGGGGGAGGAGGACAAGAACTCTCCTACTCTGGTTCCATTATAGGCATTGTCTCATTGTGTTCCCATTGGAACCTTGTAATGGTGAGTTTAATTACCTGCATGTCACAGACAGGGCTCCAAGAAGGGCACAGCAGTGTGCTCAGGTGACAGGCTGCAGTTGTACTAGAGATGGGCTCTGTGACCTTGAGAAAGAGCTGTTCAATGACATTGGAACAGCACAGTATTCTGGTTCTGTGAGTTCATTCAAATGCTTTTCTCAATGCCCCCTCCAAAACCTGGATTACACACTAAAGACAGGGTGGGAAGTTTGTGGTGAGATTCTTTTCAAAGTTGTTCACAGAGACTGTCTCAAATTAGTACATCTCTAAAGAAAATCAACAAGCACATAAGCATGCACACAGCCATGGGTATGCTCAAGAGAGAAGAGAGAGAAGTTCTGCAGACACTGCAGTGTTCTCAGTATTATTCTTCTCAACATTGGTGTAAGGCCAAAAACTGTCATAACAGAATAACTCTGTGTGAAGCCATGGCAGGCAGCAGGAAGGCAGAGGAAGGACATGAAGATTTATTTCACTTTTTATTTAATCCATGTTTAATTAATGTTCACAGAGAAGGGAGTGGACTGAAACTGGTTATCTTTCCCCCATTGCAAAGAAGCCTTTTTCTTTTTTCCAAGTTTCTGGCTTGGAAAACACAAACAAGCAGCAGCAGCAGCAGCAGCAGCAGTAACAACACAACAACAATAGCAGCAACAAAACCCCAGTGATGTATAGTTTGGGATTCGTGGTTGGGATACAATGCATTGAATTTCAAGGAAAATTTCATTTTTGCATTGGAAGAGAATTAAACAGTTTGCTATTTAAAAACTTATCTGCAAAAGAAAAAAAAAAAAAAAACCTCTTTCCCCTTTTGTGACTTATCTCCTGCTGCTTCAACAATAAGTTGCCCTGAGTTATGTTTTTTCCACACATGGACTGAATGAGACCAACAACAGAAGGAGATAGATGTTAGGACATCTCAGGACTATGAGAGAAGGCACGGTCTCAACAGGAACTGGGGGGGGGGGGTTGTGCAGAGAAGAGGGACTGGGCATATAGAAATCAAATTAGCTACAGTTGTATAGATGAATCCATTACAGGTAATTAGCTGATCAGGCCTCAGAGCCCAACTCACAGCAGAAACAATGCTCACTGTTCAGCACTGACCCATTTGTTCTTTTTTCTTTTCTGAGATTGAGAAGAGGCACAAAAGGACCCAACATCATTGGCTCCCAGGCTCAAAGGGCCGCCAGTCCCTCTTTGTACACAGAGAAGGCTCTAATTTCTTTGTTTTAATTAGTGAACTTAATAGAGAATTTCCATTTAGCTCCTCCTCCTCCTGTGTACCCACAACCTTTCTCACTGACAGCCTTTTACCTGTGGGGGCTGTTTGGTACAGTCAGGCAGCCACTGAAGTCTGTAGTTTGCACCAGGGCTCATGGGTCCTGGCAGATGTCCGAAGACCTCAGATTCCTTCTCAGATACAGATGTGTATGTTTCAAAGGCAAAGTATTCAGATCATTAGTCAGTCACTGGTCTAGATGGTAGTCAGCAGCTGTCTGAGGAGAAGGGTAGGTGGGAGTGATGATTTCCAAGGTTCCATCCAACCTCAAGTCCCCAGGGATATGTAATCCAACAGGTGTCAGTCATGAGCAGACTCATGAGGCATATTTTAGGAAGGATGGTTCCTGCTCACTTTGCCACTAGGTCCTTGTCACAAACAGCAGTTGGAATTCTATAGCCAGATTGCTGTTTGTTTAAAAGTAGCCAAGGAGAATTCTTTCAAGACTTTGGCCAATGAGGGTATGGGATAATCTCTGCATGTGTCCTTAACATGTTAACTGTGTGCTGCAGCTGCCTGCTGTCCAACAAGCTACACAGAACCTTCTACCCTGCTCTGGCCCTAAACGTGATTCCTCTTCTTTGAACTAATAAAACTCTAGGATGGACATGCTAAAGTTTTAAACCAGGAACGACAGAACTGATCATGGTAGCAACCATGCACCTCAGACTCACACCAGAGTGACATTCTGTGCATTGGTTACTAATCCATGGTCACGTGGACTTTGGAAGCAGCTGTATGTGACAGTTCACATCCAAATGTTCTTGGTGGCCTCATTTATGTGGAAAGACCCACTGATCTTTATATTCCAGAAGTCTACATTAGAAACACAAAAACCTCTCATCCATTGCCAGTCCTGTTCTGATGAATGCCAAAAAATCAGTCTTTACCGAAGTGATTTTAGGCGAGACAGTATTGTTATAGTATCAATTGCACTACTCTTGTGCAACAATGCTTGATTTTTGTAAAGCTTTTGCAAAGAATGTGAGTCTTGTGGCTTTTTCACATCAATCACTAATAGCAACTCAAAGTTGGTTGGGGCTGCCTGAAGTAAAACTCTCAGACTCCCTTTTCCTATGTGTTCTGTGATTCCAGACTCTCCCAATAACGCACAACAACCTGCCAAGTAGAATCTGCTGCTGGGTGGCACTTACCTTCTGTCAGGCCCTTGGATTTATTTGTGTCATCAGCTTACCAATTCCCAAGAGGTCATCTCAGCGTGGCTTCATTGCCAAGCAGTTGGCTTTTCAATTATGCAAACACACAGGTACTGAGCATCTCCTATTCGCCAGACACTTTAGACAGGATGGGCTGCCTGGAAGTAGATTCTGGGCTTGAGCTAGATTCTGAGGAACTTTCCTAGAAAGTGTGCTCTTGGAAAACATAAGGTGAGATAACAAGATGAGGCAGAGGGACAGTTAGGTTGCAATGCAGCCACAAGGGTCAGCTTGGCTCCACAGGGAGTTCTGAAGCTTTGCAGAGCCTCCCATGATGAGGCAAGAGGCCTAGGTCTTCTGTGCTTATATTAACTCATCGCTGACTACAACTACTTGGACAGTGAGCCCAGGAGGCAAATTGCTGTCTCTGCAGGAAATTTCTGGAGACAGTTTGAATTCACAGGGCTAGCAGCTGGTAATACAGGCATCATCCTGGGAATGAAGGTTTTTGAGCCTCAAAGGGGAACCTTGTGGCACAGCAAGATGTCCACTGGCCTAAGCAAAGCACATTCTGTGATCACAGGCATTTTCGATGAGCATGGGTGCAATTACAGTTTAAGTGGCACCTGGACAGTGGAGAGACCTCCTGATGTTTTAGGCATTTGCCAAGGATATTGGCAGTGAAAAAAATCAGGTTTTGGAAGCATTTGTATTGGGTATTAAAAAATTCTGAGCTTCAGAATCTTTATTACTCTTGAGTTAAAGAATGAAGGTTTGAGTCTGTGGTGGGTAAAGAGGGCTTCTTTTGTACAGAACTCTAGATTAGACATTGGACTGGAAGATAAATGAGTCCCTGTGGCTAAGGAATGGTATCTGGCCGAGTGTTGATGCTCAGAATCGTTTGCTCATTTCCATCCTCATCTCTAGAAGTTCCAGGAAACATCACTGAATAGATCCTGGCCATTGGTATCTCTGGCCTCAGTTCCTGTGGCTCTGGACCTACTCAGGTATCAAGAGGACAGGTTGCAGCTGCTCCAGAATGGTCACCATGCTCAAGGTTCTGGGGTGCCCGCTGGTTTCCCTGCAGGGGGCTGTGTCTTTTCATTCCATAACACATTGCTCAAGACTTTTTTTGGAATGAGAGGAATTGCTTTCTTCAGCCAAAAAAAGCCAAAGAGGCATTTAGCAACTAGGTGAAGAGATAAAGAGAATTCTACATGTAAGTGCTGCTCTGGGAGGGAGTTCCTGAATGGCTGTATCTCTCAACTTCTGTGCCAGATCCACAGGGACCTTTTACCCCTGGCTCATAAGGTTCTGGAGTCATGGCAGCAGTGGCTGTCCTCATGGGGTCACCTGTAGTCTCCTGGTTACCCAAGTCAGCCAGCAGACTCATAGCAATACCTTTTCCTTGGAAATGAAGCAGACATGGAGGACAAGAATAGATTACTGACCTAGTAAAGAACAAAAGGTCCAGATGGTAGAGGACTGGTGCATGCTGAGATAACATGCAGTAGAAGGGGGTAAGGCAAATGAATGTCTTTATGACACTTAGACCAAAGTCAGACTTCACTAGCATCCTCATGAGCAACAAGTTTGGTTACTTGTTCAATGGAGCCAAACCCTAGTCCCACCCCGTGATAGGACTGAGAAGCAAGGAAAGTAACTTCCCCTTCACAGTGACCTATTTGTCACTGTTATAGGTTTACAGGATCTCAATAGGCAGTCCTAACTAGCCTGGAATGCATGTAGAGCAGGCTGGCCTTGAACTCACAGAGCTCATCTTGCTTCTGCCTCCTTAGTGCTGGGATTTGAGGTGTGCAGTATTATGACTGCTTTTACTGTTTATTGTCTTAAGGAAGGTTGTAGAAGTGTCTTGAAAACACATAAAAACAGAAACCCAGGTGCTTTTATGAAGGCAGATACTTGCTGCTGGAATCTTGATTCATGTGTGTGTGGGGGGGGGGGCAGAGGTCAACATCAGGTGGTTTCCTTAGTTCCTCTCTGCCTTACTGAAAACATGTTCTCTCACTGAACCTAAAGCTGTCCCATTAGCTACATTGGCTGGGTAGTAAGTTACCTGTCTTCCCTTAGCTTCCATTATTGGGGCATGGGCACACACTACCACACTTAATTTTACATGGGTTCTGGGGATTCAAACTCAGGTTCTCATGCTTTGTAGCAAGCATTTTAGCCACTGAACTTTCTTCCCAATCCTCTGAGAAGGATTTTTGTTTGAAAATTCCTGTGCCATTCTCTCTGGAAAGCTTTGTCATACTGATTTGATTCCTCTTCACTTATCCACTTCAGAGCACCCTCCCTCGGTAATCCCCTCTCTCTCCATCCCTCTCCCTTCCCCTCCATCCCTGCCCCCCCCCCGCACACACATCATCATCATCATCATCATCATCATCATCCTTATCACACCCATGCTACCTACAGGGTCCCCCAAGATAAGGTAGGCAAGCACAAGGTGGCTGGTGGCTTTCACAGCTTGGTTTCTACTAGCATGTTGACCATTGGGCTATTTAACCTTATGCCCTCCCCTCGCCCCAGCTCACTTCTTTGTGGTTATGAAGCCACAAAGCCAGGAAGTCAATGTTATGGTTACAAGGTTCACCTGCAGCAGTCTAGTTAAGCACTTTCCCGTAAGTATCACTGATGTGCAGGACTGAAGACCATCTCTGGAATCTGGCTGCAAGGAAGCCTTGGAATTGTGTATTTCTCTTTTCAACTGATGTGTCTGTTCTGTGTCACTCTTAGCACACAAGTGTCCAGTTCATAACACTTACATTCTGGCACAGGACAGTCCTACCTATTTCATGCTGTAAATGTAGTGTGTGTGTGTGTGTGTGTGTGTGTGTGTGTGTGTGTGTGTGTGTGTGTGTGTGTTAGGAGAAGTTGTAGTTTTACAATGGTCTGTGTTCAATGCTTTCCATACAATTAGTACTACACTTTCTCCCATGGGCTCTAGTGATAAGTCTACAGTGTGATAACACATGCACTTGTTTCTCTCACTCACACAGCCCACCCACCTTTCCAGGGGAAGGTGAGGTTCAGTTAGGAGGTGTACCTTTGTTGCTCAGTATGGCTAACACCATGTTCTTCTTCCATGTGCTGAAGACACTGATAAAAATTTCACTTACAATGTCTTCTGGGGAAAAACCAGGCAGCACAGTTCCCAGAGGCAAAATCCCCATCATGCTTTGCAGTCTTTCTAAGTCTGCTCTGGTTTGCTGGGCTGGAAACTTGCGTTTAGGAGGGAAGGGGAGGCCCAAGAGGCTGGCCCAGAGTTTATTCTGCGTTCTTGATAAGCATTTCCAAAGAAGGACAGGGTTCCTGGATCTCATTAGCATACTGAGTAGGCAGTATTTCTAAATTTAACAGAAATCTAAATCATCTCTCAAACCTGACCACAAGGAAACCCGAGAAATGCAGTTTCTCTTTTCTGTGATAAACCTGCCCCTGTGTAAGTCCAGGGATGGATCCCAATCCCCTATACTTCTCAGGTGTCCACCCTCTCTGGATGTTTTCTGTAACTTCTACCTTTGTTTTGTCTTGAAGGCATTTCTGACTCCTTTGAGTCCTCCTGTTATCCACATCTGCCCCATCACTACTTCTTTGTATGATCAGTGTTTATAAATACCTCAGTCCTCCACTATGATGTGAGCTTTCTGACAGCCTAGGAAGTTGGTTTGATTCATCTAAAACTAGAATAGACTTTATTAAGTATTCCTGAATGGTTCAAAGAATAAATCTCCATGGTTTTCCTAAGAATCTTTCTGTGGGAAGATCTCTTAAGTGAGACGGAAGTCAGACTAATGAATAGTTTGAATGCATGCAGGGGCCAGTTGGCATTTCACAGGGAGAATGAAAAAGCTTATTCTCCCCCAGAGAGATCCTGATGGGCAAATCCTCACATTCTAGTTCTTAGAATTGAGGGAGCCAAATGGGAGCGAGGAAGACTCAGAGAAACGCTAGTCTGCAGTGCCAATGCCCTGCTGTGGTGAGTAGTTCACCTAGGTACACATGTACATCAATATATTTTGGTCAAGATTTAACTCTTCGTTACAGAGGCAAGCTTCCCTGAGTCAGGGTTGTGGGATGTTTCTGCTTCACAGATGATCTTCATGGTCTAGGCTGACCATGTGGGAGAAAGGAGCAGTAGATTTTGTAAATGTAATGCCACTGTGTGTCTTTGCTTTTCATGTGAAATGTGTCCTTGGTTGAGTCATGGGATCACTGCAAGTCATCATGTCCTGTAAGTTGTCAGCAAGCCACACATTAAGAGGAGACACAAGCATGACTTCCTCCTTCCACATGGTAGGAGAAGAAATTCTTATACCTTCTGGATCCTTCTGAGTGGTCTTGAAGATAAGATGGGGAGGCAAGCAGGTAAAAAAGGGCAGGAATGTGGTATGAGCATTAGACACTGTGACACGAGGCACATACACATCCCCTTTCTTATGAACTAAAGCAGACTTCATCTACTATTTTATTTTACCTCTGGCTCAACACAAGGTATAGGGAAGTGGGTCCCCTGCTGGGTTCCTTTGGGACTGTCTTCTGAGTTCAGACCTCTCTATCTTGGTCTTCCTCTACTATTGACTCAAGAGAAATGTAAGTTTGATGAAGTGAACATCTCCACTCCAGAAGAGCAGAAAACAGTTGGCCATTGTAGCTTCAGGTTAAGCAGGCCACTAGATAAGATAACCAGTCCTACAGAAGGTACTGTCTTCATGACATTAAAGTGGATGAGCCACTGTCTTCCAAGTTGGTACTAGGCATCATGTCAGAATTTGGTGCTATGCAACAATACTCAGTCACCGAAAGAGTACCAAAGGGTAAATATATTGTATTAACATATATCCTAATAACAAACACACTGCAGTTATAAGCACATTGTAGATACATAGAACAGTCTCTTCAGTCTGAACATAGATACAAAATAAGTTATACTTGCTTTATTTTCCATCACAGTAGGAATGCAGCAGACAGATACTGCATCAGTGGCCATGGAGCAAGCCAGGGGAGAGAATGGAGGAAGATGGAGGGCACTGAGTACAACGGAGTCCCCAGGACTCTACAGAGAACAAGGTCCCAGTCCTCTCAAGATGTCCTTCTGTGAATTAGCATGGCATCCTGCTTTGTAAAAGCCTGTGGCTAAATATGAGCTGGGATGCTTTAGGTTAATGAATGGGAGGCTGAGCAGGAACAGGCACAGATGACATGTAGCAGGCAGGCCAGCCCACTCTCCTGATGTTGTGAGCAGGAGGCACAGGCCAGAAGGCACAGTTTGCTTCTACAAGGTGACAGATGGCCAGATTGATGGTCCACCAAAGGCTAGTGAGCCTCCCTTCCTTGTCTGGATGCTCTGGAAGGCTGTGTGAGAAGTTATGAGTTCAGACTGTCCTGTGCTTTTTCACCAGGTAGCAATACTGGGATTGTTCATGCATCACAGAACTGGGACAAGTTCTGGATTTGAGCTTTCTCTCTTGGTGACTTTCAGGAGTTTGGGGAGGTACCCCACACTACGCTGAGTCTTTGGCTCCTCACCTGGAAAATGCAGTAATAGGAGGAAAGCGTACTTGCCTAGGGCATTTGTGAAGGTCACAGGGACTAAAACATATAAAGTGCCTAACCCTGCTCCTACCACACAGGAATGGCTTGGTATATATAAAGAAACTGAGTATCCAGAGATACTAGGCTGGGGGTGGGTGAGGGCAATATCCCCATGAACTACAAATGCCCGGTTCAAGAAGACCAGAGGGAGGCTTCTGTGTTCTTTCCTACCAAAGTGTTCTTTTACTCTTTTCACTTGGGAGTCTTTGACACCAAGTGGCAGGCAGAATTCAAGGTCCCCGTTTATTGAGGAAGACAGAGTCTTGGTTTAGAAAAACACAGAGAACACAGGCCAGTGACTTTTCACATGTGGGGTGCAGTGTCCTATGGAGGTCTCTCAGTTTCTTCATTCTCACTCAGCTTCTCCTTTCCCTCCCAGCCCCCAGCCCCTGAGTACATCTCTACTTAGGAAGCCACAGAGGGAAAATAACAGCATAGAAAATAAAGCGAATTGTCTATTCCACAAAAAGACTTTCCCATCTGCTCTGAGCCTAGATGTGCAGGCACTGGGGATAGGGTGGGTAGGCCATCTGTGTTAACTGCCTCATGTCTTTGGGGGAATGGGAAATGGAGCGAAAATCTGGACACAGGGCTATGTCCTAAGACAGAGGAGGCAAAGCTGCCCTTTTGCCAACCCTGGGAACTTGGAGAAGTGCTCAAACAAAGATGAACCCTTCTCATTTATAGTGTGACTGTCACTTTGTGTGTGTGTGGGGGTGTGTGTGTGTTTGTGGGGGGGGTCATTATGTCTATCCTCTCTTTTGACACTGTCTGTCTGAAGTTACCCGACTCTCTCAATCCAATACTTTCCTCTTCGATGGAGGAAGGAGGTGGGCAGGCAGCTCATTGGGCAGTTCATGCCCCTCTAGCTTGACTTTGATAAGGTGGTTGGCCAGGGCAAACTCCTCATCATCCAACATGCCATCCTTGTCAATGTCGGCTAGCTTCCAGATCTTACCCAGCACGCTGTTGGGCAACTTGGAGCGCACCATCTCCTTTTTGGCATTGGCACCCGTGATCTTGCCATCCACTGGGGATAAGGTGTAGAAGATTTCATCATACATAGGCTTGTCCCGGGCCACCACCCACTCGGCATCATCAATGCCCTCTCCTGCTCCTTCCCCATAGCCATGCCCAAAGGGGCCTTGCAGGGTTCCCTCAAATGCTCCACCCTTCACCATCTGGACAGGCCGCTGGGTCTCTTCCTGGCGTACCAGCACCATGAGCTGGGCAATGTCATGGGCCAGCATGTCATCTACCACTTCTAGCAGCTTGCTCTTCAGTGGCTGGAATTTGCTGAAGTCCTGGGCCTGCAACTGGTCCTGGGAAGAGAAAGAAAAAGCTCAGACACTTTTTCCAAAGTTAGTTTGGGCTGTTAAATGGTGATCTTGAAGGTGGTGGCCCTCTGAGATGGAATCTTGTGGGTCTCCAGGAAGGCTTATGCTTGAAAAACACACAGCAAAGTGCCTTTGATACCTCCCTACCTACTGATCTTGGTGCTCCTTGGAGGTAAAGTTATATACTAGTCACAGTTGGTGACAAGGCCAGAGTGACAAGAATGGGAAATCAAGTCAACTAAAAACACAACAGAAGCGAAAGATCATTCCCAGCCTCATAGCTCTCAATTGGGATTCTCACTGGAATTGCCTTGCTATCAAAAGACTGGACCCCTGTCAAGAATTCTGACCTAGTAGGCACAGGCAGGCATGTAGACTTTATGAAAGCTGTACCCTTCACCCTCACATGGCCACCCATCCACATCATAAAAGAGACATGCTCTACTGTGAAAATCTTTGCAGTCATGAAAGGCCCTCAACCAAGAACATTCAATTTCTCCTTGCTTCTAGAACAGTGGTTCTCAACCTTCCTAATTCTTCAACCTCAGTTCCTCCTGTTTTAGTGACTCTGACCATAAAATTACTTTTGTTGCTACTCAAAACTATAATTTTGCTACTGTTATGAGTCATAAGGTAAAGAAATATCTATGTTTTCCAATGGTCCTAGGCACTCCCTGTGAAACCCCAAGGGGCCGCAACCCACAGGTTGAGAACCATCATTCTAGAAGGCCATAGATGCCTACTGCTGCCCTGGTCTGGCCACAGCGATCTCATTATGTGGGGAAGAGGCCACTAAACAAGGATGGGCACTGCTGAAAATGTAAAGGCTATTTACAGCTACAATTCAGAGGCAAGTGCTGGCAGGAAGCCTCTCATATCCTCTCTATGGCTGGGCCACAGAGAACACTATGAGAGCAGAGCAAGACACAGACCAAGGGCCTTGCTGAGACGAGATATTTCACTGGGTTCCCAGCAGTAGTGTACAAGAGCCTTTGCAGTCCCTGTTTATAGATGCCAGGAAGGGTCTGTGTGTATCTAGCTTCTAATAGCATGGTGGCTTCTTGCTTGGATTCCGAGGACAGTTCCTGGCTTTTCTATGTGAATGCTTTGCTGGGAAAATGCTAAGACCTCAGTTGACTCTTGTACAAAAGGCCGATGAAAATGGTCCCTCTGAGAATGACCTTTGGGAAGACCCTCCACTCCCCAAAATACACTAACCCAAGTGGTAGCCCTAGGTTCAAGGGCTTGTAACATACACCAAAGATGCTGTGTGCCAGACTGTTTCCAGGGAGTTCAGAGGTTAACCTAAGCACTTAAAGGTCTATAGCATTATCCTGGAGAAGGTGGAGATGTTGAACATGTGGCCTTCACTAGGTAAGGTCTTCAGTGTCATCAAATACACCTATGTCCTAGGGGACAACTGGGTTGTTTCTGTACAGGCTTGGTTATGGCATTTGCTCTGAGTAATGTGTCTAATGCCACCTCCTTGGCGTATGACTCTGGTTTCTCCCAGGAGCTCTGTCAGCCCCTTCATTCTCTGGCAGCCAACTAACAAGATGTTTTCTCCCAACCGTAGGGTTGCTGACCCTCATTACCTGCATCCTCTTCAGGTTGGGGAAGTCCCCAGGGGAGATCTGGTGTTCTCGCTCAATCCGGCCATAGATCTCAGCCAGGTTGTTCACCAGCTCTTTCTTTTTGGTGTCCTTCCCAAACACTGAGGGCATCTCCTTCTTCAGGGAACTAATGATATAGGCATGGACCTGAAAAGACAGGCAGAGAACAACCTCAGCAGGAGCCTGAACTTGCCAAGTCCCGCCTCCCGACTCCACTTTGAATCCATTTCTTTCACCACACACAGTACCGGGCTAGCCTGGTGAGAATATGGAAAGGGAAGGTCACAGTGAGAACACTGCTGTTGTAGACACTGGCAATGGCACCTTCTGAACATGAAGGTATCTGGTACAGTGACAAGGGCTTTCATCCTCTCTTCCTCTTCATCCTCCACCAGCCCATTCAGTTTACTAACGCAGAAAACGGCACAGAGAAGCTACACAAAGATAGCTCTCCTGAGGATCACTGAGGAGGAAGCCAAGCTTTAACCTGGCTATCAAATCCAGAGCCAGCAACTATAACCGCCCACACTCTCCCATCTAAGGAGCCTCAGTTCTCACAACGATCTCTACGTTGGAACCTGTCTACATTGCATTTATTTGCGGCAGCCTTACCTTGGCCAGCCGGGCTCTCTTGATGAGATCATTGAGCTTTCGAAGAGCAGCATTACGGGGTAGGCTCTGAATGTCTCTGAACAAGTCTTGCTCTTCAGCTTCAAAGAGCTTCCGGTTGTCGGGAATGAGGAGAGGGTGGGACCAGAAGGAGCCGATGTAGACCCGGATCACCTCTGGTGTGTTCACAATCTTCCCCAGGGACCACATGAGGGCCCCGTATACCCGCATCAGCTGCTGGGTCTCAATCTGGTCAGCCTTGTTCAAAACTACTCGCATCTTGTCCTCATGGTTCTTGAGGGCCTTGATGACTTCTGAGAACTCATCAGAGATGTCCAGCTTGTGAGCATCAAAGAGTAGGATAATTCTGTCCACCCGCTCAGCAAACCATTCGAGGACAGCAGCAAAATCATACCCTGTGGCAGAGAAACAGTAAGTGGGAGGAGCTTGGGGGGCTGGACATATAGTGAAGAGTCCAATGTAAGATAACACAGTCTTGGAAATTGTCTCTAGGTTCAGATCCTGGCTCCATCCATTGGACTATTTGACCGTGAGCAAATTACTGTGTGTGTGTGTGTGTGTGTGTGTGTCTGTGTGTGTCTGTGTGTCTGTATGTGTCTGTGTGTGTCTGTGTGTGTCTGCAGTAGTAGGAATCAAACCCATGGCCTCATGCATGCCATCCAGTTGTTCTTCCACTGAGCTATATCCCCAGACCTACTTGGCATTTTCCATCTATAAAATAATCATTAGGAAGTACCTGGCTGGTAGGATGATGGAGATGCTCAGGAAATGCTGAACTCTATTATAAGCATCACTACTCCCATAAAGGGTGGCCACTATCCATTTATCTTGTTAAAGTTAGGGGTCAGGGACCTGCTGGGAAAAGAACTCTAGACATTATTTTCATGCTGATATTTTGAGATTGGGTCTTCCTGTCTTGCAGTATATCACATTGCCCTTGAACTTTCTCTATAGGCAAGTTTAGCCTTGAACATGAGATGCTTCTGCCTTAGCCTCCAAAGTACTGTGGTTCCAGGTGTGTATTATCATGACCTGTTTGGATACTTGTTTTGAATTTGAATAAGGACTCAGAAATTCTTCACAAGACACAAGCAACAAAGCAGAAGATGCAGGTTACTGATGCATGTTCAGACCATGCCCATCACTGGTGGGGAACAAGTTCTTGGTACAGACTCCAGTGACTTATTCTCCTATAGCTCACAAGATCACTTCCTTCCTCAACTGCTGCAGCCCCACCCAAATTCCCAACTTCTATTTTGTATGGGAGTCCTTCCTGAGGATGTGACTAGACCTCTGGCACCTGGCTATCCAGCACTGAGCTACTTGTAATCCAGCTGGTTCCAGGAACTCTAGAACTCCTGTTCCAATCAGTACCAAGCAATTGCAGGTCTGGAAGAGGGAGAAATTATCTGGGTTTGGTTAGGCAGTGATCTCCAAAAGACTCATATTGGGGGCTTCATTGTCAGCTGGTGGGCTTTGGGGAAGTGAATGGATCATGAGA
The DNA here is from genome assembly GCF_963924665.1 of Micromys minutus. Lineage (NCBI taxonomy): Eukaryota > Metazoa > Chordata > Mammalia > Rodentia > Muridae > Micromys > Micromys minutus. Next base: position 150,155,120 of record NC_137969.1, on the reverse strand, counting down.
GCTCTGAGATAACTACTGGATTGACTCCTTGGTGGTTCATAATACCAAGGGAATTAATGGGAGGTGAGTGGAAACCAGAAGACAGGGGCTATGTGGAGGAATGGGTCACTAAGGTGGGTGAGTGGTGGACAATCTTTGAGAAACAGACTTTTATTCCAAGCTCTTCCTTTTCTACTTTCTGGCCCCTAAAAGGCTAGCAACCCTGCTCTTCTGTGATCCAATACTTTGTCTGCTGTGCTCCAATACCTTGTCTGCTGTGCTCCAATACCTTGTCTGCTGTGCTCCAGTACCTTGTCTGCTGTGCTCCAATACCTTGTCTGCTGTGCTCCAATACCTTGTCTGCTGTGCTCCAATACCTTGCTTTATGTTCCATTCTTACCAAAGCCAGAAACAGTGAAGACAGGACACCATGGACCACGAGACAGATCTGACTTAAGTTATGAGCCTTAGGTGCATGTTACAGTGATGAAAAGCCAACCACAGAGGGGGAGGCTATCCCTGGAACTCACCAGATACTATGCTGGCTGCCCAGAAAGCCCAGGAGTCCATCTGTCTCAGCTTCCTCAGAGCCAGATTTATAAGTATATGAGATGCAGTTGCTTCTAAGTCCAGCTTTTTGTTATACTGGGTGTGGGGCTCAAACTCGGGTCCTCATGTTTGCATGACAAACACTTTACAAACTGAGCTTTACCTCCCTAACAGTGGGTACCCATCACCCTCATATAAGGAACTTTCCATACAGCCTCAACCTAAATAAGCCTGCTGTATGCGTCTCCATCTCTCCTGTACTTAGGGCACACATGGCAGATACTCCATCAGCATATGCTGCACACAGTTGACACATCTTTTTAAGAAACACTGAACAGGTCACCTCTGGGCCTTAAGTTTTCCAGTCTCTAAATTTGGATCTACCCATGTTTTAACCACAGGGTTGTGATGATCAAAGATGAGTGGCTGACACCACTTTCTTATAACGTTGGCCAAATGGCCAGCCCCTTCATAAAGAACTCCTCAGTGTGTTTTCACAGGATAGAGCTTGCTGGGCATGTCAGTTTCTATGTAGGATCACTGGTTTGAGTAGGTTCCCTGTAGTTTCTGCTTAGTTCATTAACTTGATATGCTGGGCAACAGAATCCCCTTGCTTATCCTTGGTCTCTGCTTCTGGGATGGATGACCTTTGAACTTCCTCTCTTGGTTTCCAGTTCTCTGCTTCCAGGCCCAGAGGTGTGAGGACAGGGAGTGCAGTAACATGGAGGTGAGGCACAGGAGATAGGAATGCTGGAGGCTGCGAGGCAGGCCTGCAGGAAGCCTGCTAAGCTCTGCGGGCAAACAAACTGGTGGCTTCCAGGAACCTTTCCTATGATGCAGTAAGAAAGCACGAGGCCTCTTATTAACCCTCCCACTTTTGCAAACTCTGCAAACTCTGGCAAGCTGCTATCAGATGACAAGCAGTGAGGAGCCTCCTCTGAGGTGTGTGGTTGGGAAGCCGGTAAGACTGAAGCCCTGGCTCTGCAAGCTCCGAGGCCCATCCTCCGAGCTACCGGCAACTCCAGGGCCTATGTGACCTAGAGGATGCATGTTAAGTTGCTTCCATAGTTTGGACTTACCACATATGTATACCCAGAAATAAAGGCATGGAAAAGGCTATCGCTGGGTACAGTCAGGACAGGAACAGGGGACTACTTTTCCCATTTGTTTTCTGAATGGCCTTCTGCACATCTGAACGCCTTTTACTAGGCTGTAAAAACGTGAGTAGTCACAGCTGTCTGAATGCAGAGCCCATTATATAGCTATGGAAAGCATGCCTGGCCTTAGGAGGACAGAGCTCAGTCTGAATGGAGACTGCAAAATATATACAGCATGCCCAAGGTGTATCAGATGGCTATATCCCTTTATCTCAGGAATGGCTGATACTCCTGGGAACTATGCACATGGTCTCTGAATCGTAGATCAGTGGGTGGGGAGACAGAGGTGGTCCTTCCTGGGTTCTTCCTGAAATGTCGTCTGGCACCCAGGGATCCAGTGGATAGGCTCCAGGCCAGTGTCTGGGAAGCCTTCGGGGATCTGTACCACCACCCCCAGGCTCCAGGAGCCGGGAAGAAAGCATTTCTAATTAATGCCAGGCAAGAGGAAATCAATGAGACAAACTCAATAAAGCAGGGCCACTCCTTAATCACCCAGCGCTCCCCTCATTGTCTGACATACAGTGTGTCATTCTTTGCATTTTCAGTTTCAAAACCCGACCTCAGTGGATCCTTACAGTTCCCATCACCCAGAGTGAACAGGATGCTTGTGGTGGCCATGTAGCATACCCCATAAAAACCTGTTACCATCTAGAGATGTTTTGAAAAAGAGGCATGCAGTACCAAAAGTGGGGGAAGGGATCTGCTGACAATGGGAAGCGATACATCAGACTTAACACAGGCCTCCAGAAGGCCCCAGTAAGGAAACAAGACCTTTGGAGGGTGTCGGGGCTCAGCTGCTCCTCCCCAGCACACGAATGCCCACACATAGACGGGTTTACCAGCGGGTCATCTGAGGAACCCCAGGAGCCTTTATGTGCTCAGCGGTAGGCTATATGGAATGACACACACCCTCAAAGTCTCAAGGGGGAACTTGGAGTTGAGAAGCTTGTCCCCTATTCCTCCCTGGCCTTCCCAACAGGTGATGATAACGTGCAGAAAGCCAAGGACCAGGGCTCCCATTCTTTGTCACCTGCCCTGAACCTGCTGAGCACTTGGACCAAGAGCTTTCATCTGTGTACAGTCTGGGATGAGAGCATGTAGCTCTGCGGTGACTTTCCCGGAGTGGAACTTTGCAGGGTTTCGGTCTGAGACATAGGAAATGTGGCTTCCAGGTAAAAAGGTATGAGGCCTTCCGGATCCCTCTGAGCTCCCCCATTACTGCATCCTTACTCCTTCCCAGTAATGAGCCAGGGCCAGCCACATCCTGCCCCTTCCAGTAACAGCTTTCTGCCTGCCTTTCCTGCTTACTCCAGAGCCTTTTCTTCCAGACCTGAGTGTTAGCCCAAAAATGTCATACACTTGGTTTCTCTATAGACATACACCTGACCCTCACCACTCCCCAAGCCTGGAAGCAAGGACCACACTTTGTTTGGCATTAGTCTGGAACAGAAGGCCCACACCTATGATGTCTGAGGTCCTTCCTGGGAGCCCTGAAGAGCAGCTTCCTTTTCAGTACTGCCAGGGGTTAGTCAGATCAGAGCACGGTCTTTGTGCTGACTTGACTCTGATCCTTGTGTTGAGCCACAAACACTGAGCTGGCAGTGGTGTGGTAAGGGGACTTAATTCCAGGCTCTGCTAACCCTTCAGCGAGAGCCCTCATGCAATGCTCGGTCAGCAAGAATATGAGGAGGCCTGGCCCACCCGGGCTTGAGGAAGGTGGGAAGTAGCAAATCTACTGTGGCCAACCCCAGGGCTGAAGGAAGTCTAGGCAGTCAACTTCGCATCTGTGTATTGTACACCTGTGTTGTGTGTGAGTGTCAGGAGGTGTACAAGCATGTGGAGGATTATGAGTAATGGGCATATGTGTGAAGAATGTGTGAGTGACAGGGTTTGGAGTGGTATGAACTGAGATTCTATCTTTATGGTAATGATGAAGGATGGGAGAGGCTGTGCACCCAGGCAATATTCCCGATTCAAGTCCCACCATCACCACCACCTGGATCACTGGGATAGCTGATGTCCTCCCTGACTCTGATCTTCTCAGGGTGCTAAAGTCAGAACTGCTGCAGGTTGGTGGCTGCCCTACCCAGTTCCTGTTTGCCTCAAAGGCTGCTTTTGCCAGCAGCTTCATCAGTCGGGGACCCAGGCCCACAGAGAACACCCTGGCATAGTCATTGTTTTGCTCAGAGATGAGAAGAACCTTATGTTTTATCAGTTTTCAGAGAGAGGGTATGGAAATATAGCCAGGAACACCAGTGCCCAGTAAGTGCAAAGCAGCCACTGAGGTTTGACAGGGGAAGACAGGTGTCTCTGGGGACAAAGCTGTTTTATGTATCTGCACAGGCACACACATAGCCAACCCTGGACTCCTGTAACATGTAGCTTTGGATAGCATCTAAGGAGGGAAGAAAGGAACCCATTGTGATCCAGTCCCAGAACTAAATAGGAAGGCCCTAAGATGTATTTCCTGTGACCTCTGGGGCTTTGTCTGTCTATAACTGAACTACCCTTACAGGCTGTCCTCTCCAGACCTTCTTTCAAGCCAGGCTGTACTGATCTAGCAGGTGCATGGGATGCACTCCCCCCTCCCGAAGCCTAGGGTCTGACCTCTCAGTGTTCCCAAGCAAGCTGCAGACTACTCTGAGCCTGCACTCCCCTTTAGGCTTAGACTCAGACTCAGGGTGAGTGCAGACTGACTGCTCCTCATTCTATCAGGGCCCAGGCTTCCTGGATCCTGTCCCAAGTTACCAATTACAGGAACTGAGAATCCGTGAGGAGGACCCTGGGAGCCTGGGAGGTGCCCTCCTGATTCAAACGCTTCCTGCCTCTCTGATTCCCAGCTTTTACCTCCCAGGACAGAGGGAAATTTTGCTCACTCACTTCATGGTACTCTACCCCTAACACTGTTTTTAGAATGGGGGCTGTAGGAAGGCCTGCCTAAGGATCACCTGGAGAAGGGTATTTCCCAGCAATCTCTCTGATTGTTTGTGATCACACACAGCCACTGTGTGACCCCAAAGATATGAGTAGCAGAAACAGGGCAGCTCAAAAGGGGATGAGAGAGAAGCCCAGAGCCTTCCCTGGGCCAAAGGCCTGCACTGCTAATCCACAAGGATAGATCCATGGGTCATATAGACAGTTATTCTATGTCTGAAGACACTGAGGTGTGGGGGTGAGTGGGTGGTGACCTGCACAGGCCACGCCCTTGAAGAAAGGCTTCTTGGGCCCTGCTGTGATGATAATATAAATGTCCTTTGTGTGTTAGGAGTCATGGGGCAAACAGGGCTAGGCACATGCTACAGGGAGCCATGTGTAACCTGAGGTCAACTCAGGAGAGAGCCCTGGCCACTTCCCAGAGAAAATACCAGTCTAAGGCTGACCCTTCCCAGAAGCTGGCTTCTAAGTGCTAATTTGGCCCCCGTCCAGGCTGCCAGCATCAGGTTTGAGGAAAGTGCATCTTGTCTAATGTTGCTAAAGATAAAACACAGCATAGAAAGGATGGGGCAGCTGGACGCTGGAGCATGGACCTGTAAACTCGGTACCTAAGAAGAAGATCAGGAGTTCAAGGCCAGTCTCGGCTACGGAAGTGTCTGTTGAAAAAATCCAAAATCCAAAGCTGAAAGGACAGCGGGCTACTGAGAGGCCAGGGGCAGCTATGTAGGAGAAACCAGGAGTGGGAAACTAGAGCTACCACTTGCCAGGAATGTCACTTACCTCGGCTGATCCTCTGCTTCTCACCAGAGAGGATGCCCGGTGTGTCGATGACACTGATACTTTCTAGCACAGCGTTGGGCAGCTGGGCACACACAAACCTGCACAGATGGTGAGAAGAAAGCTGTGGTAAGCCACTGAGGCACCTCACTGGCTCAGCCTCAAGGGTTCCATCACCTGACTTTCTCATGGGCTGCAGGGCCCCAAGGCCTCATGATGTGGGCCTGTTAGGTATAGCAGCTGACCCTGGGAGTGAGTTACGGTTTTCTTGCCACCTGCCACATTCTGTTTTGGAGTGCTTTATATCCAGAGTGCTTGGTAAAATGTTGGCTGGCCAATAGGGTTACTCCAGAGTGATATTCCATCCCACATGTCCATCAAAGCCTTGGCTTAATGCTTGTGGCCCCGAGTTATTAACGATCCCTGGCCACATACTTAGCTCGGCTGGCTCCTGATTGTCAATGAGAACTCTATCTCCGCTACACAGTGTTCTCAGATCTTGAGATCTGCGTAGTTAGGGTATGGGAAGCCCCCTCTGACTTGATACTCAGTCAACACCCCTATGCATCTTGCATGTGTTCTTATCTGTAAGCCCACATGGGGCCAGTCTGAAAGTGACTGCAGTAAACTTGGAGATCTGTTCTTTGAGGAATTCCCAAAGTGATCCTGAGGCAGCCTGGGCTCATACTCTGAGCCCCTGGTGTCAAGATCCCCATGAAATACCAAATTTTATCCTTGCCCCTGGTAGAGGCAAAGATGCTATCAATGTACAGCAATAAAAAACCAGGGTGAAAGGGGCAGCACCTCGAAGTCAGAAAAGGTTTGTTAGAACCCAAGCAGAAAGATGGCCTTGAGAGAGGGCTGCCTGGGGAGGTAGCATTCAGGCTGGCCTTGAGAGATGGGCCCTGCCTCCTAGGAGTAGGTTATCTGGGCATCTAAAGGGCCAGCGCAGCCAGACAGTGCTCTAGGATGGCTGTCTAGCCTTCCTCAGGAGGAAGAGGGACGCACATTGATGTGTAAAATGGATTCTCCTTGGTACAGGGAAGGTGACTGACCAGGAATCTGTGGCTAGCCCAAGACAGATGAGTGGTCACCACTGGCAGGCCCCAGGTGGCCCTATCAGCTACTCTCTTAGTGGCGAGTGCACAGTGCCCCACCCCACGGCTCTAGAGCCCTACACTGAGCCGCTGTCATCCTGTCTGCTTGCAGTCTCCTTTCTCTTCGATTTCCTCTTCCTGGAATGCTCTCTGTTCACCCACCCACTCACTCATTCCACCCGTTACTTTGTGCGCATGTCAAATGCCAGCTTTTCCACAGAGCCCCTTGGGACCACTTTCTCCTACGAGAACTTCCAGCAGGTGCCAGTGGACTAGACTCAGCCCTCCTCTTGTTGGGCTCATCCAAGCTGCTGCCTCAAGGCCTAGAGTCTCCTGCAATAAAGCATGCACTCAGCCCTCTGGCACTGGCACTGTGCCTGGGGGGCAGGGCAGCCCTTAACACAGCCACCCTGCTTTCTTCTCTCCAACCCTGACTCACCAGAGCAGCCCTGTACCGGTCCTGTAGCCACAAACCCCGGTGGCTGGAGCAGCAGGACCTTACCTGGGTCTGCTTCTCCAGGCTAAACACTTTAATCAGCAAAAGCACAGACGGAAAGAGAGAAGGCAGGTGCTGTAGAGGCACTGCTCCTGTGTCCACCCTCCCCCTTCCAACAACAGCTTCCTGTGTACGCTCGCTGTAAACTGCTTTCAGAACCCTTTAATCTATATTCTACGGTTTACAAAAGCAAGCAGTACAGCAAGACAGACAGCGAAGCAGTGTCTTCCCCCATCCTGCTCCCCCTCAATTCCAAGTGTGAAATCAACAGGACAGCTACTCGCTCTCCCTGTGAGTTTCCTCTCTCAGGGCCCTTCATACATTTGCTGTAAGAGAACAGAGCCCTGAGGTTCTGCAATTTGCATTTCGTCATCTTAAGGATGAAGACAGCAATACTAAAGGAGTTTGTGCAGTGTTACACAGACTCTACACACACACACACACACACACACTTCCTTGGCTTCAAAAAGTTAGTGGAACCTGCTGGGTTTGGTTAATGACATGTCATAAAGGCACTTCTCTGTCAGGAATGTGCTAGCTACTACAGTAATTACAAAAATCTGTTATCAGAACTGACCATATGCCATTACATGTAGATACTATTATCACTGTAAGCAGTTATCCTGAAGGGAGGCTAACCACTAGCCTTGCCCTCCATCTCTTTTGATGAGTGACTCTGCACCCCCAGTTCTTCTCCCCCCTCACCTGGAAGCCAGCTCCTCTTTGGCTCAGAAGAATGAGGCTGCTTCGCTGACTCACAGTCACTCGCTGCAAACTGAGGCATCAGAAATGGAGTGGATCGTGTCTCCCGCCCCAGATGCCTCGGTCACACCTCCTGACTCATTCGTTTACATCATCTTCCCTCAACACGTAACTATTTTGTGTTAGTTTCCCATGTCTCTGCGCCTTCCTCACTCAGCTCCAGGTAGTGAGAAAACTCCGGGTCTCAAGGACGTTGACCTGACCCAACTCACCTCAGCACTGACCACTCCGATTTACTTCTGCAGATTCAACCTTTTTCTCTAAGAAGCCATGCCCACCTCCTGATGTTCCCTCCCCAGTGATTTTTCGCGTCCCCCTGATCCTGTTTGGAAACACCTCTTGCCAGTTGGCATTCCATATTGTTTACCAGGCCACCTGTCCCTTCTTGTTTCAGAGTATTATGGGTTGCACATCACTATAGGAAAGTTTACAGGACAAAAGACACTGAAAATGTCTCTGGATAATAAGCCTCAGTTTCTAAAGATGATCATGGCACCAACAGGTACCCATTTCTCTCATTGAATCATTAGGAAATCAGCTTAAATTAAAAATACTGTAAATATGTATTGATATGTGTATCTACGTTGGGGTATGTATACATGAACATATACAATGCCTATGAAGGGCAGAAGGCAGGGCTGGATTCCCTACAGTCAGCACCCAGAGCTTGGTGCTATAAAGAGAACTCAGGTTCTCTGCTATTAACTCCTGAGCCATCTCTTCAGTCCATGAATCAAACTTTAAAAACCGAAAGATCCACACAGTGACTGCCCTACAACAATCTAACATTTCTGTTACTTTACTATGCACTAGAAATGGAGTGCCTTCTGTTCAGTTTCTTGCTCACCTCTGCACCCACTCCTCAGAGATATTATTACTATCCCATTTTAGACCCAAGGAAACCGAGACCCAGAGAAGGGTGGTAACTTGTCCAAAGTCACAGTTCAAGGTGGGATCTGGTTCCAGGATCATCTGAAGCCAAACCCCATAGTCTACTTTCATTTGAAATATCTCCAATGAGAAAAACATAGGCTTGAAATTGAGTGCAGTATATGTGTAAATTGGATGAATAATATTAACAAGTATATCCAGGCACCTGTCCACATTCCAGTTGAGTACAGTTCTAATCTGAAGGCCAGATTAGCTTGTCCAGCACTCACTAGAGCAGCGGCTCTCAATTGTGGGGCACAACCCCTTTGGGGGTCCAGCCACCATTTCACAGGGGTAGCCTAACAACATCAGACAACATACAGATATTTGCATTACAATAGCAAAACTATAGTCATGAAGTAGTAACAGAAACAATTTTATGGTTGCTGTCACCACAGCATGAGGAACTGTATTAAAGGGTCACAGCAACGGGAAGGTTGAGAATCACCGCTCTGGGCTTTCTCCACCCAAAGCCTCATGATGACCTTGGTGTTTTCAGACCTGAACTTGTCCTAGGGGAAGGGAGGTGACCTTCCAAGGTCACACAGGAGCTTAGGAGAGCTATTGCTCAAACTCAAGGCCTCTCCCTAAGGCCAGTATTCTTTCCAAGTAGAACCTTCAGGAACAAGAAGGAACCTTCTAATGCTTCCTTCTGCTTCTATAAATAATCCCAGGCATGGTGTAAGCAAATGCTGGGAAACATGTCACTTCCTTTAATGCTTTCACTGGGGTAGGGCATTTGATCCAGGACTGTCAAATCTTTCCGTGGCTCTTAATCAGGTGGTACCAGCCCAGCATTTACTGCTGTCAGGTCCCATACCATGATGAGTTACACTCAGGTAGCAGTCAAAAGGCTGGTATAGAAAAGACAGTGTCCCAGACCACACTCCTCTCCTTTGCCCACAAAGTAAGCAAAGAGACCACCCAGCAGTGTACTCCCACCCCCACCCCGACTCACCTGTTCAGGAAGGCATTGCCAAAGGCATTGAGCTTTCTGAAGGGTTTCTTCGGATCCACCACCAGGGCGTTCCCAGGGATGATGCCCTCCACATCCCCCTGCATCACTGCAATAAACGAATCGGTGGTTGGCTCAGGCCCAATCCTCATGCCTGGAAAATCCTGCTCCAGCAGGTACCTGAAGGAAGGAATGGAGTTATGTAGGCATGGTGCTTTTAGAGGCCCATTTGTCTGCTACAAAGCTGGTCATACACAGGTCATGGGATAAGCACAGCCCCAGAGCAACCACTGAGAAAAGGAAGTAGGAGTTTAGCTGAACTTCACATACTCTGCTCTCTAGGTCCTCTCCCTGCCCTGACTCAGGAGGGGTGAAGAAAAGCAAGGGTTGGGCCATGAAGTAACCCATGGACTGATGTTGGTTTCTAACTCCAGTATTGCAGACATCACAAATCAAAGCAAGCCACTGAAATTTCTATATACGGGCACATAATTAGACAATCCCAGGTTCGAGATCGTTCGTTAGATATGTGGCTAGTTCTTTAATGTGAAAACTGTAAGTGTGATATAACAAAACAGCAGTATAAAGGATAAACTATGAAGAATGAATCCCAACTCACCCCAGAGCTCAGTCCCTCTGTCTAGTCTTTATTCTTTGCATTCTGTCGCCTTCTAGGAATTTTCTTGTATACATATGCTATAGACTTTGTGCTTTGGCACACTTACACACAGGTGACTGGAGGTTTCTCTTATTATATTTGTGTTTATTTATTGTGTGCTATAGTTTTATTCAGTGTGTGTATGTGTGCATGTTGACATGTGTCCTTATGCCTGTGTGAAAATTAGAGGACATCGTAATGAGTTGGCTCTCTCTTTCCACTCTGAGTCCTGGGGATTGAACTCAGCCATCCGGCTTGGTGGGCGGAGTCCTTATCTACTGAGCCATCCCACTGGCCCTAACTGAAGGTTTTAGGCAGTTTAAACCTTCCCTTCTTGTCATTACCCAGTTGATACAAGCTTCTCCCATATGACTGTACTCCAGTCACCTTATGCTGCACTTGCACCAGACAGTCTCTCCAGACAGTCTCTCCAGACAGTCTCTCCCTTGCAGCCTTAGGCACTGACAGTTTTGCCACATTTCAGTTCATGGTGAAGTTGTTGGGTTGAGATTTTAACTGTGCTTTTCTTTCCATGTGTTTGTTTTTTATCTCTGTATCTGACAAATTTTACCTTTTATCTACTGATGTTTTTTTATTGCACCTGACACACACACACACACACACACACACACACACACATCCTGTCCCCATCTTGAGACTTAGTAACCACAAAGGATGTTGTGCAGTTCATGGGTAGAAATTTACATACTGTGCAGTGGTTATGCAGATGATAGGGGTGCATGAGTTTATTTTATGCCCAACCCATTTGAGAGACAGCAATCCAGATTTACTTTACCCTTGTTAATAACCCTTGTCATACAGAATTCCATTATATGAATTATTACATTTTTAAGTGAAATTCCGATTGATATCTGGTAGCAGTTTCTCTTGTTTAGAGAAAAATGGTGGTATAGGAATTGACACATTATTTCAGTGAAAGAAGGAAAGGAGGAGATGCATGGTTGCTTATTTGTAGAGGGTGGTTTATAACCTGCTTTTTCTATATCCGGCACCTGATTCTGCCATGCATGACCCCGGACAGGCCTCTTCCCTGCGTTAAACCTTATGGTCCAGGCTACTAGGAGACTGTCCAGTGTGATCTTCAGTGTTTCCTCTGCTTCCCAAGATACTGTGCCAGGGTTGGACTTCTGAATGGTATCACCTGCAACCATTTATTTTCATCCTTGGTGCTGGCACTCCTGAGACTCTAATGGTGTCAGAGCATGACAGGCACGTCTCTGCTCTTAAGCAGTGAGAGCTCAAGGCCACCTGCCTCCCCAACTCTGTTGCCCCTTATAGAGGCAAACACAAAGGGAGCAAGCATGCTTAGCCAGGGCGAAGTCACTAAGGCCAATGGGCAGCAGAGCTCTTTAGGACCTTGGGACAAGTTTGCACACAGACATTGGGGGCTGGACTGGCCAGACATCAGACAGTTCTAGAGCATCTTTGCTGGGCAATAAAGGTCGCTGATGCAGAAAGAAACTTACAAAATGAGTGCTCAGGAACAAGGAGAACCACAGAGGCCTAGCTTCCTGGTCTTTAGTACTGGCTACACACTCAAGGCCCTTGGGGAGCATCAGCTAATGGATTAAGGGCTCTACTCTGATGATTCTAACCTGCTTGCTCAAGACCTTAGCAATGCTACTCTTTCTAAGGTTCCTACCTGATCCAAACACACAGCCAGGCCAGTATAGTGGGGTCCATATTAAACTTGCCATTTTCTTTAAAAAATAACCACTGACATATAATAGTAATTCTGAGTGTTACATTTTATTCTGAAAGTCTAGAAATGCTGTTTTTTGTTCACCCATAGTGGCACTTGAGGTAGGAAGAAAGAAAGCTGAAAAAGGTTACATGGCTTTCTCAAGTAATAGGGCTTTCTCAAGTAATGACCCATGCCCCAGTAGGGAGACGCTGATGCTGCTCTTCTCCCATCTTTGACTCCTCTGAGAAGTCTCCTCCCAGAAAGCTGACCAAGGCCCAGGCAAAGACAGGGCAGCTCTGGGCCTCAAGGTCCAGTCTCCCGGGCTCACTTTTGAGCTCCTTGCCATCCTTTGCCTCTAGGGCGGCAGGACCACGGAGGCCTGCTGGGTTTCCTCTGGGTCGCAGCAGCTATCTGTGCCTCCAGGAAGCATTTGGAGCTGAATTCTGTTCCATGTTTCCTGGGCTGGGTTACTATGGACTCTGTCCCCAAGGAGCCTGTGGAGCAGCTGCAGATCCAATCCCAGAGGACGCTGACGATCTGCTCAGACTAACTACAGCAGCAGTGTGGGGGAGCCTTTTAAGTTTTGGGTTGCCTTAGGGATCTCCTTAAACCTCTACCATCCCAGTCTAGCAACTAGGAGGAGTATGAAGAAAAAATTTCTTCCAGTCAGAAGATTATTTTGAGAGCTTGTATTGGAGCTGTGGTCAGAAAAACAAAGCCAGACATAGGACTGTGCTTTCTGCCCTCTTGGCAAACTTTTCCCTTGGGGACTTCCTGAGTGATACAGGACCACTGCTTCTCTGCCTATGAGGACTATGCCCTTTAGAAAGTGCTTATTGCAAACACCATGCCCTTAGCTCCTCCTTCCACCACATAAGGCGCATGGTTCAGACTTCTTTCCTGTAATATACCAGACATTGCTCTAAATGCTCCATGGCCATCTCATTTCCTATCCATATCCACTGGGCTGTTGGTGTGGTGATCTTCCTTGCCAAATCTACCTAAGACAGTGGTTTTCAACCTTCCTAATGCTGTGACCTTTAATACATATTGTGTATTATGTATATGACACCCTTCATGTTGAGGTGACCTCTCAACCATAAATTTATTTTTGTTGCTACCTCATACCTGTAATTTTGATACTGCTATGAATTGTAATGTAAACATCTGTGTTTTCTGGTGGTCTTAGGTGACCCCTGGGAAAGGGTTGTTTAACCCCCAAAGAGGTCATGACCCACGGGTTGAGAACTGCTGACCTAGGGAGTAAATCCACCTTGTAGATTCTTCTGGGAGTTAAATTAGTTACACGTTACCCATTATAGCACATCTTTTCTCATTTTAAAAGGGGAAAGAAGAAAATTAACTTGCCCAAATGTGTGCATGCCTTTCATCACCTTAGCGACCACCTAACCTCCTCCAGGAAATGCAGCTGCCTCTGAGGACAGGTCAGAAATGATCCCCTCACCCCCATGTGGAACTAGAAGCAAAATGTGATATAAATCCCAAAGGTATATAATTTGGCAAGAAGGTGGTTAGAGCCAGGTCCTGGGATCCACACATGTCTCCGGAAACTCGGTCCCTGGTTGCACACTTAGTCTCAGTGACCAGGTGTGTGCATATGCATACCTATGTTTATGTGTATGTATGATGTATATGCAATATGCTCTTGCTATCAGAAGACAAAAGACAAAAGGTCTTGACCCAGCGGCTTTCAAAAGGACGCGGAGAAACAGTAAGGCCAGATTCCCTGTGAGAACCTGTGGGCTGATTTGGGACAGTCAATGTTGGCTGCTCAGTCCTATGCAGACCCAGAGAGGAGGTGTGGTGGTGTGTGGGTGGGGACAGCTGAACTAGAGGGATGGAAAGAACCATTTTTAAGGCAGCCTCAAAAATGCCCAGAATGAACGAGGCCACAGCAGCAATGAGCTCATGTTCTTTAGAAGGCGTCTCAGATTCCAGCTCTGTAAGACATGCTGTACTCAGCAGATGAACAAAGAGTGACACAGCCCAGCCTAACAGGTCAGCCTCCTAGGGAGCTGTGGAGCCACTGCCCGAGGTGACTGGGCAAAGGGCTCTGGGCTAGGTCTGCTGCCTTCTTACACTCACAGAACCCAAAACTTGCTGACCTTGTATGAGTCTGGGGAAACCCAGAGACTAAGCAGGCCAACAGCATGCCCAGAGGCCACAGTCCAAGCTGGGAATTGGATGGGATAAATTCTCAGAGACATTTGGGTATGGCTTGTGGCACTGGGTGCCCCTCAAACAAAGCCACCACTGTGTCCAGAAAGTTAAATCTATTGAGGAATCTCATGCGCTACTTTTTACAGGGTGTGGGACAGATCGCCTCTGTTGCTGGGTGAAAACATTCCCACAGCTGTGTAAAAAAAAAAAGAGAGAAGTTAATTCAAGCCTGGGTGGGACCAGCTGAGACGGGACACAAGAAAAGGGACAGAGCAACCCTTATATTGAGTTCATGCTCATTCTGTGTTCTGAACTTCCTCCCACTTAACCAACCTTACCTGCACCAAACATGACGACATTAATTCAATTTTGCCATGGAGTCAGATAAAAAATAGCATGCTCAAGTTCAGGGTCAAATTTGAGGTCCCAAACACTGAGAGGATTTTGGTGTCTCCCCTCCCTTGCCATCCAATACAAGATAAATAAAGGCTAATCCATAAAATATGTGTGAGGAAATTCAACACAATTCTGATTTTCCCCCACGAGGGTGATTTTTCTTCATATGCTTCTTAACTAAAAAGTATTTCATAACATTTTCCTCATTTTTTTAATGCCCTGCTTAGTTGGCAATCTAAGCATGTGGTCTGTTTTCCTGATGACCTAAGAACGCAGGGTATGGCATAGAGCCCGGGAGTCTCAACCAGGCCTATCTTCCATGCACCCATCTCCCAATCGAAGAGGCCCAGGCTTTAAGCAGCTGCTGGGTTTAACCCCAGAAAGGGATGGAACTGCAAAAGCTGAGGACCTGCAAATACTGTTGCTGGAGGCTCCAGGTTAGGCGGCCTAAGTCATCTGAAGAATGTTGTTTTCTTCAGTGGCTTAGGGACCCACACAACTCTAACACTGACATGGTCCTGAACAAGTTGCTCAAAAGAACAGGGGGGGGCAGCAGGATGCTCAGTGGGGGCCAAAGGCACCTGCTGACAACCCTGACAGCCTGAGTTTGATCTCTAGCAAGGTGGAAGGAGAGAACCAACTCTGGCAAATTGACCTCCACATATAGAACCCACACACGCACGCGCGCGCGCGCGCACACACACACACACACACACACACACACACACACACAGAGAGGCAAGCATAGACATACAAAGTAAATACCTAAGTAACTGAACATCTTAAAAGAATGGCCTCCACCTCCCTGGCTGACAAACAGGGAAACGTCTGGTTTCTAACTATGATAGCTAAAAAGTTAAACTGTTTGAGGTAATACATGAGAGTTTTGAGAAAGCAAGACCTGTAGCAGACTTTCCCACATTGACACGATAATTAGAGAAATGAACCCTCAGGGCTGCCTTTATGCCCCACCTGGCCCACACGACACAGACTCCTCACTCCTGTAACAGCAGAACTCACAGCTCTCTCTCCCTCTGCATGGAGTTTAAGCATATTCGAAAACACAACTGTCCTCTGTTATGGGTCTTTGTGTTAGACATCTATATTGTTGGGTACCTCAGCCATGGGTCCTTCTACTTTAAGAGTCAGGATAATTCTTGCCCCATTAGCCTGACTTAGTTTTAGGGGGAGAGTAACATATACACAGAGACACAAAATAGATGTAAACATAGCCAGGTTAAGAAGTCAGCTCTGTGCCCCAGGAAAATTGGCCATGGTGCTTGTTTGAGGGCCCTCTGCTATGGGAAGAAGTACTTGTAGCAGAAGAGTTTAGAACTGGGATTGGCTGGTCTTAGTATTCCCTTGCTGGCTCCACCCCACGACAGGCCTGCCCACCTGGGACACTACTTACTCCAGCATCACGTTCCCCTCTGCCCTTTTGCAGTACAGAGAAGCAGCAAGCCTTCACCTTCACCAAGCTGTGGTGGCACAGGAAGAAGGCTGCCCTTGCCTCCCAAGGGCCATCCCTATCTAGAAAGAGGAAAGAGATTGGTACCTGGAACTAAATAGTACAAATTGGTTCTGAACTCTCCTGTTTCCATTAAGTGGTTACTAGGATTCATATAGTATGGATAAGGAAACAAGACCAGAGAGAAATAGAGGTGTAACCTCCTTTATCCTTCCTTGTCAGCCTCTTATCTAAAAAGTAGGTGAGCCAGGTTCTACTGACCTAGCCTGGGTTAAGCCAATGGGAGTGGTACTCAAACCTATCTCCACTGTTGTCTCTACTGAATCCCAGATGCCTGGCTTCAAGGTGATTGATTCCTCTAGTCTGAAGTGTTGTGCTCCCTTCAGTAACCAATGAACCTTGGATAAAAGCAACTGTATTTATCCAGCTTCACTTTGAACCCAACAGACTAGAACCCTAGACAATAAAAGAGCATCTTCTAAGTACAGACAGCAGAGCCCTAAAGTGGTGTAGGTACAGCTGCAGGCAGAGGAGTGGGTTTCCCCAGAATAATGAACTCTCTGCTGTTTGTCTCCATAAAAATCATCTCCACGAGGTAATCACATACTGAAACCCAGGTAAGGTCTGATTTCCCATTCCTGGAACCTTATCCTTTTCCATCCTGGGAATGTTAACGGATGGAGAAAACACAGGAAACACTACATCAGTCACCCTTGGTGGAGGCTGCAGAGTCCTAGAAGAAATGTGAACAGTTCAAAGAGCCAGCTAAGCTGGGCTCACTTTGGAACACCCAGCATCCCAGTGGTCCAAGACTTACTACAGAAGAGGTTCAAGATCAACCCAGACATTCCAGTGGGGGCTCTGAACCTCAGACCTCTCCTCTTCAGCCCAGGCAAAGACCAAGAACACCATAGTGAGAGCTGCTACCTGGATTAGCCTCTGACAACCTCTACTTCCTCTCTCCTGTCTGCCAGAAGACAGAGGAGGCCCAGAAAATAAATAGCAAGAAAGGGTGGCAAGGAGTCCAACAGTCTAGAGAGGGAGGGGCTTAAAGATTCAGGCCACCAAAAGAAACAGCAGAGGTGGAAGGAGGCTGCAAGGGACACAGAGCTACTGTGCTCCAAAAAGACAGACTGTGTTGGAGGGAGCAGCCCACGGACCAATTTATTGTTTATTTTATTACTCTGGGTTGCTGGGCCTTAGGCCAGGGAAGTTATTTCAGGCAGAGATCATAGCATGTCAATTAGTTATTAGAAGAATGTCCTTTCTGTGTGTTTTACCCGAGACAAGAAATAGATTTCATGGTGAAGACACAGAGCTGGAAGTGGACGGGCACTCAGGAGACAAACAGCCAATAATGAGGGACTCGACGGGTGAGTCCTGGAGGGGAAAGGTTCTTCCCACTCTCAGGCCTCACACAGAGATGGGAAGGCTCCTAAGACAAGTGTGCACACACTCAGAGGAATGTGACAGTTGTGCATACTACCATCTTGGGAGCAATTCCAGAATGTGACTCAATAGAGAACCCTTTTTAAAAGGTTAAAAATTTATAAAAATGTTGCATAACCTTTGTATATTTTTTCCTGGTTTCTTGTAAACTCTGAAAAAACAAGAACAATTTGTGGAGAAGACACTATTAGGATAATTTTGCAGCAGCCAACAAACCAGGAACAATCAGGAACATTCGAAAGCAGCAGCTAATTAAGAAACAGACAGCATCTATCTCAAGTGAAATATTACGTAGCTGATAAAATGATCGGTATGTGAGGCACAGTCACACTCTAACTAAAAAACTCTAGAATATAAAATTACATTCATGGCATGACCTCAACAGAATCTATGGCTGCTATAAGTACAGAAAAGTTAAATGTATTATTTTAAATGTTTTTTTTTTCTGAGTTATAGGTTATGGACAGTTTTGTTTCTTTCCCAAGTTCATTCTATTCTTCACTTTCTAATAATAAATGAAACCCTTGGATTTAAGGAGAAGAGAGAAAAATGTACAGCTTGGTTTGGGAGACCTCTTTGTTAGAGTCCCCCTTGTCTGGAGAGTGGACTCTTTGAACTCTTGCCCTCTTTCTAGAGGGGAAACAGCTTTGGGTCCATGAGCTAAATTCAGTTATTGTTATGAGCAGGAAGGGGGCCTCTTTGGACTAGGAGGATAAGAAAGAAGAGGGATCTGCCTCCCTCAGATAAGGGATAACATGGGGTTACCACACTCTATTATTTTCTTAGGTCTAGTAACAGCCTGTGGTGACTCAGGCAAAATCCAGAGGGCATCCCACACAGAGACACTTAAACCTTTCTGCTACTTGGGGACCATGCTCTTAAAACACACTTGCCTTTCTTCCCTCCCATTTTGCAAGATGGCTGCTGGGAACTCCCCAGAGCTTAGTCCCTGGAGATGCTCAGGCACAGAAGCTACCAAAGTGCCTTTGCTGCAGGAAGGAGATGTTCCAATAGCTTAATATCCTCAGGGCCTTGACCAGGGATGATCAGAGGGCCAGGGCAGGCTGTGTGAAGCCAAAAACAGTTTACAGATTGCCCATACTTCCCATGAGGCACAAACCCAATAGGGTGGAGAATGACAATACAAAGAACCTTGTGTGCACAACCCAGGTATCTCTGTAGCATTTGGCACCAATTGGTGTTTAATAAAATTAAGGGCTGACCTTGAATCCAAGATTTCCTGCTGTATTCCCAGTTAAATCCACTCAACACTACAGGTAAACTTAGGATATACACGTGGTTTTCTAAAGCGAGCTCTACAGCTTTCATTATTTTTCTTTAAAGTAATTTAGATTTAAAAAAAGAAAGCGAAAAAAAACAACAGATTTATCTCTCATGTTTAAAATATATTAAAGTCAATAACCCTGACCCCCAAATCCCACTTGAAAAAAATCATTTGCCTTTGTAAAGCTGCAGGTCAAGTTGATAGCCACTCCACTCCACAAAGACAAACATCTTGGTGCTCTGTTCGGACAGCACGGGTTAGCACAGCACACATACATGCGCAATCACACGGCTCCCAGAAGCTTAGCTCTGGAGACATGAAACTGGAAAATGAGTCACCGGGCTGTCAGCTCCACAGCTCTCCTTACCAAGCAAAGCACATGGCTCTGTATGTCACTGATGCCAACCCAGAAATATGAGGACTGCTGCTTTCAAACCCCCTGCAAAAGGATGCCCTTGACTCTGGGAGGATGTCACACCTGTAAGAGAGTGACTCTCAACTCACAGGGCCATAAGCTGTCTCCGACCTTTGAAATATGTGTACCCCTCAACCTTTGAGAAAGGCAGCCTGGCCTTACAGATTGTCTACACTGAAGATGGAGAGAGGCCTGTGCTTCAGAGATAGGGATGTTTTTGACTCTCTCTGAATGCTTGCAAATCCAATTTCTATCATTCAATGGAGTGGAAGGGTCACTGTTGAAGTTACAGGCACTTAGCTAACATTTTTCACGTGCACCTCGGGCTGCATCCATCTCGTGCTGCTCTAAATTATCACTTACCCTTCGCTCACCTCTGCTATCTTACCTGCAAAGTCAAGGGCTGGATGAGGCATCTCAGCATCTCCTCTACTTCTGTGAGCTTTAATATTATTATTGAACCATTAAGATCAAAGAAGGAAGTCTATTAAGTCCTGCTTCTCTTCTCTAAGAGACAGGCCTAAAAGCGCTGTCAGAGAAGGAAAAATGATAAAGACCAAGTGGACCTTTTTATCATTTTATCAAGGGTCTCCGGTCCACCCCCATTCCCAGGCCGGCAACCATGAGAACTCCACTGCCAAGCTAAGGCTCCCCTGGGTAATCCCGAGCCCTTCACAAGACAAGAAGAGCAGTCCTGGTCAAAGGGAACATTATGATACCCCCATCTTCATGAGGTGTCTGGTTCCTTCTGTATCTCAGTTTCACAGTGTACAAACCAGACCAAAAAAAAAAACTTAATTTGAAAGCTTCAAAATGACCCGGGTTAAGGACAGAGGAGGGATGTCATGTAAGGCTCCATGCTGAGCTTGGCAGCAGGGTCAACTTTTGAGGCCTCCCACAGGGATTTCTTCAGAGCCCTTAATGGAAGACTTTCACCGGGAAGGCTCACCACCCAGATGCGGCTCACCTGATGAAGGTGGTCTTGCCGGTAGAGTACTGGCCCACCAACAGGACCATGGGCTTGTTGTCGAAATCAGCATCCTCCAGGGCAGGCGAGTGGAACTCGTGGAAGCGGTAATACTCTTCCAGAGGCAGCAGCTTGGTCTTGTAGAGTTTCTTGAGCCCTTCGCTCACCGTCTGGAAGACCTCAGGGTCCTTCTTGCGGCGATCATCGTTACCCAGCCAGCTGAACATTGTGGCAGCTGGGGGAAGGCTCCCGGGAGTGGCACCCGCCTGGCTAGAACCACACTGCTATTGCTGCCTTACTAGAGCTCGGGGCTCAGACGCACCATGGCCCAGGCTGCCCCAGCTGCTGGATCCAGTCCAGCCCCAGCTTCATCCACAGCCGGGCTGGGGAAGAGGATGCTGCGGATTGTGTCAGGAGAACGGCAACCTTGGAAATTAAAGATGAACCTGCCGGGACGCCGAAGTGTGAGTTCTGGGTCTCCCCAGATAGGTGGCTAAAGGATGCTTGAGCTCCGCTGCTGCGGTGCCCAGGCTGCTTGGAGTAGGCAGCGGCGTACACAGCTCCGCATCCGCAGCAGCATCCCGCCGCCCCCGGCGCGCATTTAAATGCCAGACGTGCAGGAAGTCCCCGAGAACTGGCAAAGCCCGACCGGCCCCACGGTCAGGGCGACGCGAAGCCAAGTAGGGCGCCGCCATGTCTGTGGGCAGGCGCTCTGAGGCCGCGCGGACTCTGCAAAATGCTGCTGCCAGAGTCCTGTGGGAAAGCGCAGGCATTTCTTTCCCAGCCCTGGGGATTTGTCTTGGGAGCAGCGCCCTCTCAAGGAGGGCGACTAAGATAGCCTTGACCTACTCTAAGGTTTTGAGATTTAGTTCCTTTGGTTACTGAGGTCAGTTCTCTGGGGACACTAGTATTGGGGACCATTTGAGGAAAACTCTACTGTATTTTCCTTGGGGCATGGAGAGAAGATGCCCGTGACAAATGACATAAAATAAACAAAAATAGCAGTAACTAAACTTTTCACTAGTGAAAAACAAACAGAAAAAAAAAAGTGTTCTCTCTTCCCCCCCCCCCCCCCGCTTCCCCCCTCTCTCAATAAAATAAGTAGAGCCAGCAAAAGACACCCAGGCAGGGAGTGCTTTAGGGCAGCAACCTAATTTGTATACAACTGCATACAAAGCCCAGTCTTTTCGGAGCCTTTTAGGAGATGCAGCAGGTAGAATTACAGCACACATGAGAAGAGGAACATGGAAAAGGAATCAACATCTTTTGCTTTTTCATGGTCAGTTTGAAGGTGGCACAGGAAACACACGCTGTCTTCAAGGATGAGCTTAGAGAAGGCCCGAAGGGATTTGAGGCCAAGTAAAAAGCCTCCATAAAGAGAATCCAGAGCCACGTAAAGAGCTTGGCAGAGCTGCGTTCAGAAGGTAGATCGTGGACTGAATGATTGGGGACAGGCATAGAAGGATGTGCACACAGAGATAGGAGCCAAACAAGAAATGGGAAAAACTATAACCCATAAAACTATAACTACCGATAACTGCTATATTAACATAATGCTCGCCAAGCATGGGGGCTGCTGAGATCCCATGAAGCACCATTTCATGGAAACATTGTAGCGGCCCTCTGGGGAAGACCCTTGTGATGTCATCTCCAACAAGAACAGTGATGGGACATCTGCCAGGTGTGGCAAAGGGTGGGACAGCAAAAATGAACAAAGACAATGACAGGTCTAGCACCATTCTAACCAGTGAGTTAGCAAACCATTCCTCTCTCCTAAGGCAGAGGGCTCCCACTGCCCTCCTTCTGCAAACAGGAAAGGAGCTAAAGGATTAGGTTGAGCGGGGAGTCTGGGAGCATCGTCTGGAGGAGTGGAGGCTGGGAAACTGTATAGAACGTCAGGAAACAGCAGCAGTGGAGAACACAGAAGGTTACAGTCAGGAGACCCTGGCATAGGACTGATAGTCTGATAAACCAGGAAAGAGGAAAGGACTGTGACCCAAAGCCTAGGGTGGTTTCAGATTTTCTTCTGTTGGGAACAAGACAGTTCTAAAAGCTCAGGCAGTGAATGAAGAAGTTGGCAAGGGGCAGAATGAGCAGGTAGAGGGTCTGTGTGAGCTCCGTCAGGCTGCCCTTGGAACAAGCCTGCAGGCATGGTCGGTGGAGGAGGGGTTTGCTGGCACTGTGGGATATCTGTGGGGACCATTAGAGAAGGTGCTGAACCCCTTACCTCAGGTCTCCTGACATTCCTGTTGAACCCAACACTGAACTGTCTTCTTCTGAGCACTGAAGCCAGCACTGAGAAACCATTCAGACTCATGGTTTACATTATCACCAAATGTGAAGCCAGGAGGCAATGTCACAGACCTCCAGTGACTCCATGGCACAGGAATGGAAGTCCAAACTGAGCTGCCCACGAAAATTAACTAGGTGGAGCTAAACTGTATATCAAACCATGGCGTACAAACAGTTTGGATATCCCATCCACAAGGGTGATAATAACATAAAGGGAGTGTGGGGAAGGAAACAAGTAGCTGAACATACATCATGGGACCTGCCCTGCATCTTCAAAGTTGTAGTGGGTAACATGATGTGGTTTTAGCTGGAGATAGACCAATATAATCATGACACAGCCAAAATGCTAGCAAACTCAGAAACCTCGTGTACACAGAAGTTGCAGAGAATGCATGAATGTCACCCCGTCAGGAAAAACCCCTTAAGCGAGACATCAAAACACAAACACAAAGACTAGTAAGTTTGGATTTAGTAAAAATTAAGAAAGCTGACACAGGAGAATCACAAGTTCGAGGCCTAGGGCTGGAGAGATGGATCAGTTGGTAAAGCTGTTACCATGAAGCTGGAAGATGGGAATTTTGATCCCCAGATCTCACACAAAAACAGGGTAGGTGTGGAGGACAGTCTGTAACCCCAGAACTCAGGCAGAGACAGGGGATCCTTGGGTAAGATGTCTAGTCCAACTTAGCCTAAACTGCAAATTCTGGCTTCATCAAGAAACCCTGCCTGAAAGTACAAGGCTGAGAGGTGACGGAGGAAGGCAGTCAGTGTAGACCAGCCCTCACATAGATGCAAACATGCAGTCACATTCAAGTCTCCCGTGTGTGCCTGCAAACACACACATACACATTTGTGCATTTACCTGGTATACACACGTCCAGGAAAGAAAGCCCAAGGCCTGTGACACAGAATGAGTTCCAGGTAAACCCTGCCTCATAAACTTCAATGAAGCGGGTTATAGCTCAGTGGGCAAGCACTTACCCAGAATGTACCAGGCCCTAGGTTCACTATTCAGTAACACACACACACACACACACACACACACACACACACACACACACACCATTCCGTTAGAGAAAAAACTCAAACATTTATTTGACAAAAAGAGCTACATGAGATCCCTATAGATATTAGGAAAGATGGTGCATCTCATTCATGGTTGGGGAAATGCCAAGACCCAAAACCAAAATGGCAGAAAGCTGTAGAGTCCTAAACACTTGGGAGGAGGCAGGAAGGCAGCTCTTGTACATACGGCGCCAGTGCATAGCAGATTGAACCAACTGCTCTGGGAAGAATGTGGCACGGCCAGGTGAAGCTGAATACGGGCATGTCTGCTACCTGCCTGTGTCCTGATGCTCCATTGCAGTCACTATGCAGAGAGACTCTGTCATGTACACATGGAGTTTCAGGGTAAGAGTGTTCATGGTCACATCATTCTTAACAACCAAAAAGTATAGCAAGTAAATGTGCCTCAATAAACATGCAGATACAATGAGCCACACTTGGGCAATAAGGTGAGTATTATACTGGTGGGAAAGGAGGAGCTGGAGCTACCAATGCTAAACAAAAGGGAGTGAACAAAGCCAGCGGTATTCTGCTATACAGAGGGTGATTCCTTTCACTAAAACGTTTAAAAAGAATTGGTGTGTGTGTGTGTGTGTGTGTGTGTGTGTGTGTGTGTGTGTGTGTTTAAAACATGTTTTGACACTGACAAATCCCTGGCAAATGCATCATTTAGTCCAGAAATTTAGAAAGAAAACAATTATTAAAATGATGTATCTGCCCATTCTCCCCCACACACCTGAAGGGCATCTTAGTTCAATTTTTATTTAGAGACTTTATAAAAAGCATCCTACTCCCAGAGTTACCCTAGAACTCAACTGGTTTCTTACCCAACATTTTGCAGAAGTGTTTCTTTCAAATCCTTTTCCATACAACCCAGCAAGCAATGCCTATGCTGATCATGTGCCTGTGTGTGCATTTGTGTGTACACACAAGGGGGGCTCCTCACCTGTAACAAAGCCTGGATTCCATGCCCTCTTGGTCTTTGATAGGCAACTCTGAAGGCAAGCAACTTTGTATTCTGAGATTGCAGTGGAGACAGGGCAACCCTGTTTGTCTGAATTAAAGGAGGGAACACTGAACGTATGCTAAGCTCAGTGCCTGATCTACTTTGAGTGTCTCCGTATCATTAGCTCTTTAGTGTAATCACTATAACTTTTATTCACTTCATGGTACTGCCCTGTATCGTGTTTAATAAGCTACTTAATAAGCTGCTGATAAGGTTAATATGCAAAAACTTTAATATTTAATAAGTTACTTAATAAGCTAGCACCTAATCAGCTATGAGCAGCTCCCTCTGGTTCGTTTGTGTTCTAACTGAGGGTGGCTCGTTGGCTCCAAGGGATATAATTGCTAGTAGTAGAAGCTGTGGCGTTTGTGCAATCCTTTCGGAGTGTCACTATGACATGGAACTTTCCTTACTCCTCACCCTTCTCTTTGGTGCCAAGACCACCAACTCTGCACGAAATGAAATAGGGAGATGGAAATTGCAGTGGCAATCTCAAGTGGAAACTTGAGCCTGCCAGGGAAGTGAGAGGAATGAAGAAGTACCGCTCAGGCGTGGCCAATCACCAATCAGGGCAATTACAGGTCCCGCTCACTTTGTTGCCACCCCACCCCTGCAGCCCAGTGAGCCTTCTAGAGCCCCATCCCTGCAGCTCAGCGAGCCTTCCTGAGCCCCATTCCTGCAGCCCAGCGAGCCTTCCAGTACCTCACGTGTATAAACAAGGGTCTCGATCCTAAGGCTCCCGCTTCTACTGTGCATAGTTCCTTAGAAGCTCTGCCCTCATACCTCGGTCCTCCGTTCCCCATCTCTCTGGTGGGCTGCCTACATCAGGATCCACTCCACGGTGTCAGTTCTGAAGAATCAAGCCGAAGGAAGGCTTTCCCAGAGGAGTAAAGGGTCCTCCTCCTCCCCTCCATTCCACCTCACATGATCCCATGACTTCCTCATCCCACTTCACTGTACGCACATGCGTGTTGCAGCCACTTCTCTTCCAAGCAGACAGTGTTTGTCTCCCACCTAGTGCCGTACCCCCCCCCCCAAAAACCCAAAAAACCTGCAGTTACTAGAGATAATGACCCTGGCTAGCCAGTTGCTCCTACTTGAGAATTGTGTAAATTGTATTATTCTGAGTTGTGCTGCTGTAATACCCCAGGCAAGGCGATTTGTAGTGAATGTAAATGTAGATGCTTATAGTTCTGGAAAGTCTAAAATCCAGAGGCAGTCATTTGGCAAGGTCCTTTCTGCTCCATCTCCCCATGGAGGAATGTCGACGAGAAGATGAAAGAGTAAGAGATTAAACTGGAGCCCCAAGCATATTTCTCATCAACACCAATTCATTCACGAGTTGAGAAGCACCGGGGACCCAGCCACTAGCCCGTTACGCTCCCAGTGCCCACTGTGCCCCGGCCCCTGACAGTTCTCCATTGGCCATTAGGTTTTCAATTTGTTGGGAGACAGGCAGAGCACGTCCAAACCAGGGCAGCTGTGTTACCTCTGTTATGAAAGTGTCCTCACATGTTTAACCAGGCCTAATATTGATAATTCATAGTGTTGCTATGAGAATAAATTCAATCGATACAATTTCCTACGCCCACAGCAGCTCCTCAACAAACAGTAATTCATGTCACTTCCAGTGAGGGAGTACTGAACACTACACAGGGAGGGAAGCCTGGGATAAAAACAGAGAAATGGAAAACTGTACCCTTGAGCCGGCTAGTTGTATGTCAGCTTGACACGTTACAATCATCTGAAAAGAAACATCAGTTGAGAACTACTCCTCTGCAAGATCCAACTGTAGGGCATTTTCTTAATTAGGAATTGATGTGAAAGAGCCCAGCCTCCAGATTCCTGCCCTGTTTGGATTCCTGTCATGACTTGCTTCAGTGATGGACTAAAAATAGGAGGGTATGAGCCAAGCCAACCCTTTCCTCCTTGATTTACTTTGGGGCATTTTGTTTCATTAGAGCACTAGAAACTCTGCCTGAGACAACCTTATAAACCAGAAGCTCACAAATCCGAGAGCCACTCAAGGAAGTGAAGACTGAGTCCAACTGCCCAGTTGACCAGGAAGAATATTTTCCACAATAGTCATTGTCTCCCCAACATCGCGCTTATCAGTTGTTCTGGGCAGCAAGATGATGTCATGCTGGTATCCTGGGCACAACGGAGCAACACTCAGCGAGAAGCCCACCCGCTCAAGGAGGAAACCACCCTTGGGAGCCTGTGGAGCAGATCTAGTTTTATCAAAGTGCTTGCTGAGTGAGTTTCATTTTCTTCCTGAGAAGCTCAGCTTCCAAAGGTGGGACATTTGTAACCAGTAAGACTCATGAGCCTTAATTAGAGAACTGCTTCCTCACCTCCACCAGCACCCCCTGCTTTTGTGACATACGTATTTACAGAAAAGTGGAGTCTTTTAAGTACCATGTTCCTGCAGCAACATCACAGTGGAAGGGAGGGATGCTAGGAGGGAGATTCAAGCCTGGGGACGCTGGGAGCTTTGGCTACCCAAGTGCCTTTTGTTGAGCAGTCTTTCATCTTGGTTACTTTCCTCTTTGTTTTAACAAAGGGTCCAGCATTCCAAGAAGTAAATTAACCCTTTAGGCAGCAGCTATGAGAGAACTGGCAAGTAGGTGGCACAGGACACTGTCAGCAGAGAGATGCTTATGTATCCAAAAGCTGAGCAGAGTTCTTTCTCTTTTTCCCTGTCCTCCTCTTCCTTCTCTCCCCTCTTCCTCTTTCTTAAGAAAGGTCTCTATGTAGCCATGGCTGATTTGGAGCTTGCTATGTAGACCAGGCTGGCCTCGAACCCAACTCCCAAGTACTGAGATTAAAGGCATCTACCATGATGCCAAGCCTCAGAATTCTTGATCAAAGCAAAGGAAGAGGCCAGTGATTCCAATCTCAGAAATGCAAGTCTGTCCCTGCAAAGATGTTAACTGTAAGAGAAACATGCAGTGCACAAAAATTTGGGCCAACAGACAGTGAACCAGAGCAGATTTCAGAGCCCCTCTCTTGGGTTGTCAGTAAGGTTTCAGTGTCTCCCCCTGGAGGGACCCAGAGAAAGCTCCAGGGGAGCTGCACTAGCTTGTAACTTCTGGTGTCCTTCTCCCCCCCCCCCCTTGCACACTTCATTCATTGCTGATGGGGCTCTTGTTAAACAAACAGGAAGCCTGGAAATGTGAATTGCTTGTAGTTGGCCAATGATCATAAAACAGCAAGGTTATGGCTATCATAAAAATGTCTACACGCACACAAAGCCTGATAAAGGCCAGAGATAAAAGCACAGGTTACTTAGGAATATGAAAGGAGAGAGGAGACTCGGTCTGTTCTTGAGAACCTGTACCTGTCTGTACTGACTTGGCACCTCTTACCTCTCTGTTTTAATCTTGTCTATTCTGTACATTTTTAATGCTGGAAATTGTGTGCCTAACTTTTAAAATGTTCTGTTGCAAAGGCTATCAATTTTATTCCTTGTGGTTTCTTATTACATTTGACTTAGAAAGTGTTCTTCTGTCCAAAATACAAGAAAACTTGGTCTTTTTAGCGTTCCATCTTTGCATGTTCTTTACAGTCCTGATCTTCCTTCTCGGTGGTGATCTACTTGAAAAGATTTCCAGCTTCCAAGTTTCGTTCAGCTGAGTCATGTACTATTCTCCATCGATTTGTCAAGGCTTCTTGAAGATAAGTTGCTCAGTGCGGTAAGTCTTTTCTCCGGCTGCTTACTTTGTCCCACTTCCGAGTCATGACACGTGACCCGTGGAAACCTTATGACTCTGTGACGTCACAGCAGCTGTCACCCTCTCTAAACATGGCTTCCACAGCCCCTTTCTCCCTGTCTTCTTGACCCTCCTCTCCTTCTTACCTTACATTATGAAAATTTGTGGTAATTTTATTTCAGTTTGTTTTTTTTATGCACATGTATTCCGTTATTCCTTTGGTCTGATGTTTTAGTTGCTGGTGAGTAGCTGTGACCAAACTTCCTGACATAAACCATTTAAGGGAGGAGGTATTTATTCTGGCTCACAGTTTCATGGGGTTTGATCTGAAGTCAAATGGCCTCATGAGTTTGTGGCTGAGGTATTTCTCTCTGACCCGCCTAGGGGAAGAAAGAAGGCACTCAGATGAAGCACTTGCTCACAGTGTTAGCTCCAAGGGTCATTGTTCTCTAATATTAAAAAAATCAAAATAAAAAGCCTAATCATAGGACCCAGACCTCAGCAGAGCAGGCAGGAACCTATTTTCTTGACTATTCCCTATGGTCAAATATGCTATTAACTGTTGAACACACTCCAGGCAGGGTCTGCAGTACCACATTTGACCACTAGGGAACAGGTCACTGAACTGCATGGTGAATAAATGAACGTGCTTCCTTTTAAGAAGTGCCACTTGAAATGAATGAATTCAAAGTAGTCCATGCTACTGGTGTGACATCAGAGCTTTCTGGGTCTCAATGGTCACCTGAATGCTGGTACTCTTGAACATTTCTGCATTTGTCCCCATCATTTTGGGCTGCTATGATCAAGCACCCTAGCCTGGGTGCCTAATAAATAGATTCCCACAGTCTGGCAGCATGAAGTCTGAGATCAGAATACGAGAGCAGCTGGGATCTTTGCAGATTCTCTTTCTGACTGCAGACTGATGGCCTCTGTTCCCACATGGCAGAAAGATGGCAGGGAATTTTCTGAGTCCATCTTGTAAGGGCACCAACTCTTCAAAAGGGCTTCACCTTCTTGACCAACCCCCACCCAAAGCTTCCACATCTGTATCCCCATCACCGTGCAGGCTGGGGTTCCATCTATAAATGGAGGTGTTGTGCCAAGACTCAGTCCATAGGACTTTGAGCTCTATTTCTTACCCATTCTCTTGTGTGTACCACAGGCGAGTGCCTGGATTACAGTCAACACAAACCTCCCAATAAGGGCCACACCCCTGAAGGAACATTTACACCTCCGGAATAAGTGTTTTACGTTCATTCGAAGAGATTATTTAAATTTTTCCTTTTTAAAAATGCATTTATTTTATTTATATGAGTACACTGTAGCTGTCTTCAGACACACCAGAAGAGAGCATCGGATCCCATTACAGATGGTTGTGAGCCACCATGTGGTTGCTGGAAATTGAACTCAGGACCTCTGAAAGAGCAATTGGTGCTCTTAACTACTGAGCCATCTTTCCAGCCCCAAATTTTCAACTAAAGCACAGAAATTACTTTTTATTCCTGTTTTTAAGATGGTGGCATGGAGGCCGTCTGTGGTGAGTTAGAGGACTGTGGCTACCACTGTTCTTCCATTTTTGACGGGTACAGAACAACCTTTTTCTAGAACTTTGAGAAGAAAGCATCTCAGTATAAATCCATGCTATGCTCCTTTGGGTAGCACATACCTTTAATGCCAACACTCAGGAGCAGCAGCAGGTGGATCTCTGAGTTTATAACCAGCCTGGTCGATGGAGTAGGTTCCAGGACAGACAAATCTATGTTTGTAGAGAAAGTATATCTCAACAAATGAACAAACAAACCAGAACAGCCAAACTAACCTTTGGATGGCTCAGTGACTTATCAGTGAGGAATTTCTTTGACAGACCTAGAAGCTTCCATGCTGGAGACATCTCTTTGGAGATAAGTGGGGCTGCCACGCTACCTCCTCTATTGGAAATATCACTCTGGTTAGGACGCTGGGCACCTGGGGCTTCTCACACCTTGTTCTTGGCAGCAGGCCTGGTGTCTTTACACTCCCTCTCACCTTTGCTTCTTGTCATGGTTTCTTGACCACCAGGTCTCCTTTCTCACTGGTGCATTTCCACTGACACGAAGAAGGTGTCCCTCCCACCCATGGAAGGAAGCACAGAAACCACTCTGTTCTCTGTGGCCATCCCTCTTCCCTGTCAGAGGCTTCATAATGCCAGATGAATTTCCTGCCAAGGAAGATAGGCCAGGTCACACGTCAAATAAAAATAAAAATAAAAATTAAAAAACAAGGAACAAAAGCTGCCAAGTAAGCAGAGGCAAAACCTAGGGGGTAAACTGACACCAGGAACAGACATAGCAATAGTCTGAGGTGTTCTTTAGGAGAACATTGACTTAGACGTGTTGGACAATGCCACAGTGCATGAATAACAGAGACAGAAAATGAGAGGCTGGACTGAAACGGGGAGCTGTTAGACATTTCATCTTTGAGCAGAATGAGGAGCTAAAAAGGAATTGGAAAGGCGGATCACACTTCAAGGCCTTTTCTGGTGTCTCCCTTTGAGCAGCCATTGTTCTGAGGAACAGGGCATTACCTCACTCTAGTTCAATCTCTGGGCATTCCAGGAAGACTCGCTAGGCTGAAAGAAGCTCTTTGCTGCCTCATTGTCAGTGGGTAGAATCCCATGTCTCCACACCAGTGTATTTTTAATAGACTCCTCAGCCCTTGACAATCTATTATCAGTTATGCACACCTTTTGGTTAATAAGGTTATCACAGTTTTCCAATGGTTGTGGGAGAAACGTGTTTTAAGGAGGTGAAGGGAAGGAGGGGGAGGAAGAGAGGAGAGAGGAGAAGGGGGAGGAGTTGGGAGGAGGAGGGGTAGATGAGCATTCTGGACTCATGCATGCTGCATAAGGTTGCTAGAGAAGTGCAAATCTGCATGACTTGTCTACTGGAATGTCACATATGTGAGTGTGCACCATGTTGCCTCCAAGTGCTGTGCAAACTTGCTACCCTGCTGATAGTAGATTAGAAGAGACAGTAATCAATCTAAGCAAAAGGTGATAGAGGGAGGTCTCTGTCTTCACTTGACCAGGTAACTACCTACCTCCAATTTAGATATTCTGTGGGCCCTTGAGGACTCATTTTTATAACTTTGTTCTTGGTTAACTTTCTATAGTCAAGCAGTTGCCTAGCATAGCAACACTGCACAGAGCACCCTGTCTTCAGTCCCCTTTCCAGTGAGTGACAGCAAGGCTGCTTTCTGCCACCTTTCCCAGAATCCATCTCTGCCCTGTGTACATGTCTGCATTTTCTTGTCCCCATGAACCTCATGTGCTCTTGACTTTGATGCGTGTTCTGGTGTTTGGCTCATACCCTCTGCCAGTCCCAGTCCCTGCTCAGCATCCTCCACAGTACTGTCCCCACACCCTTCCTGTGCTGATGACACTTGCTTCATTTGAGTTCACTGGGGTTATGGAGTTATGACCCTGGAATTCTGATTAGCTTTTGGATAATTTAGAAAAACATGCCTCTGATGTAAAAAACAGCTCATCTGTTTTGTTTGTTTGTTTGTTTCTTTTATTTCCAAACTTTACAAAAAATCCCTTAAAGAATATTTTCCCCATGACATTCTCCAGAGACTGTGAATGTTAGGGAATTAATAAAGTGGAGTTTGGAACCTAAGAGCTAACTTTAATTTATGAGCTAGCCCACAAAGCCTCTTTTTATTATCTTGGTGTTTTTAGATAAATTTCTAATTCTTGAAGCTATATATGTGGAGACACTTGTTTCTCCTCTCATTCTTCTGAGCTTAGCTTTCCTTTCCACCCACTGCTCTTTCCAAACACTTCTTGTCTTGTGAAATCCTGGCTTTGAAAACGTATATCCAAGTGAACAACAACACAATGGCAACAAAACTGAGTAGAGAAAAATGTCAAGGAGTAACAGATCGTGAAAATTTTTCTTGGGCCTTTTTGTGGAACTCACCAGAACCTTAGGTCCCATCCATAGCATGCCAAAAAGGATCCTCCGCAAGGCAGTGATAGCTCACAATTTTCTGGCTTTGTTCTTATCTCTGCACAAAAAAAGGGAATCAATATTTACAGCACACCCATAAATACGTCAGTAGTTTTCCTGTGTTTAGCTGCACTGTGCCCAAGTGTGTGCATTGATTTTCAATGTGAGGTTAATCAAGTAGTACATGACCAGTGTGTGTATGGACCAATACTTCAGGTAACTATTGTCTACCATACTAGGCACCATCATTTATTCTTCAACAGGACCCTTGACTTCTTATTTTACTGCCTGAAATTCCAGAAAATAAATTTGCTTAGATAAATGAATTTATCTATCTTCAAAATTGAAAATTTATAATGAGAGAAACTTAAGAAGTCTCCCCACAGTAGTGAGAACTGTTGCTGTCAGGTTGGTTTCTGGAGCTGCAGCAAATAAAGGTTATGCCTGGAGGAACCGAGGAGAAAGCGAAACATTGGAGGATGTACTTCACTTGATGGGAAGGAAGTTTGGTGGAGACACTTGGGCCGTCCTAGAGGAGAGTTCAGGAGGTAGGAAATAAGCTCTTTGAACACTTCTTGACATCCAGATCACAAACCCTCTGGGGGTTGCATATCAGCTATCCTGAATATCAGAGATGGAGATTATGATTCATAACAGCACCATAATTAAAGGTATGAAGTAATAATGAAACAATATTATCATTGGGGTCACCACAACATGAGACACTGTATTAAAGGGTCACAGGGTTAGGAAGGTCTCAGCAGTGAGAACCACTGTCTTACAAGGTTCAGTAAACATATTCAACCCCTAGCAATGTTTACTCAGTGCAGCTCCAGTCACAGAATGTCAAAAGCAAAAACTGAGATAGGGTAGCAAGAACATCCCTGTTGTATGACCGAGTGAGACTCAGAGAGGGGAGGTGATTTGCTTAGACTCTCAGTTAGTGAACTGCATCCCCCTTCCGTATGCACTTCCTCCTCTTTTCTTCTCCCATCCCTTTCTTCCTTCCTCTCATTTCTCTACCCTTCCCCTCCTTTACCTCCATCTTCTTAATTCCTACAGAAAGATGCAGCTCTTGCTTCAAAGGGAATAGCAATAGTTTATTCTGGAGTCAGTGTGAGTGACTATGACCTGTGAACTCTTACTTTGTCTCCAAGGGGCAAGCATCCAGTGAGCACTCAGACTCATTGCCACAGTCCTCCTAGGAAATTAACTCTCCTGAAAAATTATTTCCGCAGGAAATGAATTTTTGGCTATAAACCAGCCAACCCACAGTCCAGTGCTGGGTCAAACCTCCTGTGCCACAGAGAGGCCAGAGGTTCATCATGGACTCAGTTGCCTTTGTCTCAGGTATAGTTTGACCTGATGAGAAATCCTGGGAAGGGGCCATGTGACCTTGGAAATGCCTGAAGTTCCCAGGGCTGGGGGTGAGAGGCTGATGAGCTTCCCCGGTCATCTGTTTCCTGTCAATAATTTCAAGAGCTGTCATGGAAGGAAATGACTCTCAAGCTCCTCTAATCTTTGACACAACTCACGATAAGCCCAATTACGAGCAGAGTGTAAGCAGTTCAAACACAGTGGGCCTCAGCCCTGGGCTGAGTGAGGTCTTTAGACATGAGATGTGGCCCAGCCTAAGTGTCCTGAATTGATGGATACAAGAGATGTAGTCGAGGGCTGGGAGGAGATGAAATTGAAAATGGGATGCCAGGTAGCCACAGTTAGTGTGATGGTGGTCCTGCAGCAGTGTGTCAGCAGAACTCTGCAGGGTTTTACACAGCATGTTCCACACTCACACTTACCACATGCCCCAAGCTATGGATGCTAGTCTTCTTGATTCTTAGAAGAGAAAATTGAAGCATAGTTTAACCACTAGTCTTTCTTTCCAACCCCATGGTTCCTGCTGTGTTTAAAATACCTTTGACCAAGAAGTGTGAGGGCACAGTGGGAACAAGAACAAGAGATCCAAAACTCAGGATTTGACCTGGGACACATCTTTCCTGTCCAAGACAACGAAAACTTGTAAAAATACAACATCCCCGTGGCTTAGTCCCCTCTTTGCTAGCCACGGTTATCTTAGATTCTGTGCCTTGGCTACTACTTTATAAAAAGGGGTGATAACAGGACCATCAGGTAATGTTGAGACTTTTGATGACATTCTACATGTAATGTGCTCATTGCTGTGCCTTACATGCAATCCATGCTCAGTAGATGTTGGCTATTATCACGGATATAGTTGAGATGTTTTCTTTTTCAGACCAGAAAATAGAAAGGGTCCCAGAATGGGAATCTAGTTCCATGGCCTTTCTAGAAGTACCACTAGGTAGAGGACAAGCTCTAAAATGTGACCCCATGGGGGATATTTATGACCTAAATTATAGCAGTATTAAAGTGACAATAAAATTGGCTCCAATGGGATGGTTGGAAAGTAAGGGTGGAAAGTCCAAAGCTACATTCGTACAAGAACCACATAGGTCATCTTGAGAGGAGCCTCCCTGAGGCCTTTTCAGGACAGAAGATGGCAAAAGTAAATGTGCAGCCTGGAGGTGCAGAGGAGACTTGAGGACTAAGAGCACTTGCTGCTCTTGTGATTGACCCTGGTTCAGTTTCCAGCAAGATGGTTTACAACCATATGGGACTCCACCTCTGATGACCTCATTTAGCCTCTACAGGCACTAGGCATGTATGTGGTTCCTATACATATGTAGGCTAACATTCATACACAAATTAAAAATAAATAAATTAAAAAAATAATAAAGGAAAGCCTATAACCAACCTTTGCTACTACTTTTCTCCTTTCAGCCAACACATAGACACAGGGCTGTCTGGAAAACACGGCCTGAGTGAATAAAGATGTAAGTAGGCAGTATCATGTGCTCCCCCATGGAACACTACTCTAAGCTACATCCCCAGGAATTCCATCAAGGCTTGGAAGTAAGATGACTGTCAAGATATTTGTACTGGTTAATTTTGTGTCAACTTCATAGAATCATCTGAGAAGAGGCAACCCCAGTTGAGAAAATGTCTCCCTAAGACTAGGCTATAGGCAAATCAATAAAGTGTTTTCTTAATTAGTGATCAATGGGGGATGGCCCAGCACACTATTGGTGGGGCAATCCCTGAGCTAGTAATTCTGGGTTCTACAAGCAAGCAGGCTGAGTAAGCCATGGGAAGCAAGCCAGTAAGCAGCATCCCCCATAGCCTCTGCATCAGCTCCTGCCTCCAGCTTCTTGCCCTGCTTCATTTCCTGTCCTGTCTTCCTTCAGTGATAGACTATGGATGTGGAAACATAAGCTGGATAAACTCTTTTCTCCCCAGCTTGCTTTTGGTCATGGTATTTCATCACAGCATTGGTACCCCTAACTAAGACAGTATTACTGGAATAAGTTTTACCAGTAGGGTGTTTAAGAAAATATGGGCTTTGTATTAAACTTTCACAAAGCTTTGGTTGCCTCTCTCCCTTCTAGAGAACGCATGATGAGAGAGGAGTCACAGCCTTGGAAGATGGCTTCTCAACAAACACTTCTATAAGGAAGGGCTCATGTATAAGAGGAAGCCGCATACTAAAGGTTTTCAACTACATCAGGGTAAGGCCAGGTCTTCCGTGAGTCCAAGTTTCTTTAGTTCTAAGAATAGGTCTGACGCATGGAGTCCCTAGGGTTCTCTACAGAGCCTGGGTCCGAATGCAGAAGGGAGACATTTGTTTCATCTGGCTTGGATGTTGTAAGTTCAAGGGCATATGGAGGATCTGGAGATTTAATCCCCTGACCCCTGGTTGTGACTAATGTAGGAGTGTGAGCTTGAGGAATAGACTTTAGCACTTTGGCCCCAGTCTCTTCATCAAAGTTGGGGAAAAATAAGGATTGTCTTTGGGCCTGGGTAATCTGTGCAGTCTTGTCTCGTTCTAGTTTCTGTAGACCTTGACCTAGTAGAGTTGCTGATATTTCCAGGCACTGTTATTTCCCAGGATGCAGACCATCTCAGAGGTTTCTTCATGTTTCCATAGGGGAGGGATCAAGACACAGCTAGCTCCTGCCCAAGGTCTTGAGAGATTCCAAAGATCAAGGTTAGTTTGGGGTTGGGGGTTGGGGGAGGGGAGGATTCTCTAGTTTATTATATTGAATGACAAGCCTGGTTTGAGTTTTGTGAAGTGAGATGTAAGAGCACTGAAGATACTCATATTCTGTGAGAATGAAATAGTTCTTGGCATGTCAGTTGTCAGTGTGGTGCT
The DNA here is from genome assembly GCF_963924665.1 of Micromys minutus. Classification (NCBI taxonomy): domain Eukaryota; kingdom Metazoa; phylum Chordata; class Mammalia; order Rodentia; family Muridae; genus Micromys; species Micromys minutus. The sequence goes on along the minus strand of NC_137969.1, from coordinate 150,118,667 downwards.
GGGAGGAGTCCCACAGAGACTAGACATCTGGAAACCACCATTACCCAAGCTGTTTGCTAGTCTCTAGATGCTGGGGTTCACTAATCAACACTCTGAAGAATGATGAAGCAAGTCATCTGACTCTCAGGTCAGCTTTCAACCCTCTCTTAGCAAGGCAGAAAGTGATGCTCGGTGTATGGGAGTTAGCTTGGATATGATTAAATATCTTCTGCCAGAAATGCCAACTGTAACCTTTAGGAACTTGTGACTATAATTGAACTATCACCTTGAGCTAGGTTTTCAATGTGGAGCCATCTTCAGGCCTAATAGGGTGAGGGTATCTTTGAATGGAGATTCTTGGACAGGTTAGGTACCAGCCATGACACAGAGAGAGTACCGTGAAGTAAAGAGAAAGGGAACTGTCTAAATGTGACTTCCATCAATGGACTATGAGATCCTGGGCTGTGGAAATTTTATTTAGTTCTTTCTGTGCACTCTGATTTACAGCAACCTCCGTCTATAGGGAGGTAATAAAGCATTGTTTAAAAATGAATTGAATTTATTACATTTCAAACTCTTTTTGTAAACCTCTCTTCTGACCATCAAAATAATCAATAGGAAAAGAATACAATTGATTTAACTATTAGAGGTGTAATTGGTTTGGTGATAAATCGCTCCACCTCCAGGGTAAACCACTAAGCTGATTTCTAACACAGAGATTGTTTTTCTGCCATGTTTGAAAGTCTTATAAATGGAGTAATAGTTTCCGTGTCTGAATTATTTCACTCAGTACTTGGCTTGTGAATACCATTGGTATTGTAGCATGTAGTATTTGTCTGTCCATTCTCACTGAAACATGCCATTCTACCATAAGAACATGCTTTCCTTGTATTTATCAATTTGGGTAGTTTTTGGCTGTGGGCTATTTTTGAATAGTTATGCTACAACATTATCCCATATGTCTTTTGTGTATGAAGGTAAGTGCAATGTATTATGTAGTACCAAGGAATAAAATTATTTTATCATAAGCACATACATAGATGGCTAGCTTTGGTATTTATCAGCAAATGTTTTCCTAAAAGATATTTCTTATTAACTTGGTTGTTTTCAAGTTTTACCTGGGTGTCTGCCAATGGAGCTTGGTCTTCTGGAGTACCTAAGGAGGACAGATTTTTTTTCAGCAAGGAGAGGGCTTCAGGGAGACATGCCTTTACCCAGCAGCCTTCTCTATAGCTTATAACTTTGAAGAAGGAGCAATCATTGGTCATGAAAGAGTTAGGGCATTTTTTTTTCATGGAAGTGCTTTTTGTACTAAGCCTTCATCTTTTATGGAAGTTCACAAGTCCTTGTGGTCCTCCATTAAAATGAGATGAGGTGACTCTGTCAGGAAGAGAAGAAGTGATTGGAGAACTCTCCTTGGGCTTTGAGCAATGATACAAACCCCATACAAAGCCAATGAGGGTAAATTTGTTTTTGTCCAAACATGTTTTTAAAGGGATGGTGTTGAGACAGGCATGCTCTGTGTGTATTTATATCCTGACAGTCTAGCATGTGAACTTGAAGCCTAGTCTCCTGCATGAAGTGACCTGTCAGATGGAGAATGCAGAATGAGGAGGAAAGCTACCTCTATGAACATTTAATGGAGCTTGTGTTCTGTGACTTATTTTATTAATGTTACAGAAACATTAGAGGAACGAACTTACATTCATTTTTAAGACCCAAATGGGTTCTCAAATGTGGTAAGAAACTAAAGAGTTGTCTCTAAAGCATGGGAGGGAATGGAGAAGTTTGGATTGGGGACAGACTCTGGACTCTGAACATGAGGGCTGCCATCTACCCATGTGGGAAGTGTCAGGGCAGAACAGGCTAGTGGGTAACAGTCACTCTTACTGAAGTTGTCAGAGGCTTTAAGAAAGAGATGTGCAGAAGGGATGCCTCAGGATTCACCTAAAACAGACTAAGCAGGTTAGGAACCCCTGGAACTATTTGGGCATTTTGTTGTACACAGGACCATTGCCCAGACTGCACACTAATTCCTCCTAACCTAATATCTGGAATCTAACATCAGAATCTAGATGATCAGTACTTCAAGGTGAACACTCAAATCCCATACTTCTCCAGATTAGTAGTAGTGCAGAAAGTAGGCAAGGCCATTGGAAATGTGTCAAGAGCTCCACTCCACTGAGATGGGCAATCAACCCACGGGAGCCCACCTCTAGTTTAACGATCACCAGTCAAGTCAGTGGGTCTTAACCCATGAGTTAAAAGAACCTCTCACAAGAGTTGCATATCAAATATCCTGCATATCATATATTTACATTAGGATTCATAATAGTAGAAAAATTACAGTTATGAAGCAACAATAAAAATAATTTTATGGTGGGGAGGTCACTACAACATGAAGAACTGTATTAAAGCATCACAGGATTAGGAAAGTTGGAAACCACTGAGTTAAGGGCTACCTGGTTTTATGGGAACTACTCTCATGGTGGAAGGCTTCTTTAGAGAGTTCTTTTCTTTCAGGGCCAACCTCAATTTTACCTCCTTGGAGTGCTTCACCTTGGGTCCCTCCCCCACTTGAAGGATCCTTAAGGCAAGCCAGGAAGTTAATGGAGCATGAATTGGGAAGGGTGAGGGGGGCCTCTTTACTCATCATTTCTTAGAGATTTGGTCAGAACACCAGAGTAGGAGGTAGACAGTTGCTTTTGACATTCTTTGTCTCATTTCTGCTACTCAACAGGAGGAGAAGGCAGGCTTGCTTTATCCATTTGTTTGTTTGTTTCTTTATCCATCTATTTATCTATCACCAAACATCTTACAAATGAAGGACCATCCATGAATTCATCCATTCAGTCAGTGATTATTCACCAAGCATCTGTTTATTCATGATACAATGCCTTGTGGCTCTGTGCACTCAGGGGAAGGACAGAAGTTGTCCTTGTCTTCAAGAGCTTGAAGTTGGGTCACATCCCTCACTGCTTCCCGAAGGGCAGATGCCTGATCTAATGAAGATGTGTGCTTGAAGACTTCTGTGAGAAGGCACACATCTCAAAGAATGTAAACAGATGTTTAGAGAGCAAAAACCTTAAAGCTTATAAGCCACTGATCTGACACAAACATTCCCATAGCCGTGGACTGCTCCTAACGTTCATATAAAGAGATGGGTTTTCCTAGTCAAACCGAGTAACTGCAGAACTTCCTGAAACTGCCCAGGAATGTGTCCTAACATTGCAGCTAAAACTGAATAGTGATCAAACTGTACTAAGGGAATTAACAGGCCACATTTGCTTAGAGGCATGACTGTAACTGAACATGTCAGCTTCTCTGGAGTCTGGAACTTTAGGGTGGCCCCTTTTATTCCCCACCCCACCCCCACTGCTACATATTTCTATTCATTTTCCTGACCCTCTGAACTTCTCTCCTGTCATTTTCCATACCTAATCCTGCCTCTCCTGCCCTCCTCTCTGTCTGTCTCTGTGTCTCTGTCTCTCTGTCTGTCTGTCTGTCTCTCTCTCAGAACCCTCCCTCCCTCCCTTTATCTCCCATGATTATTTTGTTCTGCCTTCTAAGTAGGATTGAAGCACCCACAGTTTGGTCTTCCTTCTTGTTAAGGTTCATATAGTCTATAAATTATATCATAGATATTCTGAGCTTTTAGGCTAATATCCACCTATCAATGAGTACATACATGTGTGTCCTTTTGTGTCTGGGATATAACTCACTCAGGATGATAGTTTCTAGTTTCATCCATTTGCCTGAGAATTTCAAAAGGTCCTTGTTTTGTTTATAGCTGAGTAGTACTCCACTGTGTAAATGTACTACACTTTCTGTATCTATTCCTCTGTTGAAGGACACCTGCACTGTTTTTAGCTTCTGGCTATTATAAATAAGGCTGCTATAAACATAGTGAAACATGTGTCCTTGTTAGATGTTGGAGCATCTTTTGGGTATATGCACAGGTGTAGTATAGCTGGATTCTCAGGTAGCACTATGTCCAATTTACTGAGGAACCTCCAGACTGACTTCCAGAGTGATTGTACCAGCTTGCAATCCCACTAACAGTGGAGAAGTGTTCCTCTTTCTCCACATCCTTGCCAGCATCTGTTTTCACCTGAGTTTTTGATCTTACTCATTCTGAATGGTGTGAGGTGAAATTTCAGGGTTGTTTTGATTTGGATTTCCCTGATGACTAAGGAAATCCAACATTTCTTTAGGTGTTTCTCAGCCATTTGATATTCCTCAGTTAAGAATTCTTTGTTTAGTTCTGTCCCCCATTTTTTAAATAAGGTTATTTGGTTCTCTGGAGTCTAACATCTTGAGTTCTTTGTATATTTTGGATATTAGCCCTCTATTAGATGTAGGCTTAGTAAAGGTATTTCTCCAATCTGTTGGTTGCCATTTTGTCCTATTGACAGTGTCCTTTGCCTTACAGAAGCTTTCCAATTTTATGAGGTCTCATTTATGAATTTTTGATCTTAGAGCATAAGCCTTTGGTGTTCTGTCCAGGAAAATTTCCCCTGTGCCAATGTGTTCAAGGCTCTTTCCTACTTTCTCTTCTATTAGATTCAGCATATCTGAATTTTTTATGTGGAGTTTTATGTGAAGATCTTTGATCCACTTGGACTTGAGCTTTGTACAAGGAGATAAGAAAGGAACAATTTGCATTCTTCTGCATGCTGACTGTCAGTTTAACCAACACCATTTGTTGGAAATGTTGTCTTTTTTCCACTGGATGGCTTTGGCTCCTCTGTCAAAGATCAAGTGAACATAGGCGTGTGGGTTCATTTCTGGGTCTTCAATTCTATTTCACTGATCTACCTGGCTGTCTCTGTATCAATATCATAAAGTTCAGTAAATAGGCATGGCCCCCAGTTGAGGGATGGGGCCACCCACACATCTCAAAATTTTTAAATAAGAATTGTTCCTGTGTGTAAAGGAAACACAGGAACAAAAAAAATGGAGCAGAGACTGAAGGAAAGGCCACCCCACATTGGGATCTATCCCACTTCCAGGCACCAAAACCTTATGCTATTGCTGATGCCTACAAGTGTTTGCATCAGCCTGGCTTAGCTGTCTCCTGAGAGGCTTTGCTAGCACCTGACCGATACAGATGCAGATACAGTCAAACATTGGACTGAGCCCAGGGACCCCAATGGAAGAGTTAGGAGAAGGGCTGAAAAAAACTGAAGAGGATTGCAATCCCAAAGGAAGATCAACAGTATTAGCTAACTGGATCCCCCTCACCCCCACAGCTCCCAGGGACTAAACCACCAACCAAAGAGTATACATGGATGGGTCAATGACTCCAGATACATATGTAGCAGAGGACTGCCTTATCTGGGATCAATGGGAGGGGAGGCCCTTGGTACTGTGGAAGCTTGATGCCCCAGGATAGGGGATGCTATAGCTGTGAGGCAGGACTGGGTAGGTGGGTGGAGCACACTCTTACAGGCAAAAGGGAAGGGGGATGGGGTGGGGGTTTGTGGAGGGGAGATAAGAAAGGGGACAACATTTGAAATGTAAATAAAATAACCAGTTTAAAAAAAAGCAAGTAAGCAAGTGATGGAAATTGAGCCAGCAAGCACTGTTCCCCTATGCTCTCAGCTTCAGGTCCTGCCTCCAGGTTTCTGTCTTGGAGCTCCTGGCTGTTGGAGATGGGGACAGTCCCTTGTTCTATGACAACCCCAGGAAAATAGCTAAAACAGTAAGTAAGGTACACATTGGCCCTATTTTTGTGAGGAAACCAGCTCAGACTGAGAGGTTGCTTATTCTTTTATGCACAAGAGGGTATGATTAGACAGTCCTGGGAATTTTACGGTCCAAGTCTGTGACCACTGTATATTGCTTAGTGAAAAGCTGGGGTTGTAAGCTCAAACAAACGCCTTTGTCCTAAGTTGCCTTTGGTCAGTGATTTTTTTTTTTTTTTTTTGTCTTTTTTTTCTTGTGTTTCCTTTGAGACAGGTTTGTGGCTGTCTTAGAATTCACTGTGTAGATGAGGCTGGCCTCAAACTCACAGAGATCTGCCTGACTCAGCCTCCCAAGTGCTATGATTAGAGGTGTATGCCACCATGCTTGGCTTGGTGTTTTGATCACAACAGAATGAAACTAGAACCATTGCAAACATGCCATGAAAGAGCACATTGCAATGAGCCTAAAAGTCCCTGAAACCCTACCAGTCAGTTGTCCAACCTGGCCTCATATAAATGCTGGCTTGCTTTATCAGTGTTGTATTTTATGAAACATTTTTTTTATGATAAAAGATGCACACTAATTAGAAAATTCAGAGAATATAGGAAAGTATAAAAACAGTATTTAAATGTATTTTCTTTCCATTTTGTATGTGTTTGCATGTGCATGTGTGTGTGTGTGTGTGTGTG
>NC_137969.1:148418421-148749611 GCF_963924665.1 Micromys minutus | reverse complement strand
CACAAGAGAAAATTGCTTTGTAATGGGGAAATATATTTGTTCCCAAAGGAAAATAAGTCTGGAAGGAAATAGATCAGTCTACAAGTAAAAGTTACCACTAGATGACTCAGCAGTGACTCCCTTTTGCTCTGTTTAGGCAGTACTCATATTTGAACCTGGGTGCTACATTGCTTTCATAGTACAATTGATACACCGTTGCTTTTCTAATCCAAGGAAATGGGTATTTGTGATGATTTGAATAAAAATGGCTCCCATAGGCTCATAAAGAGTGGCATTAAGAGGTATGGCCTTATTGAAGTGGGTGTGGCCTTTTGGAGAAAATGTGTTAGAAAGGGTTGGGCTTTGAGGTTTCAAAAGTTTACAACCTAAGCCCAGTGGCTCACTCTTCCTTCCTATTGCCTGAGGATCCAGATGTAGAACTCTCAGCACCTATCCAGCACTATGTCTGCCTGCTTTCTACCATGCTTCCTATCCTGATGATGGATTGAACCTCTGAACTGTAAGCCAGCCCCAATTAAATGTTTTCTGTTATAGGAATTGCTGTGGTCCTGGTGTCTCTTCACAGCAACAGAAACCCTAAGTAAAACACTATTCTATTGAATTTATCTTGGACTTTTGAGGAGGTGTTAATTGCTTTATTCCACAGCATCCCAAATGACAGCACCACCAGCTGCAGTAAGGTAGACAAGCAGATGGTTTAAATAGATTGTTTTTTCCTCTGCAGATGGAGAGTACAGTGTATTGTCACTCGGTATCAGCTCATAAATCCAGAATATTCCTACAGCTACCAGATATTAGCCCAATTCATCTTTGATGGGTGGGCCAAGATTATTGTGAAACTACATGAGTAATGGGCTCAGGAACACACAGAAGGATCAAGTGCAGTATTTAAGCAGGAGTAATGAACACATCACCTTTATTTTCATCCTTGTTTCTACAGACTTACCAGAAGGGCTCTGGGTGGTCACTTTTTCATTTAGTAAGATTCCCCAACAAGCTAATGTCACTGAGTAGCCTCTTGTTTTTGCCTCTCTTCTGAAAACTCACATTAGTTGTTTGGGTTTATTTGCATAAATGTGGCCCTCATCTCTTGAGCCATGATGACCTTTAGTCTTAGGTTGTGACCCTTGAGCAAACACATCAATGGGCTGTAATTTGTGATTCATCCTACTGTGATTCTGGTACTGATCTAGCAGCTGGAGCTGAGTTGGTAGCTTCAGAACATCTCCTGGACCTTAGGTCCTTTCTTCACAGTATGATATAATTCTGTCCAGAGGGTAGTGAGGAATATGTTAGCTTTGTTTCTCTTCATTGTAACAGGATGTCTGAGAGAAAGCAAAAATTCATTTTGACTCACAGTTTCCTAGGGAAGAGGCATGCTGGAGACCCAGCACCTAAACAAGGCTGTGGGGAGTTAGTCATGGGTTTTCAGTCTTGGTGGGCTAAGACGGGGAGAAAGGAAAAAGGAGAAAGGCGGAAGCGAGAGGGAGAGGAAGCAGGAACAAGAGAATAAATAAGAGAGCCAGCTTGTGAGATGGGGCTGGAGGGAGAGCACCAGAAATGGTGCTGTGGTATAGTCTGTTGTGATTTAAAGAAGATATGCCTCTGGGAGTTAGACAATTACGATGCAGGACCTTGCTAGAAGAAGTACAGGGGTGGCCTTAGAGACTTTATAGCCTTGTCCCACCTCCAGCTTACTCTCTGCTTCCTGTGTGTTGCTGATATGTGAGCCGCCAGCTTCCTGTTTTAGTCACATGTTCCCAGGCCTTCCTTATCATTATGGCCTCCTCCGGGACTATAAACCAACAAAGACCCTTCTACAAGTCACTCTTGGCTACAGTGTTTTAATGTAACTGATAGAAACATATAAGTACCTCTAACTACCTCCAGCTTGAAGGTTACATAAATTCTCAAAGTAGCCAGCTGAGGTCTTGGTTCTAACAGGTAAACCTGTAGGTACATTTTATTTTCAACCTGCAGCAGGGGAGGTAGTTGTCAAAAGGGCAAGAGTTAGAGGGAAGAGGCTTGGGTTGTGGTTCCAGACCTGTCATTTGGAGTATTGTTTTCTGCTGTTGAATCTTGAGTTTTATTTTTGGTGTGTGTGTGTGTGTGTGTGTGTGTGTGTGTGTGTGTGCCTGTGTGTATATAAATGTCAGAGGAAAATGACAGGTATTGTTCCTAAATACCATCATCTACCTTTTTGTTTGTTTGTTGTGATACAAATTATCACACTGTCCTTTTGGCTCACCAGTTAGGCTAGATTAGCTGGGCAGCAAGATCCAGGGGTCTCCTGTCTCTGCTTGGTAGTACTAGCTTTTTGAACATGTGCTTCATCATGCCTGGCTTTTGTTTGTTGTTGATATGTTGGTTGGTTGGTTGGTTTGGTTTGGTTTCACGAGACTTCTGGCTAAGGCACTCAGGTCCTTCTGACTGTGAGGTAAACACTTTACTGACAGCCATCTCTGCAGCCCCAGGTTCTTCATCTATGGGGTAAAATACTGCTTCATAGTATTGATCGAACCTCCTTTTACCTCTTTAAGGTAAGGGTTATGCAGTTCCAATACGATGACAACTAAATACTGTACAAACTCTGTATTAGGGTTTTCCTGCTGTGAGCAGACACTATGACCAAGGCAAGTCTTATAAAAGTACAACATTTAATTGGGGCTGGCTTACAGGTTCATAAGTTCAATTCTCTATCATCAAGACAAGAGCCTGACAGCATCCAGGCAGGCATGGTGCAGAAGGAACTAAGAGTTCAATATCTTTATCTGAAGGCTGCTAGCAAAATCTTAACTTCCAGGCAGCTAGGGTGAGGGTCCTAAGCCCACAGCCACAGTGACACACCTACAAGGTATTCTTCCTACTCCCTGTGTCAAGCATATACAAACCATCACAAACCCTGAGAGGCACAAAAATTCTACCAGCTGGGGAAAAGATATTACAGCCTCTGTGTTGCCCAGTTTCTAGAATCTGAACATTCTGTGCCTTTGGCTACTCTTGGGGCTCTGGGATGTGTTACTTCTAGAGAGAAAATAAATGCAGCACCTAAGAGGGAGCAAAGTGGGGTCTTGCAGCAGATGAGCTTGCCAGATGAGCTCCTCCTGGCTGGAGAGCCTGGGAGGAGTGGCAATGTAGTGCTTAATACCAGAGGAATAGACCTGCATGTACCCCCTGCACACACACTGAGCCCTTAGTAAGCTGCTAATTGGCCCTGAGAGTTAGTTCCAGGTCCTAGGCCAAGGGCTACAGTCTTCAATATGTTTTTTCATCTAGCATCAACTTTGATTCTCACAGCACAGCAGATTAGGCATTATCCTAACATATGTATTGGTGAACTGAGGCTGGATGGTAAGCTGCAGAGGTGACTGGTTTTCTCTTGTTTGTTACATCTCAAGAAACTAGCTCAAGGCGCAGTAGGAAACATATATTCAAGACTTTTTGACCTACATTTGTACAGTGGATGGGGGTCAGATCTTAAACTGCAGTGTTACAGAGGGTTTGTCCGTTTCCTTTGCTTGTTTTTGGTTAATGGATGTGTGTGCACACATACATGCCATGTAGGAACCAGGCAATGTCATCCCTTTGGGAAGCATAAAGGTCACTGTGTGACCAGTTAGGCTGTTCACAGCGCTCCTGGCCTTTTAAAAATGGAAGAAACATTGTGGACAAACAGGAGTGGCTGACCAGTTTACCTTGTCAGTTGGTGAATTTAGTGGGTGGGACCAGATGATCTATAAAAGTCAATGGAGCTATCCCTTATTTTCCCTCTTCCTTTTATAATGAAGCTTTTATTAATGTTATCTGGAATTTTTAGCCTCACTGGTTTCTATATATCAAGTGGTTCAGATAAGATACATTCTAAAGAAATATGAGCTCTGTTTAAGAAAAGCTATGAACCACTTCAAATTTATGCCTGAAGAGATGTGAAGGAAAGCCAAAACCTTGCAAGAAAAAGTGAAATAAAATCCTTTTGGATGAGATGACTATGGTATAATTCTACTTAGAGCAGGCAGATAATCTTTCCTCATTCAGGACAAAGACTGGTTCAATGCTAGTTGAAGAGAGATCTGCGGGTTATTTTATCTCTTTGGGTCTCCTTTCTGACTTGTTAGAAAAATCAATCAAAATAATGTGCAAGAGACCATTCTGTAAACAGAAAAATGGCAGAGGGGAATAACATGTGGGCCAACCTGATAAGAGTTATTTCATCCATAGCAGCCCGAAGGTCTTGGTAATACTCTTTCCCCAGGTGAGAATTGTACACTATAAAGCAAGAGGTTTGGTCGGCCGAGGTGTCCATATGAAACATTGTCTATGGCTATTCTTACACTCACAACTTTATGGCAAAGAATGTGCTAAGAATGAACCTGCATCTGCGATAGCAACCTTTCATGAATATTGGCACTAGGTGGCTTTCATCTAGGAGAGTTATCTTTTCTTAGTTTCTTCAACTAGAGAAAGCAAGACTCTTTAAAAGTGTAACTGCAGCAGATTCTAAAGAAAGCATGGTGAATCAGAAGGTGGTTCGGTTAGCAAAAAGCTTCTCATACAAGCATGGGAACCTGAGTCTGATCTCTAGCACATATGTAAAGATGCCATGAGTGGTGGGCCATGCCTTTAGTCCCTCCACTGTAGAGATGGAAGCAGGGTGATTGGTGAAGTTTCCTGGCCAATCAACTCCCTTAGCTCTAAGATCAGAGAGAGACTCATCTCAAAAAAGGGAAGTGAGTCTAAAACTATAGAGAAAGGTATTTGATACAGATTTCTGGTCTCTACACATGTGCACATCATGTGAACTTAGGCACACAAACCAACAGATCTCAGTGTCTGTCACTGCCTATAAAGTGTACTGATTGTGGCCTAGATCACTCTTGTCCAGATGATGCCCGTCTATGTTGATGTTTTCTGCTTCTTTAAGATTCATAACACTGATATGAATTTGTGCTTCATGAAAGTGCGTTTGTTGAGTGTCATTCCTTTGCTTGTTAATGAAAGTGTTGGCATATGTCATTGGGCAGCATCCTGTGTCTCAGTTCTCAAGGATCCTAACCTGCCCTATGTCCTTTTGGGCAACCTTCTCCTCTCTGATGAGGCCAACACTCTACACCACAAGGCTGCAGAAGAGATAACTGAAACATTCTGCGAATAAGGAATTATTGCAAGGCATTCATGGTGATGATAGTATTTTGGCTGTGTGTCGTCATCACAATATAATAGAGAAACATTAAATTCACTTCTGTGTCAATTCTATGTGCTTCTGTTGGATCCTCTCGTTTCTAAAATTGCTACATTAATATAAAGTATTATTACATATATTCCTTAGATTATATGAACCTTTCCCATTTACTGTAGTTTTTCCTTCATGTTTTCTTCATTTGTTACCTTAAGATGCTTATATCCTAAAAGCTTCCATGATTTAGCGGTGTGTCCTTGTGGAGGGCAGAGTCAGAGTTCAGTGTGCCCACTGCTGCGTTTCCCATGCCTAAGTACACACCACAGATTATGCTGAACTGGGCGCCATTAAGTAAGAATTTGACAAAGATCATGGAGAGTAGTAAAAAGAATAAAGCCATTGGAGCAATTACTACTTGCAGAACGAGGATCTTGGGGAAGGACATAACCCCAGTGTTTTAGATAGAAATCAGCAAAATCACTTGGCCCTCATATGATGCTTCATTCTTTTTCTTTGCTCTCTGTTGATATTCTCCCTCTACACCTTCCCCATGAGCTTGCGACTAATCTTTGTGTGATTGTGTTGGGTCTTCTCTAGGTAAACTACCTGCACTGTAGCATGAACATTGAGAGGTATTTGAAGAGATGAGAGGACATAGGAATCAGAGGTTCAGGCACACAACTAGACTGTGTGACACTTGTGTGATTTAGGGGAAACAGAGAGACCACCTTGCTCTCTCTAGAGTGAGAATTTAGGAAAAGACAGTTCACCTAGATGAATGCTACCTAGTGCCAGGACTCATGAAATGTGCCCAAATCTTTCCTTGCCTCCCCTGTTGAAGCCTAAAACATTCTTCCCATTTATGAATCTGGGAGCAGATGAGACCTGGCAAGCAGGATTGACTGTCACACAGTCTAAATGGGCTTCCTTTAGATAATAATGACAAAATCAGACTTATATTTGTCTTTTGTGTGGCATACAAAAAAAAAGGTATATTAAGGAAACATTGTTCACTAGAAAAACAGGCTTAGTTGCCTAAATTGATAAGGGTGTATAGCTAATTCTAGGAACCTATAAAAATAAAAAAATAAATGGTTCAAATATAAAACCTCATGCATTTATGGAAGGGATAAAGCTGAATAGAACTTCCAGCTATGGTCAAATAAAGAGATTGGAAAATTCTCTCTCACCAAATCAACAATGAGTCTGAACAAAAATCAATGAAAACAACCATTTTAGGGTTCTAAAAATTGATCAGGTGTAAAGTACTCTGAGATGCATGTATGCTTTAAAAATGTTGATGTCCAGATAAGAGCACTCAGAGTCGATAGGGTTGTAACCTGGAGCCCCTCTTGCCCATTCAACTCCATCAACACAGACAATCACAAGAGCAGACAAGGAAGATCAGCAGTCTCCCACCACAGTCAGAAGGAGTGCATTTGATTTGAATGGGTACAGAGATCTGGGGGTGTCCATACCAAGCAATGTCTAAGCTGAAGATGACTTGTAGCAGAGGTAAAGGATACAGTGGAGGGTAGGATATGTGCTAGTCACAAGTTCTGATCGTGAACTTTTCAAGGAAGTTCTGTATATTCTCAGTGGGTGTGGGACAAAAGCTAAGTTAACCACAGCTTCCAGGTTAACTGTAGGTCTTTGTATTTGTACAAAAGACATGGAAGTCCTTCCCAGCCTTGGCACTGAATATTGTCCCTTATCTCCACACAGCTGGACTGGTGTTTAAGCATAGTCTCTGTCTCAGCATTTATAGACCACCAACTGCACATGGAGAAGGTGTGAGGAGCTTAAAAAAAAAAAAAAAAAAAACTAGCACATGACAAAGAATCCACAAAGGTGCATTGCAAGGAAGGGAGCTCATAGATATGGCTTGTTCCCAGTTGCTAAGCAACAATAATAAAGACAGCTCACAACAATCTTTAAGGAAAAAAGCACACTCTGAAGTTGCTGCACTAGTGTGTCTAACATACCAAAATTTTACCCAAACCTAGAATATATCAAAAGGAACAGAAAGACATTGTTAAAAAAATCAGTAGAAATAGCTTTGAATAACCTTGTTTACTCAGTTAGAAATACAAAGACTTAAAATTAGATATTGTAAGCATGTTCAAGAACTAAAATGTTTAGGGATTGAAGTAAATTGTATGTCAGTTACCAACAGTTAAGAACTGAGAAGTTGATCTTAAGTGAGAACATTCTGAGATTAAAGTGAAAAGTCACTGAGGTCTATCAGCACAGGACCTCAGGAATGACAAGTTAGTTTGATGTGTCACTTCCTAAGCATACACATGGGCAAGGCACCCATACACATGAAATAAAATACTTTTTAAAAAATTGGAAACATCAGTAGTTTCTATGGCTCTTCTCTCTAAATTTATTTATAAATACAGTGTGATACCTAATCAAAACTCGGTAGTCTCTTGTATATTTTTTGTGGTTTAACTGTATAAGATCTAAAGTAGAAATACCATTGTAAAGGAAAAAAACTGGAGGAATTATGGTTAAATAATATACGCATAGAGTTATGTATGTCTAATAATTATATATATATATATATATATATATATATATAAAGAGAGAACATCATTCACATATATGTGTGTATCTATATGTGTGTATGTATATATACATACATAACCATAAACAGAATGAAGACAGCAGAGGATCTATGGTAACTATCCGTGGGATAGGATTAAGAACAAGGAAAGCAATCTTTAACTAATGGCCAGGAGACTTGTAGCAATGTCGCTATGACAATTTAGTAGTAGGGAAAATGGTAGTGGGTGTTAGAAATCCACCTACCAATACAAAGCCCTAACCAGTACCTCACATCATACATAAAAATTAACATGATCACAGGTTCAAATGCAGTACTTAAAGCCATCATCTTTCTAGGTTAATAACATAAAATCTTTGTGGCTTTGAGTTAGCAAAAATTATTAGATACAGCACTAAAGCTAGAATCATTAAAGAATTAATATATTATATTTTATCTGAGTCAAATTTTCCATGCTTCGAAGGACACTGTTAAGAACATGAAAACAACTAGGCAAAATGTTTGCAAATAATGCATCATAATAAAAGAACTATACACAGATTATAAATAGCTCTTACATTTCAATAGTAAGACTAAAGCCCTAATTTAAAAATGAGATTTATACCACTTACCTCAAAAAGATTTAATCAGAATTAAGATAATATGCTGTGCAGGAGCTTGCTTTGCTCCCCCCCCACCCCTGTCTGCTGTCACTGAAGACTTACTAAATGACAATGACATTGTACTCAGAGGTGTTGCTCACACTGTGTGAATAAACAATCTGAGCTGCACAGCAGGTAGAGAAGTGGCCTTGAGGACTCTTGGGGAAGAAGCTGCCTTGTCCAGGGACAGCCATATCTTGAAGTGGACAAGCAGGATTAGAACATTTCACAGGTGGACCTTTCCCTGGTCATCTTCAATGTGAGGAGAGATGTGGCCTCTCTCAGCATCCCTCTCCCATCCAGCTGCTGGTAAGGGGTGTTAGTGGGGAGGAGGCATGGGAAGCCTTCTATCAAAGCAGGCAATCCTCTTAGTCTCTGAATTTCTGCTCTCTCTCTCTGTCTTGATTTTTCCTAACAGCTTAAACATCACATTAATAATTTATTATCAGTGTTACTTAAAATCCTGACAAACATGTAACTTCTTTAAATATCTGTAAACAGGGAACTGGCCAAATTAATTAGGATTTATCTCTGACATACTTGATTATAAAAATAATGTATTGCACAAAATTTGATAATTAAATGGATGAAACTCAGGGAGATGGTTTTGTGGATAAAGTGCTTGCTGTTCAAGCCTAAAGACCTGAGTTCATATCCCCAGAGCCCACATAAAGGTGCATATCTGTAATGCTAGTCCCTGTACTAATATGGGAAACTGAGGCAGGAGATACCCAGAAACTCACAGACCAGCTAGCTAAATTGGTGTTTAGTAATAGTGAACAAGACACTATTACTCCAAGACTCGAAGATAGACATCAGCTTATCTCTGACTTACTTGTGCAGATTCTGTCAAGCGTTTTTCCACATTTGCACACATAGACATACATACATGCATGAATGCAAACTAATAAGAAGATTAAATAAATTTTAGACAATGCCTACTGTACAACAGGATGAGGATGGTGGGTTTTGTTACATTTCCATACAAGTATACCATCAACGTCATCCACATGCCTGTTTAACTACATCAACCCCTATTACCCTCTCCTCTCCTGCTTTCTCTCTTCCTCAGGCCCCTGTCTTCACAAGCACTAATGTAAAGATACATGAGCTTCTCCATGTGAAAAGCATGAATTGTAAAATAGTATGCACATTACGGCCCATTTTGGTTTGTGTATGTTATTTAGGTTTATAAAATATCCTGGGAACATGTATCAAACTGTTTGCCTTACTTCTGAGAGTAGAGTTCAGGTTGAAGACCCTGGAGGGATATATATTTTTTGCACAGTTAGAAGTTTTTTTTCTTTTATTTTTTTATGATTAAAAACTAAAGAAAAATAGATGTAACGTTTAAAATACTGATATGTAAAATCTCTTATTTATTCTCAATTAAGACAAAATATTCTAAACTCACAGAAGGATCAAATGGCTGGCATTTGAACTCAGCCCCATGTCTCCCACTGTATTCCCTGTTCTCAGAACAACCCGAGCACAGGGTCACAGAACACTGATACAGTTCGCAAGAAGATCTTTGAATCTTCCATATGGGAAACACTGATTATTGGTCAGAGACCCAGATAGGTTCAGAAAGGTCACCAGTGCCTTGAGAAGAAACAGGAATTGACCAAGAGACTTGGAAGTCTCTTTCTCGGGTTTCTGCAATTCAGCAGAATAGGGAAATGCCATTTTGTTGATAGTTTCCAATTAGGTAGCAAATTTTCAAAGCAGTGAGGGGCAAAAAAAGTCATCCTAGAAATCATCTAGTAATTCAATCCTTGCTAATACAGTGGAAAAAATATTAAGAGGGAAAATACTATCTAGGATAATGGAATTATGAGCAATAAGCATTATGGGTTTTAAAAGAACAAATCATGCCAGACAAAGTTGATTGCTTTTTTGATTAGTAGACTAAGGGACTAGAGTAGATGTAATATATCTTGATTTTAGCAAAAGGTTTGATAGTGTCTCATGAAATTTTACTCAGGAAATTAATTGAAAATGGCCCAGAGATGAGCACTGTTGCATGAACCTCACATGGGGCAGAGCTCAGAAGGGAAGGAGCCATGGGGAGATGTGGCACATTGAGTCTTGAGTCAGGGGTCAGTTCTATTTCATTATTTCATTACTTTTCAGGAAGAGAAATAGGCTGCTCTTACGTGAGTGAAATTCATACTATGTCTTATCTGTGCTCTTTAATAAAAAGAAGCCACTGAAAGCCAGCAGGTTCACTTAGCTTTCAGTCCCAGGTGGGGAGCCTCATTCTGGGTCTCAGAAAAAAGCTCTATTGTGCATACTGTACCAAACTGCTCAGCTCTATTAGTGATGGAAAAGGGATAATTTTTTGAGCCCCAAAGCTCATTCTTATTACCATTCTCTTATTCTCTGGGGTTTCCTTATAGCCCCAATATATTGGAAGCATCTGACACCTCAGAGACAAACACTTTATGCTGCATTCAACTGTTCATCATCCACCAGGTCTCTGGCCTAAGGTGATGGATGTCATAAGTATACAAACATAAAGCATGTTTCGTGGTTTGGAGTAAGTTCATTAAGCTGCCAGTGGTCATTGCTGTGGTCACATTTGAAAGAATGTTCTGTAGAAAGGCAGAGAAGGCTCAAAGGAATAGAAGAGAGGGCAGGGTTTAAGAGAGTTGGGAGTTCCTGAAGGTGTGAAGGAACTTAAAGGACAGGCAGAACCTTTTTATAGAATGGGTAACAAGAGGGAGACTTAACTACAGGGTGGAAGGTAGTGGGAAGCCTCCAACAGGTTCTAATCTGTGTTAACGATATGGAAGATCTGAAGACACAACAGTGGATGTATTAATCCTAAATGATAGGAGGAGAAAGTGGATGTTGTCTCTTGTATAGAGACAGTGAGCACAAAAAAGGGATCTTATCTCCTTACCTGTTTGCCCGCCATCATTATGCCACTGGTGAGGATGGGGGTGCAGCTGTGGTGAAGGAAAGGTCCATATAAAGGAACTCAAGCTTCAAGATGTAGATGATAAGAGGACAGATATTTCAGTTGGATCTGGTTTTACTGGGCTCACTCTGATTATGGTGGAGGAAGAATAAAGGGAAAAGGAGGCCAGGGAAGAGGCTATTCAAATGACAGATGAAGACAAAACCCAGTCTCAGATGTCTATGGGATAGATAGAAGCCAGTTAGTTTTATGGCTAAAAGGAAGAAAATCCATATGAGCCTAACTGTACAATATGGGCAAATGCCATTTA
The DNA here is from genome assembly GCF_963924665.1 of Micromys minutus. NCBI lineage: Eukaryota > Metazoa > Chordata > Mammalia > Rodentia > Muridae > Micromys > Micromys minutus. The sequence goes on along the minus strand of NC_137969.1, from coordinate 148,737,989 downwards.
GTAACATTGCTATCTAAGGAGGGGAACCAATAACAGAAGCAGCAGACTGAAAAGTTGGACCAAGTTAATAAGCCCTAGCAAACATACACAGGCAAATTGAACCTCGAATGATGGTTAGAACGTCACCATTACCACCTCTGCTTGTATATGCGAGACAGGATGTCATGTCAACAGGCTATAACCTTTGTAGATGTGAGACATAAGCAGGCTGTAACCCATGCTACTTCTCCTGGTTCTTGAAGAAACTAGCAACATGGGCAGAGGATTGTGGGGGAAGCATCTTGAGAGCTTTTACATGGGGAAAGAGTTGGGAAAGATGTTCCAATCAGAAAGGAATAAATTAGAGACCAAGGCACGAATGCAGAGTTTTCCTACAAATAGTACTATCTTCCTTTCTTTCTTCTCATTATCTTTCTTTTCATCATGTTTCAACAGACCAGAGGTCAGGTTGGTTTCAAAATGAAGCCAAACGTAGCTTCAAACACTAGAAAGAAGTATTGCAAGCATCCAGACTGTAAGCATATTAGGTGGCAGACTAGATCTATAAACTGTTATACTGTATTGTGGTGCAGAACAACGTTGAAAATTTCAAGACCTCCAATGCCAAAAATTAGATGTTTGATTTTTTTATGTTTTCCTTTAAACTTTGAGCAAAGGAGAGTAAAAACTCAATAGAGGTGCTGCTTGACTCATTGCCCGTGGCAAGAAGATAGTCATTGTGCCTTAGATATATAACAAAATGTGAGTCACCCAAACACAATCTGCTCCTCTTGAAATGATGCTCACAAGGTTAAGCTCAATGAAAGGAAATTGCATGTGTCATTTCTGTTATTCTTTCTTGAGTAAAGGTTAGTGAGAATGTGGGGGGTATGAAGAAAGATGATGAAAGGAAGAAGTGGAGAGAGTGAGAACAATCATCTTTGAACTAGAATTTCCTCCCTGACTTTTCCTTTAAAGCTGATTGACAGTGTATACTTTGAGTCACCTGCAATGATTAATAGGAGTATTATTGATGATAATAAAAATCATGAAAGATTTTTCTGTTAGCACAATCAAGACAATTTTTTCACTTGAACTTTTCTTCATTGTCCCCAGGGTATAATCACTGGGTCCTTTTGGAGTCATGTTTTATAGCTGTTCAGTAAGATGAATATTAGGATGGGAAATTAAGGCCATGCTTTATTCTGTTATGATTTATGAATTGCCCTTTAAGGGAGTACAGTGGTAGATGATGGTAGGTTTATGAGGATTTGGTGCTGAATGCAGTGTGCTCAGTGGAGGGAGGATTAACTCCATAGTCAACGTCATGATGCAACTGGATCTCTAGCGTTTTGTCAATCTCCAAACAGCTTTAGTATATCTACTGACTACTGGACACTTCTTGGTGCAGCAGTGAATGATCCTATACTTTCATCATTAAAAACACAAGCTTGTAGTATGAATGTTAGACATGCTTCATAGCCTTATGTGTTTGAACAGCCAGTCCTTACCTGGTGGCGTTGTTGAAGGACATTATAGATTATTTTGTATATGACAGAATCCTAGTTGTCAGACATGGGGCAAAGGGGTGGAGACTATGTTGTTGACTAGCCCTGATGTCAGCCCCAGCTCTGATTCTTGACCATTGCTGTGATGTCATCTACTGTCTGTCTTACACTCTTGCTGCCCCAGCTGGATTCACCTGATTGATCTACCATGATGAACCATACCTTCTTAAAGTGTGATTCTGAATAAGTCCTTTTCCCCTTAAGTTGCATTTTCAGGTATTTTGTGACGGCAGTAGGAAAGATGACTAACACATGTAAAAAGGTTAAACTTCATCAGAAAAGTAGACATACAACTCCCTCTCTAAAGAGAATTCTCTTTAATTGGGAAAACAACTTTATATGGATTGTTTGGAGTGTATAACAGAGAAGAAAGTGTGTATATGTGAGTCCACGCATATTCACATGCCTGGAAATAATGAGAGGCAGAAGATAAAGAACTAGGGAAGCCATCTTTGACATTGCTTCTTAGGGAGATGGTTGTAAGTACAGGATAAGTAACACTTAGTGCTCAGATTGGTATTGTTCATATTTCTCTCACCTAAACTCTTCTATTCTTTCTCACTTCCCACAGCTCTCATACTGAACACACAGCTTTGCATAAGTAGGCTTTATTTTATGGTGGACCTCAAAGGGATGGTCAAATCCTGAATCAGGTTGCATGAAACTGTCACAGGTGAGACAATCCACTGTCTGGTGAAGACAAAGAAATGGAAAAATTCTAAATGGGAATTTTAGACTTTTTTGAGATATAGAGTCAAAGGTTCCAACTTATCTTTTAGGTGTTGAAAGGGCATAGAGACAGCCACTAGTTGACTCATGAGTTGTCTTTGTCTTGAAAAGGTGTATGAATGGAGTTCATCGTCACTATGAAGATCCGGGCAGTCAGACTGCCTGAATTCGTATCTTGCCTCTATATATACTCAGTGTGTGACCTTTGGAATAATAGCCTCTTATCTGTGCAGTATAAATAAAGAGTCTTCCCTTATAAAATTGGGAAGATTAAATAATTAATCCTGTGAGGGTTAAATGATTAATACCTGCCAACTCAGATACAAGCACCTACAAGACCCAAACAATTGTTATTCATCTTCTTGTTAGAATCCGAAGTAATTTTACACTCATGTGTCCTCAGAACACTGCCATAAACTATTCTTATCCCAATCATAGAAGTGGAAACATTTATTTATTCATTCAATGAAAACGTAATGAACCAGACACCGTCGGATGCTGGGGGTGTGCCAATCACAGAATTGGCACAAAATTACATTGCCTCAATCTCCTTATCCTCTGCTTATTAACAGGCTTCTAACTGGGGTGGGGGAGGATAAGCACAAGAGTTAGTTTGATGCACTGAAGAATAAAATCAGTTCCATCTCACTCTGCTCCCTGAGTTGAAGATCTTGTCAAGATATTCCTCAGGTTCTTAGATTTTTTTTCTCTCTCTGAAACAGGAAATATGACTTACTAGAGGAGAAAGAAACAAAGACACATACACAGAGAGGGTGGAGAAAGGGGGATGGAGGGAGAGGGAGGCAAGGGAGAGAGGGAAGAGAGAGGGCTAGAGAGGGGGACGGGAGGGGAAGAGGAAGAAATAAACACATACACAGAAAATGTGTGAGAGCAGGAGAACAAAAGGAGAGAGAGAGAGAGAGAGGGAGAGAGAGAGTGTGTGTGTGCGTGTGTTTGTGTGTTTGTGTGTGTGTGTGTGTGTGTGTGTGTGTGTGTGTGTATCTGCATGCCTGTGCCTGTGAGGACCAGAGACCAATGTCAGTTATCTTCTATCTCTACCTTAGTTTTTGAGTCAGGGTGTCTCCTTGAACCCATCTCAAACAATTTATCTTGAGTGTCTAGCCAGCGAACCCTGGTGACTCTCCTGTCTCTACCTTTGTAGGACTGCACGTTTTCTCAGCAAGCACTTACTGACCGAACCACACAAAATTCCTGGGAAAAATAGCACACATTAAACAATGGTTTCTTCCATCTTGTTGCCTGTTACAAGGGGCTGGCAAAGAGTAGAGGCTGTGAAGAGCTTCTGATTACCCAGGAAGCCACCAGACATGCATGTTTCATGGGAGAAGTCAACAAAAGGAGAAATGAGGTGAGCATTAGTTTCCATGAGAACAGTGTATGGTCTACTTATCTGCCTTGAAGGAGAAAACAGAACTATGGAGTAAGGCATGTGGAGGGGCTGGGCACTGCTTTTCAGGAACAGACGTGAAACATGGGAACAATGGAATCCCAGAAGACCCCAAAGGAAGTAAGTAGTGCCTCCCTGGGGACCCTTTCTTGAGAGAAAGGTTCTAGGGTTCTCTCGTCTCCTCAACTCTGTATTCATTTTTCCCTGTTGTTTTCTCCTGCAACTTTGTCTTTCTCACCTCTCCTCTACTGCTCCTCTTCTTTGGTGAGAGAAAAGGAAGACAAGTTAAGCTCTGACCTGAGAGTTGTCAGTTGGGTGACTGACCCTGAGTTAGTCCAAATCTCCAAGATGACTCATAGCAAGAGCAGCTTGCAGAAGAGACGTTGAGCATGCTCAAGAGTCATGTCACTTTATTTCTCCTCTTGGAACATCTGATCCTAGCTCTCCAGAAGAAACTGAGCACAGGTGGCACAGGCTTCAACCTCGTCTTCATCTCAGTTAATGGCTAATCTGCAAACTCACCCAGCTTAGCTTGTACTGCACCTTCTATATAATCACTCTACTTATAACTAGGAATCTGTGGGCAGAGTCCTGGCTGAGTCTCAGGCCCCCATGGGGAGCATCCTGGGCCAATTCTCCACATCTCCATTTTCCCAAAGCATAAATGATCTACTTGATAAACAGTTTGAAGACTTGTCTGATATGTTAAAAGATGGGTTCTTCCTATAATAGCAGTAATAGAAAAGATGTGTATGCAGAAGACACATTGGTGGAGATATGGAATAAAGAATACAGTGGTCGCATGATGAAAGGTGGAAAAGAACAGACATGCAATGAAAAGGAAGAGAAACTGGGTGTTTGTAAAGTTGCTATGGTACTAATGTTAGCATTTTACGTAATGGAGCCAAAGCTCCCAACCAAATTTACATACATACATCTGTATATGCATGCTTTAAAACTAGTACATTTCTCTCGTAAGAGTTCCAGATCAGAGCCCCAGAAATCTCTTCAGGTACTATGAATGTAAAAATAATGTCTTCATTCCATATGTACTGCCAACTTGGTGGGGGTTAACGGGGTACAAAATGTCAGGGGCGTTTCAGGTCATCACTGTCAGGACGGCAGGCAGCAAAGGTAGGTGAGTTCCCTGCAGCAAGCCTGTATGGCAGCATCGCGTCTCCGTGCATGGAAAAGCACTGGATGGTTTGAAGGGTATTACCTTCAATGGTGCTCCCCGGGGATCTACTCTGACCAGCCAGAGGCCACCTTCTGAAGGCTCAGCAGCCTTTAAAATAGCACAGCAAGCTGGAAAGCAAACATTAAAAACAGAACCTATGAGGGAAACTTCATATTCAAGCCATAGCAGATGGGCTGGCTTACAGAATTGACAGCTAGGAGGAACCTTCACAGATTTGTTTAATATCTGGGGTCTGGTCTTATCCATGAGAAATTAGCTGGTTCCATTTTTTTCTATAAATATCAGCTCTTGCTCTATAGCACAGGGGCTTGTGTTCATTCCAGTCTGCTAAGCCCTTAGGAGTCGCTCATGAACATTGTGTCCAAGTTCTTGGCCGTGCTGAGTTACAGTGGGAGGTCCACCATGGAGATCCTAAGCCATCTCATAGCCCAGTTTTTCTAGGCAGAGGAGTCCATTCCTCCTGGGAACAGGAATGTCAGTGGTTGATTCTTGCTTGCTGGGAGCTCCTGATTTGCCATAAATCTGAAAGGCTGTCTATAAATGCCACATTTATTTCATTAAGCAACATTGTTCCCATCAGCCACTAATTCTCTTGTGTGAGTGGGTTTTGAGCATCCCAATCACTGTTAACTACCAATATCAGGAATCACGGCGAGCATGAGCATTGAGGGAGGAGGGGACAGGAAACACACAATCAGAAGTTGTGGCTAGGCATTCAAACTCTGATTTCAACTTCACTGTTTCTTGTCAAGCACTGAAGAGAAAGGAGAGGCTATTCTAAAGAACCAGAGACATTTGTATGTGACTTGAGATGAAACTGCTCATTCCCCCAATTGAATTTTTTCGAAAACCTCTATAATTCTAGATAAAATACCAAAAAAATATTAACAAATGACAACATCCAAACAATACCATAAAATTGGCCTAGGAAGACGATTAAACATATGGTTCATGCTTACATGTTGTTTATGAGCTTCTATACCTTGGCCTATTCCAGAGGTGACCATGTAATAAATATTACATATGTACATTATGTATTATGTACCCCACATAATTAAGAAAATTTGTATCACTTACTCTTCCCTGCAAAGTAAATATACCAGCATTAATATGTATGCTAAACAAATGGTCTCCACTGAACTTGCACATACTGCCTGTCTTCACAAAGGGCTATTCTTCCTCAAGTCCAGGTCAACTTTGTGTGTGTCAAATAAGTTCAAGCACATTTTTAGATTCAGCTCTCTCATCTTTCAACAAGGACCATACCAGGCTACTGCAGTCTTTCTGAAAGGATTATTCAATAGTATCTGGAAAAACTTCAAGAAAGCTATGTGTTAACTTCTTGACACTATTTTAAATAGTTGAGACACATCAGTTTATAGAGACATAACGTTTATTAGTGCTCACACCTTGGGGAGTTTCAGTCCTGGATTGGTCGGCTTCCCCACCCCCATCAGACCCGGATTGGGTCTGGGGTGGGACAGCTGATAGGGGGTGGTTGAACAAAACAATTTGTTTTATGGCTAGGACATATTTAGTGTTTCCCAGTAAAGTAAACAATCCCAAGTAGGCACATTTTTTCAGGGATGGGAAGTTCATGGGAGCCCAGAGAGGTTAGGCAATTCTACAAGAAAGCTCAGGGATTGTCAGTGAAATAGATATCTATAGAAACCTAGACTGGGACTTGCCAAGCCTGCAATACAGTGCTCACCGTAACGGACCAGGCAGTACTACAGTGCTCACCATAACTGAACACTCTGCCCTTCATGCACAGAAGCTGAAGCTACTTTGAAACAATTGCATCTTTTTGCTGTTGTTGGAAATTTTCTGGTTTTTATCCTGGCTTGCATAGTAGACAAGAGAAGAGCAAAATGTTCTGGAAACGCATTCCATTAATTTTTTTTTCCTATACAGCTTTGTAGTTGGCCTCCCTTGCTATCCCAGAATAGGACATGCTTATGGCCTACAGAGACACTGCTCATCCCTCCAGCTGTTCTGTGACCAAGACAGATGCTCAGCTCAGCAACTGACCTCAAGTCACTGGCAAAAATTAATTAACTTGCCGTGGAAGTAATAATGAGCTGCTGGTTTGTGTTTTCCTTCTCTAACACCATTTGCCAAAGAGTTTTTCATTAGCGGGCTGAATGCTTCCTTTGTAACCAGAGCAGCCTCATTAGTTAAAGGCCCATCATGGCGAGAGAGTCAGACAACCAATCATTGTCTCCTTTGCAGCCACCATGACCTAACTTGTCATCCTTCATTGTCTCTCAGAGAAGAGTTTCTCTTCCCCTGACATTCTTCATCTTTTCTGTAATGTCTCTTTCTGGAATGATTTTCAAATATATTTACTTATATACCCACTGCTTTGTCTTATGTTGGTTGACAGAAGAGTGATTTTGTGTTCATGGTCCAGGCATTTACTGAAAAGAAAAGCATTATGTTTACCCCATGACTCTACTCCCAACTTCCCTTGCTGGTTCATCTCTGGGCCTATGAATGGTGGTTTTCCATTTTAATACTAGCTCTGGTGTGCTTCACAAATGCACATCTGTTTCATATGCATGGCTCTGGGCTTCACAACGATCCTACTGTGTGCTCTCTGTTTCCCACATAAGGTCTAGAAAGCTAATGAAAGTATCATACTTAGAGTCATGCATTTATTAAAGGTTACAACTGAAGCTGAGGAGAAGGCTCAGTCAGTAAAATGCATGCTGCTCAAACATGAAGAGCCCATGTGAAAAGCTACGGCTAGTCACGCCTGTTAGTAATCACAGCACTCAAGTGGCCTGAAGTCAGAAGACCTTGCTGGCCAGCCAATCTATGCAAGTCAGTGAATTCCAGGTTCAAAGATAGCTCCCATCTCAGAACATAGTAAGAGAACTGTTGAAGGAGATGTCTTCTATATGTGGCTAGCACACACATATACAAGTGTGCATGCGCATGCATGTACTGTGACCAGGATTTGAGCTCTAAATAAGCTCCTCTATCTGATACAATTTGACAGTCCTTTGCTCTGCCATAGCATCATCCAATCTGTATGTTACACCATCTTCATTTCCTTTGACCTCAGCACTGTTCCTTATGATTATCTTAACTCGTGGATGAAGGGACAGGAGGGCACTGGGTTTTAAAGCACCTGATCTTCCTGCAGGATGTAGCGGACCGACTGATGTTTTAGTCCTGTGTAAATACTTTGTAGAGTTGCTTAATGAGACATAGAAAGTAAGGGACAGGTGAAGTGCACACCATGTTACACAGAGAGGGGGGGGAGGGTAGGGGAAGGAGAGGGAGAGAGAGGGAGAGGGAGAGGGAGAGAGAGAGGGAGAGGGAAAGAGAGAGGGAGAGAGAGGGAGAGAGGGAGAGAGAGGGAGAGAGAGAGAGAGAGAGAGAGAGAGAGAGAGAGAGAGAGAGAGAGAGAGAGAGAGAGAGAGAAGGGGAAGGAGAGAGAGGGAAAGAGGGAGAAGGAGACGGAGAGTTAGTTGCTGGTTTTGTCTTCACTAGCATATTAGCTTATGTCAGGACATGGCCAAATCTATAGAATATTGAGAAATCTGAGATGTAGCTCAGCTTTCCTTCCAAATTGCTTAGACAGAATGCTTTAGGACAGGCTACTGAATCTCTACACTTTATTGTTTTTTCTCTTATGAAATGCATTTAAAACTCTACAATTGTTCAAAAGTCATCTTTGTCAATTAGCCTTTAAATCTTAATTAAAGTATAATTACATTACTTTCTGCTCCTTTTCCTCCCTCCAATCCCTTCTACATCTCCTCTCTCACCGTTTTCAGACTGATAGCCTCTTTTCCTTTGATTGTTATTGTTACATACATTATGTATGTACACATGTGGAAAGTTATATAATACAACCTGCTGGATCCATTTTCTGTTGCTTATGTGTGTGTGATTTTAGTGTTGTCCAGTTTGTAGTGGATGGCCAATTAGGAGGCTTTCCATAGTCATTAGCTACCTGTAATTCTTGTTGTTGTCATAGTTCAGACCTTATTTTGGCAGCCACATTATTGAGGTGTCATGGGTGTATTTCCCTGTCATTCCCAGGAGATCATCCAATCTCATAGTACATTTCCTGATCCTCTGGCTCTTAAAATTTTACCATCTTCTCTTATGTACTGTTCCCTGAATTTTGGGTGTAGGAATTGTGTTTTAGATTCATTCAGAGGTCTGACTCCTCACGGCCAGTTGATTTCTGTATTATGACCAATTGTGAGTTTCTGTAATTGTCTTCTTTTGCTTCAAAGAAAAGATTCTTTGACACGGTGAAAGCTATACTTAATGGTTGTATATAATGACAACTTTTTACAATGCAGTTAAACATCATAGTGCTATAGTAAGGTAGTAATAGTAGGTTCTCCTCTATGATCCATGGCTTCATTAGATTCAGGTAGCTAGCTAGGTTGCTATGCCAGATACTGTTTTCCCTCCTGTTGATGCTGTTTATATGCCATTGCTTACCACCAAAATATGAGTGCCACTGTTGTACCTTTAGAGGTATCTTGCTAGGCTGGTCATTATTATTGTTCATAGGTATCACAGCTGGATAAGCATCTGCCACAAAACCTTCTGCTACTATGAAAACGGGACTTAATGAAGGAGGTTTTCAGGTTAGATACAGTTTGAATCGTCCAAGTTTTGTGTCTGAAGTGTAAGGTGATGTCAACAAGAAGGGCTAACTTTTAACCTCTCTGAGAAACAACCAAGGACAATAGCATTAACCTATGTTGTTTTGGCATCATTTGGACAACCCTGACCAATAACTTGAACAAAGGTTTCTCATGCCTGTTACTTTTGTTAGCCCGTGGCTCTTGTAGGGAGTACTTTCAGTCCAAGTGGCATACTTTATTTAAAATACACACACACATACACAACCACCCACACCCACATTTGTGTATATACATTTAAAGCATATATAATGTATATAAATACATGTGTAAATATATGAATACACATATACTTCAATGTGTTACATATAATTGTAGGTAAATATACAATATGATTCCTTGATGCATTATCAGACATTCTTAGAGTTATTTATACCTTCTCTTCTATCTTTGAAATAGGTTGAGACTTTGTAGTTCCTTCTGAGGGTGATAGAGTCCCTGAGACTGGGGAATAGTCCTCTTACCATGTATGCTCACTAAGGAGTCTTCCTAGCACAGCCTGGATGCAACTTGGGTTTAATCGGAGGCCTCAAGCACTGAACAAGTTCCATGGATTCTTCACAGGAAGATGTCATTGGTAATGTGTGAGCTTCTTAGGAACCACCATCAATATCTTTGTTAGTGCCCAAGTGCATGGCTTGGTGGAGAAGCTTCCACATGAAGCCAGCTTTTCATCCCTCTATTGGACTGCATATTTTGATTGGCCTTAAATCATATAGCTTAAACCTTGCTATCAGGTCTTTAAAACGTATAGTTCTAAGCTTCTCCAAAGTCCTAGTTTATATGGCCTACCATTTATCATTCACAAGCATTTCAGTAGCATCTGTGTACCACCAAGTTTCCAACCATAGGGAACTGTGAGATCTTGGTGTCATCAAGATCCCTGTAAATCTTGGATGTTTATAAATGAGAGACTGACATGGCTTTTTGTTGGTGGTGTTTTCATTCTCCTGATAGTATTTTTGTGTATTTCTCTGATTTCTGTTCCTAGAAGCCAATAACTGGTCTTTGGCAGCTCAGATACCCTCAGCTTCTTAAAGAGCTCTCTTGTGGATAGAACAAAGAGCTCGTTTTCTTAGCCCACAGTGAGCTTAGCCATGACAGAGCAGCCAGTTCATCATCTTTTCTTTATTAACAGATGTCAGAGTAATTGATGAAGCTTTCTTTTTCCCCAACCTCCAGTATATTTTTAAATGGATTGATTCTGGGGCATTTCAGTTCATTTACTGACAATGTCTTAAGGATAGAATCTGACTATAATCAATTTTCATTATCATTGTGTAGCTAATAGGGCTAAAAATAAGAACTCTTAATCTGCTATGGTGTGATTGATTACTCAAGAAGGATATGGAAATAATGTCTTTTAATATGCCCGGAGTGTTCCATTAGACCTTTAAAATTTTCATCTTGAAAACATACCCCTTTCTGTAGCGTTCTATCCACTGTTAAACAACGCAGGACTCATGGCATTCCCTTCCTCTAGCTCCTAACCACAGTGGTAATGTCTACATTCAGTATCATGTGCTCTTCCATCCGTCAAGTTCATGACCAAAGCTTTCTCCTTCATGGATTCCTTCCATCATTGTTTTACTTTATAACATTATTGTTATTTGCACAGCCAAGACTCAGAACATCTTCCTAGACCTCTGATGACTCATCCCATTTGTCCAAGGACCAAAGTAGGTTTATAGAATATGGGATCTATTGATGAGTTCCTAAGATGGTATAGTAACAACAGAAGCAAAGATTATGTGGCTCACATGCAAAGTGCTGGGTAGAAAGACAGACACATTGTGTCTAGGCCTAATGCTGCTCTGTCATCTAAGCCAAGTCCTAATGTGTGAGGCTCAGTTTCTCCTTCTTGAAAACAAGGGCAGTTGCCTAGTGTATTTCAGAGGGCTATTAGAAAGCTTGTGATGCTCTAAGCACAATGTGCTTCAGCTATAAAATCTTACCTACCTTTATTACTATTTCTTTTCTTATTCCTTTGCTGTTGATTTTGTATCATCATCTCAGCCTTATATTGTTCCCAGGGATTTGATGTTCTGATAAAACTTTAGATACCCTTGTATTTGCTAACCATTTATTAAGAACTCATCCATGTCTGGCCCTATATCTGGAATATTCAATAACACTTTCGTGGGTCACTTATGACCAGGACCCAGCTATAGACAAAACACAATTGTCTATCTACTGAATGTTTAAATTAGGTAAGCTAGATGTACCATTAGCAAAAGACTGACTCTAAGCCATTGTCCTTTAAGAAGTCTCAAAGTTGACTATTATGTCAAATTAAAAGACAAGACATGATTGACTCAATAACAGCCAGAGGAAGAACTAAAGAGAGTTCCAGCTGGTTAAAGGTGATGGCTTTCTTCAGTATTTATGTGTCTTGTGGCTTTCAAACTGTCCAAGACTTTTGTTAGGAAAGTGTGTGGCTCTCAGTGGACACTCCCATCATTCTCTCCTCTGTTTTGAAATTGTTGTATGAGGAGAACTTTATATTACTTCCTTAGCAAACCTCAATCATTGTTTTATTTTACTATGGACCTAAAACCCTAAGCCAGGAGTTCCCACCCTGACCATGCCTGATACATGGAGGAGCTACAATAAGGAAACTCAAAATTAATCTGTGGGTGAAAAGAGATGTGATTCCTCTAGGTGTAATATTTTTTGGGCATACACATAAAAGAGAAATTCACTTAAGAATACCACAAAATTTATAGGACACCAGATGCTCTCTTAATTAACCTTTGCTTTGCCAAGTCGTTGCATTAGCTGTTTCCTTATAAAGCATCTTGATTGATGTCTACAACAATCTGTACTCTGGAGGTCAACAGGCACTCTGTAACACATTGCACATGCTGCTCCCAATGCTTATGATGTTAGCTTCGAGAGTCCCTGGTATTTATTTTAAAAGATATTTATGGTAATTACAAAATCCAATTGCGAAGCAAGATGAGAGCTATGATTTCTCTGAAAACTCAGTTGGATGCTTTGGGAAGAGTCGAGAAAGGCAAACCTTTAAAAGAGAAGCTACTGCTGGATGAGGCAAGGTCACCTGAGAACAGCTCTGTTGCCTGTCACCACAGAATACCCAGGAGCTCTTATTGATGACATGTCCTCCAGTATGGATGTGACTGCAGAGCAGCATATAGGACAAGAGATGGCTGGGAAAGTTAGAGCTTGGACCTCTAAGAACACTCCATTGAAAATGACCTCAAATGTACTATTTTGGGTTTGTAGTTCTCTTTGCATAAGCTCCAGCTGGAAATCATAGGCAAAGCATTAAGGTCACAGTAAATAGAAAAAATGTGATAAGGCCATAAGGCTTGCACTTAGCCCGAAATCAAAACATTGGTGTGTAATACCCATGTTGGAATTTTGTAGATAAAATAAAATGCTTGTCTGCTAGTTTTTGTCTGCCATGATTCTCCCAGTCATCCAGTAGTCTTAGGCACTTGATCTTGTGCTTGTGTTCAATGTTACTCCATCTTCTTCCTCGCGCTTGTGGTCAATGTTACCATGTGGTTGAGCCAACAATAGTCAAAGAGCAACTGCTGCCTAACCAAGAAGAGTGATTCATATGGGTAAAGTCTGAAGTAATAAGGGAACTTTGTCATTGCTATTGTCTTAGGTGACACCCAGTTATCTCTGAACTGAGTGCAGGGCTGGGTAATGTAATCTGTGGTGAATGAGAAATGTCCCCAAGGACTCAGGTATTTAGACCCTTGCTTCCCAGTTGATGGTATTCTTTGGGGGATATTATGAGGGGCACAGCCTTGCTGAAGGATGCTCACCAATGGGAAAAGGTTTGGAGGGTTTACTGATTCTTCCTGCTTTCTGATACATGCTTGGGGTTATAGATGTGATCTCTTAGCTTCCTGCCCTTGCTGTCTGCCACCACACTCTCACAGACATGATGTTCACAGACATGATGTTCTCTTGTCTCTCTGGAACTATAGCAGAAGAACAGACACTTTCTCTTGTAAGTTGCTTTGGTCATGGTATTCTGTTGCAGCAACAGAGTAACTAATATACCACCATTAGCAGAAATGGGACAGAGGTTCCTGAGAGCACCCAAATCAGTTTTGGAGTGGTCCAAACACTCCCTGAGCAACCCACACACCCATTGTTTAAGAACTCCAAGTCACCATGAGGCGGCTAGCAGATTCTGTATTATCCATAATTGCACCCAATTTTCCAATTGAATTATCGCATGATTTAATTCGCTTGCTGCATCTGGAGAGCATCAGCATCGTGCAGCTGTTGCAGCTTCAAGAGCTAATTGCTGCTAAGCACATTAAAAGTAGCCCTATTGCAATGCACTGGAGTCAGAGGGAAGGGAGTGCAAAGTTTCACTTCCCATTTTCTCTTTGGCTGAATCATCACCCAAAGAGCCTGAGGGGGTAGCAGACATTTAAGTCCTGTTAGCTTGGAGACCTCATTCTGCATGGTTACTGTCACCAGATGAAAGCCTTTAAGTGAGCTAGACATATCCTGATTCTGAAATACACACAAACCTAAAAGCCCTATTTGGAACAACTTAGATAAGTATGCCAAACAAGATTTACAAAGAAAGCAACATGTCACCAAAAAGTATGAGGAAAGCACCCAAATCTACAAAGCCCCTGATCTCATATTCCAGTTATAGTAATAGGTGCTGCTGGTCCACCTTGGTGTATGTCGGTAGAGTAACTCCAATGGGTATGATCACTTGAAGGTCTGCTTCAGCTTCAACGATCATCTTATAATTTATTATTTGGTATCTTCTAGTCATATGTCTCAATCTATGGAAAGTACAGGTTGAACACTAGCCTCTTCTCGGCTAGAGTTTGGATTATGTGTCTTCTCAAAGTGGATGGGTTGTAAATTTGCTCCCTAGGTCATGGCATAATTGGGGTGTTATAGACATTTTAGGGGGCATGTCTAGTTGGAGGAAGCCATATGTTGTGAGGGAGGAGTCTGTGTTTGGGGAAATGTAATTTGTTCCTAACTAGGTGTTGATCCCACCCATTCCTCCTGCTCTTTCCCTCTTGCCTCATTTCCCCTTCTTCTCCCCTTCTCTTTTCTCCCTCCTCCCTCCTGTCCATAAGAGCTGAGCCTCTTTGCTCCATCTCATTCTCATTTTATGATCAGGTATCTGGAAGTAACAAAAGCAGGTGACCAAGGACTAAAGCTTCAGAACCATAAGCCAATCACAAACCTTTCCTCTTTTACATAGTTTATCTTGGATATTTTACCAGCACAGTAAGAAGCTAAAACATGTTCCTTCATTGTGATTGTAAGAATGCATAGTTTGATTTCCACGGGTCTCAATTTTGAGCATAGATGAGAGTTAAGAATAAGGAGTTCAGAGAGGGTGATTGGAAGAAGGTGCACCTTCATGGAGACAAGTGGAAGGGGAGTGAGGGGAGGGGATAACATTTGAAATGTAAATACAGAGAGTATCTAATGAAAAAGAAGTTTTTATAAAGATAAAAACAAAACCAAAAAGAAGAAGTTCATGAAAAAAATCATGATGCTATATATAAAATAATGGCTTCCACTGAAGAATCCCAGGCCACTAGGAACCACAGAGCAGCAGCGGCGTCCACTGAGGGAAAGAGTCAAGGGACCCAGAAGAGAAGATGACGATTGAGTCTAAGGGAAGGCAGAAGGAGGAAGTAGGCGCGCAGAATAGTAAGCACTGGGAAGTCAAGGAAGACTAGTGGGGTTCCCACAGTTTCTCTCTGCCCCAGGCCATAGAAAAGTTAGTTAGGCTTATGTCTTCTACCTAGAGAGGAAATACTACTCCTTAAAGAAACTGGAAAGCTTTAAGAGAGATTTATTAATATTAGCATGAGAAAAGCTTCTTAGACTAGCTATGCCCTTTCCCAATAACCCATCTATGGAGTTTATAAAGCAACGTTTTCCATCCACGGACTGGTTTCAGCCCACATTTAATTTATTTCAATCATATACAAACTAGGATAACAAAAATTCACTAGACATTTGACATTGTCTGAGTACAGAGAAATAAACTTTGTACATGTATACATACAGAAGGTGAAATCAGAAATTGTCATGAAAAATTTAATTATAAAATACAAAAGATGTAATAACACATAATTACAAAATTATAGAACACTAGAGAATAAGAAAAGATTTATATTTTTCAAAAAAAAGTACATAACTCACAAACAAATATTAGTACCATCTGTCTTAACAGATCTAGAAACTGGCTGATAAATACATTTACAACCTAAGATTCTATACCCAACCAAACTAGTATTAAATTTGAAGAAAAAGATTTTCTATGTATTTATAGTCTCAACATTGTAATTTCTTTTATTCTTCTACAATATATTTTAATTATATTCTTTCTCTTCTCCTAACTCTTCCAAGATCCTTTCTGCCTCCCCACTCATCCAATTTCATGTTTTTTCTCTCTCACATGCTCTCTCTCAAAAAAGTGAAAATAAAATTAAACAAAAAGCAATGAGACAAACAAACAAAAATCAATCATACATTTAAAATATGGCTTCTGTTTTGTGTTGGCCAACCCTTCTATAGTGTGGGGTCTGCCTTGAAATGTGGCTGATGTACTTAGATAGCACCCCATTGGAGAACACTGATTTTTGCTTTCCCGAAGGTATCAATTGCAAATAGCATCTTAACTAGGAATGGGGTTTCGTGCCCATGTCCCCCTTTCTGTGCCTCGATTGTGTCTGGTGTGAACTTGGGTCTTGTGCATTCTGTCACAGTCTCTGGGCGTGGACATGTCCATCATCTCTGTTGTGTCTGGGGGCTGCTGTTTCCCTGGAGCCACTCACTACCTCTGAGAATCTTTCCACCTCCTCTTCTTCATAGATCCCTGAGCACTGAGTGGTCAGGCTTGATAAAGACATCCCATTCAGGACCGTGTCTCTTACTCCAACATTTCTTGCTTTATGCACATTTTCCAGTCAGGAGTCTCTGTGTTAATTCCCATCTACTTTGAGAAGAAATTTCTTCTGATAAGGACTGAGTGATGCTTGATCAATAGGTAACGTTTTATCCCTTAAAATGAATTTGGAGTACTAGGAAGGTGGCTTAGTGGTGAATGTGCTTCCCATGCAGGCATGCAAACCAGAGTTTAGATCCTCAGAACCCACGGAAAAGGAAAAGCTAGGTGGGCATCGCAGCCCTTCTGCATTCCATCCTTCCATAAAAGGTGGAATCCCTGGACAAGCTGGCTGACTAGACGAGTCAAAGCAAGGAGCTTTGGGTTCAGTGAAGAGGCCCTGCCTCAACATATAAGGTGAAGAATATTCAAGAAAATCATCCGAAATCACCCTTATACCTTAACATGGCACACATATGCAAACACACACACACACACACACACACACAGCGAGAGAGAGAGAGAGAGAGAGAGAGAGAGAGAGAGAGAGAGAGAGAGAGAGAGAGAGAGAGAGAGAGACTGGAGGACAGGTTGTCTGCCACATCCAAATGAGGGAATAAAATAGAATAGTAAGATGTGATCTAGAGCTGGAGAGATGGATCAGAGGTAAAGAACAATGGCTGTTCTTCCAGAGGTCCTGAGTTCAAGTCCCAGCAACGACATGTTGTCTCACAACCATCTACAATGAGATCTGGTGCCCTCTCCTGGCATGAAGGCATACATGCAGGCAGAACACTGTGTACATAATAAGTAAATATGTTTTTTTTGTTTTTTTTTTTTTTTAAAGATAGGCTCCAGAATCAGAGGATCTATCTCAGAAGAGAATAAAAGATAGTGCAATGGGGAGTAGATGTCCTGGAGGGATCAGAAAAAGGCCATGCTGTAATATAGCTGAAATTTGAAATCATAAATGAAATAAGTAAGTCCCAAAGCACAAACCTATGATTTTCCACTTACATGAGATATCTAGTGTCACTGAAGTCTTAGAGACAGAACTGGAATAGTGACCATCAGGTAACGGGGCTGAGAGAATGGATGCTCAGTGTGGGTAGTTTCACTCTGGGCAGTGGATAGGGAAGGTAGTGATGGCTACTCCACAGCAGTGTGGGTATCCTTAGTGGCACAGAGCTGTGGACTTAAATGTGGCTAAACTAATAAAAATGTGTGTCCATCACTATTAAAGTGGAAGTGTTTCCTCAGGAGGTGAGAAGCAGAAGGGACAGGCACTTGTTTTCTGTTCTACTTCTGGCAAGCCTACTGAAGCTTAAACATTTACAAGGGGACACTATATTCTTGTCTCCCCCTTTTTGAAATTCTCAGCCCTAAAAGTGATCTTCTCAGGGCTTATAATCACTGCAGAAGAGCAGGTGGAAAGTCTGTGAAAACTGGAGGTGGTAAATGACATCGCAGAAACATTCCTTAGACACAGTAAGGCAGATGGGCTGTGACCTCACAGAGATTGTGACAGTACAGATGAGACCCATGCAAGTCAAACAAAATTCCAGCCTAGAAGAGGAGAAGGGGGCATGGGATCCCACCCCTAACCAAGAGCCTGTTTACTTCTGAACAAGAGAAAGTCAGTTTCTTTCAATGGAGTGATATTTGATGCAAGGATCACTCTCTGAGGCAGGTCTCACACAAACTAGACTCCACTGAATTTCTTTTGTGGGGATGGGGAAACAAAGTTGGGTGGGTTGGTAAGTGGGTGGAATATCTGGAAAGAGAAAGGGGGTAAATATGAACAGAATGTCTTAAATAAAAATGCCCAAGGAATAAGTAAAAGCATTGTTTAAAATTATGTATGAGAAACAGTTTAATGAAAGTTAAAAAAATTTTTAAGTAAAATTAATTGTATTGAGCATTTAAGACAAAGGGAATCCAGCTCTATTACAGAGCTGTCCTTTGGGGGCAGTGACCAGACTGATGGGGAACCTCAGAAAGTTTCATATCCCTGGAGGGATTTGAACAGAGGATCTGGAAGCTGTCTCTCTAGGCTGGTGTCTCACACAGAGAGGAGTATAATTACAGATAAATTTGATCCTTGTCATCCTTGATGATAGTCATGTTTAGAGTCCTTAAATGCTATTTTGATACAGACATATAGGCTGATTTTTAGAGGAGAAAACATTAAGTGCACAATAACTATGACAAAATATTATGGGGTTAAAACAATATCACCCTATGACCAGCTTTGGGTGTGTACCTGGGGGATCTAAGCCAGTGTAACTTACAGACGAGAGCACACGAGTCTCAGTACTAGTCACAGTAATTTAGTTACTGAATCACTAGATACCCATCCTCAGATGAATAGAGATGAGAATGTGGGGCATGTACAGACTAAACTTTATATGGTCAGAAAGAAAAATAAATTATGCCATTTGCATAAATGGGGGAAGCAGAGGTCCTTGTGTTAAGCAAAATAAGCCAGAGTCAGGAAGAGGATCTCTATTCTCTCATATGTAAGATCTCTATTTAAAGACAGATATAAGACATGGAAGTAGAGAGGGACTATTTAAGAAGGGGGCGTGAGAGAGGGACAATAAAGGGTAACTGGAGAGGTGACTATGACCAAAGTACATATAAGCATGGGTAAAAAGCCATGAAAGCCATTGCTTTATTCAATAATTATACAGTAACTAAAATCATTTGTTTGTGGAGAAAAAGTTGATTCATGAAAGAGATTTGTGGATGAATAAGGCAGAGGAGGCCCCTCTTCAGCAAGTATTGGTCCTGGAAAGTGAGCTGTGGTGGGGAAGCACCAGCTAAGACAGTGCACTTGATTATCAGGAGGGTATGAGCTGTGTTCTGCAGTGCCTTGGAACTGGAAGCTAAGGAGAGAAATGAGGGAAATAAAACATAAGAAGAGGAGGAGGAGGAGGAAGAGGAGAGACAGAGTCCCTCAAGATGCCATGTTCTATATGGTTCTGCCAATGATTAAAAACAACCACTAAAAATGGAAGCTTACAGGCCACAAGAAGGAAGAGGTCATTGTGGCTTGAAGAGAAGAAGGAGCAGGAAGACTGAGGGGAGAGAGCAGCTGAGATGCTGCTGCAAGTTGTCTAACAAACAGTGAGGTAAATGGGGTTCAGAGCCTTTAACTGAGAGCCCGGTGTTCTGCTTGAAGCATCTCATCCTACCTGAAGATAAAGAAACCAATGACTCTGTGAGGACAGGCTCATAACCCAGATACAGTGGTGATGGTAGAGGACCAGTGTCAGAATGAATTTGTCAATAGTTCTTATATTGTTAAGGGCAGGGATTTTAGAAACTGGATTTCCCAGGTGTGGTACAATAAAGAAAATAAGGCTTAAAGCCATCTGTCTGTCTGTCCGTCCATCCATCCATCCATCCATCCATCCATCCATCCATCCATCCACAAATATATACATACATACATACAACCATATATACATACTTATAACCATCCATCCATTCAACAGCTACCTGTTGTGCACGACTGTTTGAGAACTGCCTTTTACATAGGAGACACATCAATGAGATGAACAAGTATCGATTCTCATGGTCCTGGTACTTATATGTTCATAGAAAGATAAAAAATTAAATATATGAAGTAACACTGTTCTGGGAACAATACACTTTAGAAAGAACCAGAAATCAAGGCAGGAGTGGTGGGTGCAGCTTTAAAGAGGTGATCGGTTAAAGCTTGGGTGAGGGTGACATCTGAGCAGATCTGAAGAAGTTGGACTAATAGAACACACCCCTGGAATATTCCAGAAACAGTAAGAAGGGTCATGTGACAAGAGTACAGTATGGTAAGTGGTGGATAAGAAGGCCCAGAAGGCCTTGGGGAAGACTGTAAGGCCCTTTGTTTGTTCTGTTAGAGAAATGGAAGCAAATGGCTTCTGTTTAATTCAAATCTTAAAAAGATCCTTTTAGCTGTCAGATGGTAGTGTGACACAGCCTGAGACTTAGATATTTAGAAGGCATTTTCAAGAGTTTAAGCTAGAGAAAAAGGGCTGCTAGTCAGATGCTAGGTGGTAAGAAGTAATCAGACTTGAGGCAGAGCCAGTGATTTGGATGTACAGTACAAGAGAGGAGAGAGAACAGAGAGAGGGATGTAGGAGGGATGGAGGGAGGGAAAGTATACACACTGATCCCAAGGATTCATATCTGGAAGGATGGGGTTGCAATGGGTTGAGTTTAGGAGTAGCTGTAGGTATATTGGGTTTCTTTAGGGAGATCACAAGTTTACTTTTTTTTTTTTAACTCAGAAAATTTGAGACATACAACCCTTAACAGTATCCAAGTAAAGATGTAAGAAAGTTCCAGAGGTAGAGTAGTGGTCTTAGCAGAAGACTCAACCAACAGGGAGGCTGCCACTGGGAAGATACTGGTTAAATCACTGCAACTAGCTATGATTAAGGAAGTGAGCACAGCTGGGAGAGGAGGCTCTCCAAGGACTGAGCTGCAGGGAACTTCCACATTGAGCAGGGAAGATAGACATATGAGGGCAGAGAGAAAGAGGTTGGAACTGCTGGAGAAGAGAAACAGGAGGTTTGTTTTCTGGGAAGTGTGACAGGGGAACCCCCAGTAGTGGCTAAATGCTGAAAATGCTAAAAAAAAAAAAAAAAAAAAAAAAAAAAAAAAAAAAAAAAAAAAAAAAAAAAAAAAAAAAGAAAGAAAGAAAGAAAGAAAGAAAAAAGCCTGGCTAGCAACAAGTGAGGTGGAGGGCAGATGAGAGAAGCAAGCTGGAATTGCTGAATTCTGATCCATGCATTGTCCCACGGGATGTCCCTGTAAACCACACAGCTCCTCTCAAGTCACTGGCTTCCTTTACAAAGTAGAGGGATAATGACCCCCTAATGCCACCATGTAGCTTTAAAATCCCAAGGTTTCAGTATGATTCTAAGTGGACAGATTTTATTCTTTTTGAGGCTCTGATACCACATAGGTATTTGGAATCTGAAATTTATTGAGGGGAGTGGGGGAGAGAGAGAAAGAGGGAGAGAGAGAGAGAGAGAGAGAGAGAGAGAGAGAGAGAGAGAGAGAGAGAGAGAGAGAGAGAGAGAGAGAAACACAGAGAGAGGCTTTTTCCCCACAGGAAAGGCATCTAATTTCTATCTGTATTTTTGTTTTTGCTCGATGTGCAATATTGATCCTATTTAATTAAAGTTTCCAGAGTCTCATTAAACAGAGTTTGCTTTGATAATTTCCCCAATCTAAGCCTTCTTTCTGCTTCGATGGCTCTACCTTTCCTGTGGAGGCACTCACACCCCTACCACCACCTGGTGGTAGCAAAAAGACCCGAGTTCCTTTTAGCTCTTTATGCCCAACGTTGGATGTGGATCTTCCCTGCCAGCCTTCTCCTTGATTTATCCCAAAGCCTCCCAGACCTTGAGACTGGAAGAGCCCCAGGGAAAACCAGAACCAGAGATGGTCTGAGCCCTGAAATCTAAAACTGATGAGACCTAAATCCAGACTCACCAAGTACTTACCAGATATCCCTGAGGAAATGAAGCATGGAGGCTGAGGTGGTCAGAACCAGTGGTTTTCCGAACACACCTTTACCCTACTTAGGAATGATCTTTGTGAGAATCGTTACTAAAACTGTGCCTGTTGAACAAGTACTTTTAGAAAATAGAACACGAGGCTTTTGTTAGTCTTTCCTCTGGGTCAAACTGTTAGCATATCTGGTTGCTAAGGTTATGAAGTTGAATTATCCAGAAACATGATGGTTAGCAATTGGAGTCCTACACAAATAGTGAAGGCTCTACTTTTCCTAAAAATCAGAAAAACAAATACTTTTCATTTGAAGGAAATATATAAGCTCTATTCTCCTCTTGCCAAGGCACACTGCTATAAACCATGTCTCCACATTTCTGAAACTACAGGAGAGGCTAGAAACAGCTCAGAGGAGTAAAAGGAAAGTTTTTCATCCCAGTAAAATTACTACTTCCCTGTTCCTGACCAGAGACCTCTGAACCTCCTAGGGGAGAGGGCCCAAGCTATACAATGGTGCCCCATCAAGTAAAAGGGGCATGTCCCTCTAGGAGTCTTTACTGTCTTGAATGACCCCAAAACTCCAATACTAATCATATATATATGATTAATCATATATACTATGATAAGTATGTGGGGTTTTTTTCCTCAGTGAAAAGAATTGGTCAAATATGGCATGAATTCAAGATATCTTTGTAGGATAAGTTCCATGGATATTTATTTTTCAAACCACTGTATATGAGCTTTTAAAATTGCAGTGCTTAATACTGAACTGAAGGTGGCAATTTAGCAAACCATGGCAGAGAATGGGAGTTAACAACTGGGATACAACTGATGTTGGAGAGCTATTCTTACTACTATTCAAGTTTGTAATTTGGTATGAAAAGGAATAAAAAGCCACTGGGAGCCTGAAATTATCTTTTGTCAAAGCAGTGGGCAGAGCAGGTGAAAGTGGTGCCACAGGTGTGGAATGGCCAGTATCCATCTGGCATTTTGGCCTGATGGAGGATGTGAAGAATGCAAAGCCCAGCCTTCATCGTCTCTCTCTTCTGGGTGAGAATAGGCGGACCCATGCAGTCAGACTGCATGTCTTAGGATTGCTTCCTTTCTACCTTGGATACAAACTCAAAGTTAGAGTTGTGGAGTTGGCTCTTCAGTCTTAGGAGAGTTACCATACAGTCTAGAGTAGGGTCCAGCTCTCTGAGTAAACAGACTGTATTCTTGCCAGTGCCTCAGCAGCATCTTTAAACCCATTCTGAAGAGCCAAGGCTTCAGAAATATGCCTGAATGAGGTGGAAGGAAGGCACTGCGAAGGACAGATGGAGTAGGGTAGAGATGACAAGGGCTCTTCCATTCGGTTGTATTGATGTATTAGCACCCAACTGTATACCATGGGCATGTTCTTGGTTTTTGTTCTCCTTGCTTACACAATTGGTATTGTGTTTAACTCATTCATCCTTGTCTTCAAATTGATCATCCCACAGATTAATGCCTCAACCAGGTTCTAAGTACATATTTCAAGTTTCCTACTGAGTATTTCCTCCCTAATTCCTCCTGGCACCCTAGTATGAAGATGTCCAAATTGGATATCCTGCAGCTACTGCAAAATGTATTTCCATCTTCCTTGACTATCACCGACTTCCCAGGAATCCTGATCTAAGCACTGAGAATCACTTTTACTTCTTTCTCTTCCCTGACAATCATTGGTGACATGGAATCTCATTTGTCACTGTGGCCTCCCTTCTCCACATCTTCTCTTCCTTTATACCATTCATGGTCCAGGCTCTCACTGGCCTCTCCAAAGGTGTTGAGCTGGAACTTGTTCATGGATACCCTTCATAGTCAGTTTTCCTGGATCTAAAATTAAGGGGGCACCTTCCAGGCATGTCCAGAGAGGATTAAAAGAGCAGAGGACACAGGTAGAGCCATCTATAGGCTAGAGTCCTGGATTAAATGGAAAAGATAACAAGGAGAGAATCAGTTGAGCACCAGCATTCTTTCTTCTTGACTTTCAGACCTGTTCAGACTTGAGCGAGCAGCCTTTCTGCTGAAAGCCATGACGACCACCTGACCTTCTCCACCATGGTGGACTGTGTATACTCTCATGCTATGAGCCCAGACTCACCATTCCATTTCTAAGTTGCTTCTTGCCAGGTATTTGGTCACAGCAATGAGTAAAACAACTAATGGACTCTCTGAATCCCAAGACATGTCAGCATGCTTTAGCCAGTAATTTTGTTGGCTAGCTCAGACTCAGTTACCTTATTTCCTCATTGAGGACAATTTTGGTGGTTCCTACTTATTACTAAGTACAGTTCAGATTCCTTGGCCTATAATTTAGGATCCTCCATAATCTTCCAAATTATATATATATTTAATATATGTATGCAAGAGCTACTGAAGTCTATCTTCCTATGTGTGGATATAAAAGTACCCTACACACAGTGACCACTTTTTGTTTGCCCACATTGTTTCCTTGGTACTAATGTACATTTCTTTCAGGGCCAGCTCTGGAAAATTGAACACATAATAACCATATTATTTTCACTTTCCAGCGCCATCCAACTTCCTATGACCATAAAGAAACCTTCATTAATTTCCCATCAGAGAAGATTATCTTGAAGCTGGGTTGAGAGCTCTGTCTGTAAAGTGCTTTCTACCTAAGGAAGATGACCCCAGAAGCATGAGGCACCTGGATGTGGTGGCACCTTCCTGTAGTAGTTGTATCAAAATAAAAAGGAGTTCCCTAGGCAGGGGAGAGCCTGCCTGGCATGCCTGAAGCCTTCGACTCAGTCCCCAACCCTGCACAGATTCTCTCCCCTGGCTTTCCAGTGTGTGCTTGTTTGTGAATCCACCTCTTCCTCTCAGTTACAGCTGTTTTGTTTTTTCCTGGAGATCAAACCCAAAGTAAACTATGAGCTCCAAGAAGAAAGATAAAGGTTCTGTTTAGCATCTCTTTTGTGACACTTGGATGGTCATGCTACATGAGTACTCATTACATATTAGTTGGCTGAGTGACTAAGAGAATGTTACAAAAAAAGAAGGCAAACTGAATAGATATAGGTAGGGGGAGAAAAAGAATGATCCAAAAGTCACCTGGTACAGCACATTTTCTTGTTGTTGTAGGATTTTTTTTTCTTCATTGCTTTATTTTGCTTTTGGGGGTAGAGATAAAGGCAAGACAAAGATGTTGGATGGAAAAAGCTGCAGGAGATGGTCCAGAATGAGAAGGATTGGGGAAGTTAAGGAGGAATCCTAGGACTTGGGGCTATAACTTTGTGGTAGAACATTTGCCTGGCATTTGTGAGACCTTGGGCTCTGACCCAAGCAGAATTAAAATGAAAAATAAGAAGAAAGCAAGAATGATATATAATACTAAAATTTATGCAGATCCAGATGTGGAGTCAACCTCTGATTACCTACTACTTATATATTTAAAAGAAATATGCAGAGACTTCGGTGCTTGCTTTTTTGTTTATCTCCCAATATATGCATGAGCCAGCGTAATGCCAGACTTGATTTACCTTTGCTGACTCAGCTTCTTTTCTCGGAACTTCTTTCTGGCTGTGGGAGAGGCACGGTGTTCCCGCTGATAAAGGCCTACAGGACTGCATCCATGCTCAGCCAAGTTTCAGTGAGACTTTCAGAAAGTTGGTTCCTTTCCCACAGGGCAATTTTTCCTGAACCAAGGGAAGCCAGGGCCATGTGTGAAAGGTAGCAATCCCACACTACAGTGGCTCACATATGTGATGTGCCTGCTGACCTTCCTAGGAGTCTTGCTGCATGAAATTCTGCATGTCAAAGCAGCTCAGCAGTCATAGACATTGGGAGACAGAGGGAAAATGGATGTTCATCCAAGCCTGAGGTTCACAACTCTGGTTGAGTCACATGAGAGTACACCCCAACTCCAAAGTCATACAGGGCCCCCATTAGGTAAAGTTTTATTTTTACTTGTGTGTGTGTGTGTGTGTGTGTGTGTGTGTGTGTGTGTGTGTGTAGGTACACTTGCACATGGGTGCCTGTAAAGAGCAAAAGACACATTGGGACATTGGGTCCTCCAGAACTGGAGATATGGGCAATTGTGACCTACCCTATGTGGGCACTTGGAACCATACCTAAGTCCTCTGCAAAAATAGAAAGTGCTCTTAATCACTGATCCACTTCTCCAGCCCCACGGGCGAGTTTTTAATATGTTCCCTAGATCAACCTGCTATTCACTTAGGTTTGGTGACTACATATTTGTCAGACCTCCAACTGAGGAACGGAGAAAGTGATACCCAGAAGCCACTTGAATTCCACAAGGGAAGATCCTGTTGGTTGGGAGTAGTTTTCCTGTAAGAATAACTTTTGTGCATTTTGCTAATCGGCATGAAGTTCCCCTTTAAAATCTCAGAAATACCCAGTCTTGTGTAGAATTTATTTTTTAAAAGCTACTGGCACAGAAAACCAATTGTTTCTGCCTCTTTTACAATGATAAACGCTGTAGATTATTATCACTCCCTCCTGGGGTACAGGGCGGTGGTGGTAGTGGAAAGGAATGGCTATTAAGCAATTATGTTATTCAAACACATCATCATTATTATTACCAACATGAGTGGCCTCATTCTAATTGAACAATAAAAGCACGACTGACTTTGCATTGTCATTACTGTCTGTCCCAGGGGCCCTGCCTTTCCCAGGGGCTGATACATGCTGCAGATATGATTCATAGGGTACCACATTCTATGGTCAGCTCACAGGCTGTTGGGTTGCTGCAAGAATCCAGTGTTTTGGGTATTGTTTGTTTGTTTACTTTTCTGGTACTGACCTGAGAGTCATTTAAGTTTGTTTAAGTCACTTGTACACAAATCCCCTATGCTGGGCATCCCTGTCACAAATCCCCTATGCTGGGCATCCCTGTCCCCTTTCTACTCATTCCCTGATCCCTGGCATGTTGTAATTGTTTCACTTATAACATGTAAGTCACCCCCTTTTACTTTTAGAAAAAAAAAATCAATGTTTTTAGAAAGGCTTACCAGGCCACTGGGGAGCTAGGCTAGGGCTTGCTTCATTCTCAGCCACGTTTCTTCTACTTACTGTACTGTTTTTACTTTCTAGAATGTTCCAACATCTCCAACTTCTGAAAGGTTCTGACCATAGTCACTTGGAGGAGCTGAGCATGCTTTTCTTCCTATTTTAAGATTCTTTCTCAGGCTAGTTCCTTTTCCTCTTCCTCCTCCCCTTCCTCCTCCTTTTTCTTCCTCCTCCAGACATCAGTTTCTATTTCAATTTTTTAGGGATCTTTCCTTGATCTTTGGTAATACCTGGCACTTCCTTGATGATAACAATGTCTACACCAGTAGTAAGTAGTGCCTGCTGGATAGTTCTCTCTCTCCACTAATGATGATTCCCCCTCCCCAAATAGGACTGCTTGCAAAGCTAATTGTTAATTTTCTAACATGTATGTGGCCTATAGAAGATGGTTAGTAGCAGTACATTGTGGAAATGGATTTAAGATAGCTCCAGGCAGCAAAACAGGGATAGGAGGGGAGGCTGGGATTCCTCCTGACTAGGTCCCAGAGTTAAGGGTCAAGCTTTCTGTTCCATAGACTCAGCCTCTGCACCACCCCAAAGTATGTTTGGAATAACAGTGAGTGATTAATATACCATCTACGGCCTGATCCAGCCCTAGCTTATCTCATTCTTACCTCTGAGAATACTTGGGGACTGTAGGTCTCTAAGGAAGCAACCTTTGTGGACATTTCATTAATGACACTATTTAATACATCATGTCTCCTATATAAAGATACCCTAGGAAATGTCCTCTTTAGATGGATATATCCAGAAGGCCTTTGCGCTCACGAGACCCTGGTGTTTTCTTATGCTTGCTGAATTCATGTATGACATTTTCTCTCTCACATTTGGCTTCCATGAAGCTCAGTGCCACCTTCTCAGCTCATCTCTGTAACCTTTGAAGCCCATGGCTCATACTCCTGGTAATATTATTTTTTCCTGTGTCTTGATTTTCTATCCTCAATATGTTATTTTCTCAGTCTTGATTTGTTACATTATTTACAGCTTCTTTTTAGAGAGTACCAAGTCTTGTAAAACCTTCACAGGTCCTTGGTGGACTATAGCAGGGGGATATATGAAAGAAATAAATTCACGAAGCTCCAAGACATATTCTCTTTAAAGTACGGAGGTTCTTTTCTGTGGGCAGCACATGTTGGAGTGAGGGAAAGGGCAGAGTTGCTGGCATAGGTGTTCCTCAGCACATGGACACAGTAGTCTTTTCAGGACAGGGATCCTTCTGGAACAGCATGTGGAAGTGAATTTGTTCTCTTGCCATAGCTAACTTAAGAGGCCCAGAGTCTGAATGAGTACCCTCTGTCCTAGTCTGCCTCTTCTCTGCAGTTGACTCCGCAGAGGAACTCAGTAATTGGTGCTGGATTCTGTATGAAAGCCACCTCTCCCCCGAGATGTGGTTGTCTGTTATGCGGTCAGAATTAGGGTGTTTCTGTAGGCAAAACTATACTTTCAGACATTTTTCAAATCAACTTGGGTATCCATGGAAACCCTGACTTAAGAAGCCGACACTCATCTGTGTCTTAAAGGGATTCAGAAGAGCAAGCAGGATTCCATATGTGCTGGATAACAGATGTTACATACATGTGTCTCAGAGCCAACTTAATTTCCACAGCTACCCTGTGAAGTGGGACTTGTATCTTATATATAGGAAATGCAAGGCTCAGGGAGAGATTTTCCTGGGGTCATTTGCTAATGAAAGGTAATTCTCTCCCAAAGTTCTGTGCAGATCTCCTCAAGGAACACAGGACTGGCGCCGTGCCAGATCTGTAGCCCACTAGAGACTGGAAAGAAAGACAATGCTCCACTGAAAAGATAGGGAAGTCAGAGGCAGGCAGAAGGAAATGGACCTCTGCTAGACTACAGCTGTCTACCTTCCCAGTTGGCGTGATCACAAGCACATCCACCTCCTCTGGAATGTAGGCTTTCCTGCATATGCTTATCCCTGTCACCACAAACATAATAGAAATTACTGCCCAAGAATTCTTGAGATGCTGAGGTAAGAGCTGAGTTCAGTTCTAAGGTGGACACTGCACTAGTCACTTTTCTGTCACTGTGATAATTCACACCTTAAGCTTTTTGGCAACAAAATGTAATTTTATTGTTTTATAGATTCGCACACCAAATAACACCGCAGATGCCAGGTTTCTTTCACCAGGTCCCATCAATACTAGTATCTTGAAAACCTCAAGAGTAATATTACTACAGTAGAATTAAGATATACAACATTCTTAGTACCTCAGGGAACCCCAATTACACTCGCATCTACTTCTCTTCAACTTCATCCTTGCCTGGTCTCCCTTGAAGTCACTACTCACTTCTCTAGCTATCTAACTTTGTTTGGTAGTTTTTAAAATATAATTTTAAGAATGAACTCTACATAAATAAATTTTGAGGCTTGCCTTTTTTCATTCTGCACAAATTCTCCATAGATCCTTCTAGTTTTTCCTTTTACGCCAATAGTTTAATTCTTTTATTGGTTAATAGTGATACCCATGGTAAGAAGACACCACAATCTACTTAACCATCCACTTGCTGAAGAACATCCAGCTTTCCAGATCGGGGTTGTTATGAGTAGACCTATTCTAAACACTCTTGTACAAATTCTTTGTATGAACTTCTCTTCCGTTCTCAGGGATAGATTCTCAGATGGGCAACTGCTAAGTCTTCTGCTTAGCTGGATGTTTAGGTTTTAGAATGTCTTCTAGAATGACTGCTATTTCTGTAGTCCTGCCAATGGTGTGGGGGTGGGTTAGTCTCTCCGAATTCTTTCCTTTTGTCTTCCTTAATTACTTCCTAAAGACTGTATTTTGAAATATGATCACATTGTGGTTTAAGGGATTCAGCAGATGAATGTGAGAGATGGAAAACCCACTACCCTTAGGAAACCTGGCTACCTCTCAACTCTCACAGCCTTAGCACGGGATCACTTCCTCTTCCTGAGTTCATCTTCTGTGCAAAGCTCTATGGAGAGAGCTAGAGAGGGAGTCTCAGCTGTCTTGGCGCTCACCACAACTGGCTAGACACCTGCAAAAGCTTTCTACCTGAAAATTGTATGAAGTCTAAGTACCAATACATTAGTATTTCTACAAGTACTAAGAATATTTATGGGGCTGCATCCTGGCTTCCCTAGTTCCTGAGTGGAGTCTGTGTAAGACACTTGATGTTTATCTCTCAATTGGATGAAGATTGTTCTTCTGCCGTCTGCCTGTCATCTGCAGTGCTTAGTTCTCGTGGGGATGGTGAGCCATTGATGATACACAGTGGACCGTAGAATGAGGGACAGGACCAGATGACACAGGACCTTGAGAGATATATTCCTTGATCCAATATTAATTCTTAAGATTGGAAGAGAGGCTCACTATAAAGTTCAGTGCATAACTGCCTTACACCTTCCAGAAAACATTCATATTCTTTTCATTTGCTACATGGCTCTTTATTACATGGAGAAGATAATATTTAATGAGTTAAAAAGTCTTTTTAAAAGACGTTAGCTAATTTATTAAGGTTACAAATTTGATACCTAACAGGTCTGTGGGTTCTAACATGAATTCTTTATTCCCAACCCCTCCCATTACCTCCAGAAAACCATTCCAAGGGAGGTGGACCTGGAACCTGTCTCCTTTCTTACCCATGGATCCATAGAGCCCTGCCGGGATATGAGGCACCTCAGGTTGTCAACATTGCCCTGGACTGTCTAGAACTTGAGCACAGATCTTCCCTACTGTGCTGATAAAGTCCAAAGTTCCCTTTCATCTGTCAAAATTTTACTTAAACAGCACCTGCGTCATCACAGATCTACTCTAAATTACCCCTCGGTGAATAGCATGTGCCAGTGAAGCATTTTCTCTAAGGAATCTTGAGGAAGAAAACCTATGACATCATGAATGTACAAATTCTTGCTGAATCTCACAGTTGCCTGTTAAACTGTCAGACTGGTGTTAGTTTACATTTTTATTAAAGGTGTACAATTTCCTTTAGTGTAGGATTCACCAAATTAACTGTCTTATTTGAATATCTCACATATTTACATTTCTAGATATTTTTTGTGATGCTAAAAATTGGAAATCATTTGTTATACAGACTATGTCTAAACACATGTATGGAAAGATTAGTAGTGGCCTTTGGTTCATGGTGACAAGAATGACAACACCAGAACTCATACATCCTGTCTTTGGAAAAATCTGCATGTGAATAGGTGGCTATTATGTAATACGAAATTAGAGACAGACAGACACACACACACACACACACACACACACACGCACACACACACCATATATAACATACACACACACTACACACAGGCACCCTCCACATACACACCACCATATAAATCACATATATACACACATAAAGCATATATAACACACACAACACATATATACACACAGTACATACACCATATACACCATTAACCACACACACACACACACACACACACACACACACACACACACACACACACACTGAAATTTCTGTTAACACCAAAGTAGCCTGATGTTTACCTTTTAGCCATTTCCTTTACCTTCCTCTTTCTTTTTAAGGAAGAGAAACTTGTATTTTTCTCACCGTGGCTTTGGAAAAAGAGAATAAAACATCACTACTCATTTATCAAGCTCCCTGGGCATCCACCAAGTGTCTTACCTCACCCTGTCCAATATCAGTTCCCAACATTTTAGTATTGTGGCTGATGTGCAAATTCTGTCAAGACTCTGGAGTTTCTTGGGGTGCCTTCAGCAGACAACAGACACAAAATAACATGAAATAGTGTCTTGCTGTTCTCTATTAAAAGGCTTTCATGGGAAATGAAAGGCAAGGGCAAGGAGTAGACTTGTAACTGTCTGGTCAACAGTCTACTGTTTCTAAGTCATGCCCATCATTTCATAGGGCATGGTCTGTAACAGCAAGCCCTACAGAGTCAATACCTTACCTGGTACCTTAATGATTAAACTATGGATGTGGAGGCAAACCAACATGCATTGATTGATTTTCCCTAGTGTGATTAGTGCTACATCTGTAAATTAGGAGTAGTGATAATATTCAGTATGGAAGGTGGTCAGGATTAAACCAGGACGGTGTATGTAAAACCTGAGCAGATGACCAAGCAACTCAGTCATGCTAGATATTACTATTGCTGCCATTGGTGTTATTAAAGGACAGAGAACAGTTTCTAAGTGCAGAGAAAATGCCTTGGGATGATGGTTTCTTGGAAGCCGTACTTAATGTAAGAGAAGAAATTGCAAGAGCAATTGTAGAGTATTCAGGATGAGACTCTCACATGAGCTGTGGCTTTAGACAGGAAAGCCCAAGGACTCTAAGGAAATTGCGTACCCCATTCTAAGAAAGATTCAAGCAAATAAAACTGAGATGGGCCATTGCCTGCCTGTGGGCTCTCACACAAGCTGTCCTAAGGAACACCTGTCCTCAGAAACATGCTTCTACGTGTGTCATTTTTTTCCTCAGCGTCTGAAGTTATCTAGCATTTATACAGAGGGATGCTGGGCAGGATACAGACCTTCCATATTATTATGATAATTTATTTTAATGGTACTGAATGTGCAGCGTCCTGGAGGGTTGTCTTTGCATACAGAGCTTTTTAAGCATACAGAGACATGTGTGTGTGGAAGAGAAACTCTGCCCCAAAGTCCATGTCTAACTCAAGTGTCATTGCTTTCGCAGTGATAGCCAGATGGGCAACGGATGCCTTCTCCAAGTAATAGCTTGAAGCTCATCAGAGAAAGTGATATGTGCTTTCCTCCTAAACACTTGCATGGGCACCTTAGATTACATTTCATTTGAGTTCCACCAGTTTGAACATGAGCATTACTCTCCCCCCATAGGCTCATGTTTTGAATGTTTAATCCCCAACTGGTAGCTCTATTTTGGGAGGTAGTAGAGACTTTATTGTCCAAGATGGAGAAGCTTGATCATCCAGGGAATATACCCTTGATGATTATACTTGGTCACCAAACATATCTCCTTTCTTTGCTTATGGTCCTCCATGAGCTGAAGGCTCTCCTACAACATCCCTTCCCCACCAGCATGCTCTGCCCATCACATGGAGCTAGTAAACTGGGAACTGAATGCTCTAAAACTATGAGCAAAATCAGTTCTTCCTGGGCCAACAGGATGACTCAGGTGCTAAATCTACTTAGCACCAAGGCTGGCTGCCTAAATTCCATCTCCCAGACCCAAGTGGTCGAGTGAAAAAACTGTAGAAAATGGTCTTCTGGTTTTCATGTACAGGCCATGGCACACATGTGCGCTCATGCACACACTCACACACACACACACACACACACACTCACACACACACACACACACACACACACACACACACACACACACACAGTGATGGGGGAAACACATACATTTTGGTCACACTGAGAAGAAAGCTCACACAGGCCTTTACATCTCTACATTAGGAAGAGTGACTTGTCCCTGTGCTTAGGACAAAAGATGTCACCGTTTTTGCCATAGAAAATCTGTGCTGTGTAACTCTCTTTATTATGTTCTATGTTCTGCAGATACTTTTTGGTTTGGCTTTTCAGTAGCTTCTCACTTAATGTTTACTTAGTCTGAGATTTATTTGAGTTGAAATGTTTGCATTTTATCTGGACTATTGCAAACAGTTTGTGCAATCCAGTTTCAGCCAAAGAGTTGGTTTTAATTATTAAGATAGCAAGACATATTTTCTGACTCAAGCATTTTAAACAGAATGCCACTACGTTTTAAAATAGAACTAAATGATGCCGGTGCCTTTAGATGACTACACCACATACTTCATGCAACAATGGACAGAGGCCAGTATATCTGTGAGTGGTTGCTACTGAATGTTTTCTCCCCCTACAAAATCGAAGCTTTTCCATATGGTTCCTCAGCTCCTAAGTTCAGCTGCAACACTAAAGTAGTCTCCTGGTAACTGTGGCTGCTTAAACACTCAGTCCCATAGTCCCACAGACTCAAGAAAAATCACAGTAAAATGAAAATGAGCTATATACCCTGTTTTAATGGCGAGTTTGTGTTATTTGTTCTGGGTGTGCAAAGATGACGGAGAGAATTTGTAAATTTTACTTGTGGGTGTGTGGGAGGATTTAATCATAATGGATTGCATGTTGACAAAGGTAAAATGCTTGCTGAGAATCATAAGAAGCCTAAATAGTGCTTTTATTGTATTTCAGGGTCTCAAGGAAACATATCTGTGAGATCATAATGGAAGTCAAAGGGAAAGAACATAGCTTAACACACACATTTAACTCTACACATAGCTGTTTGGGGAACAAATGAGGTCTAAGGAATAAGATCAAGTTTTATTGAATTTACCAATTCTTCATCTAAAGACTTCTCAAAATGAGTGTGCTTGATCCCTCCGCTGGATTGTAAACAGGAATTAATGACATTTCCCAATCGGACCAAATCAACGTCCAATGCTCCCAAATTCGCTTCATTCTTCCTCCCCTCCAGCAGTTTCTCTCAAGTTGGGTCCTTTGCAGTGTCATGGAAGGTGGGGCATGCTAAACTTTGCTGTCCTTAGACACGCCAGCTCTCTGCTTGCTTAAACGGGAGTGAGTAAATTACTTTCTGCCTCCAGACAGGAAGATGAATCGTTTAACACTTATTATGTCGCCCCAAACTCAAAGCCCAGATGACAGTTCAATTCATATTTGAGTCAAAGAACTCAAAGCTTTCGTCATTCTACTTCCATCTCTTACAGAACAGTCCTGGGACACACTCTGGTGCAGCAAAGGGGTGGGAAAGTAGTCAAGGTGGGAGTGAGGGTCGAGGTGGGGGTGGGGTGAGAATGGGCCCACCCAGAGGGCTCCCCTTTTGCTCCCTGCTGTGAGGGACTTAGCAGTAAAGCAGGCAGAGACTTAAGTTGGACAGATCAGACCATCTCAGTTCCCTGACCCATTGCTGATCACACAAAATACAATAAGCATTCTCCTGTGTTCTCTGAGGGTCTAGAAATGGGCTAGGAGCTATCTAATGCAGTGCTTTGTAGCATCCATGGTGAGCGGTGCATTCTGGGGGATGGCTAGCAGGCACATCTTCATAATTGTGATGCCTCGCTGGGAACTGTGCAGGGACAGGGTAGTGGCTATTCCTTTGTTGTCAGCTTGGCCGTTACAGGCGGCCAGGGCTGGAGAACAGAGAATTTTCTATTGTACTTGGGCAAGGGAGAAATCTTTTACAAGGGGAAACTGTCAAGGCCTGGACAAGGCTCCGACCTTCCAGGCGAAGATCTTCTTACCCAGTGGAGCCCATATGTCACCCTGTTGAGCTGTGGATCTGGTGGTACCTGGCATTAGGCATGATTAGGGGACGTGGGGGTGTCTGGCAGTCTAGGAAGAAAGGAGAGGAGCTGTAATTTTGCTGTGACTCTCTGCCTTTGGATTGTCTCTGTAGAAATGGAGAAACAGCATAAACATAGAAAGAGCAGGCTCTCTGCTTAGGCTGCTATGACAAAACATCAGAGACGAAACTGTAAACAACAGCCCAGTGGGCTTCTTGGAGCTAAAAACTCCAAGACACAGGAGCTTTGGTTTCTTGTTGAAGGTTCTTCCTGGATCGCAGATAACTCAGTTCTCCTTGGTTCCTGGCAGATCAATTTCTCTCTCTATGAGGATGCTGGTTTTTACTGGAGGACCCACTCCTCCTTGACTCATTTTAACCTGAGACTTCACAAGGGTCTCATCTCCAAACTTTATTAGACCAGGGGTTAGGGCTTTAACCTGGTAACATGAAGACACATAAACGTTCAGTCTTGACTCTGCAGCTTCCAAAGACCCATGCAGGCACTGCAAGGTGTGTTCTGGAAGAAAATGTTTTCCCCTGCCTTGATGCAGTTTTAGGGGTTTCCTAAAGTTCCCTCCAACTAGATCCTAGCTCTCTAGTGCTCCCTATTGGATAGCACACAAAACCCCCCATGCCTTCTCTCTATGGATCAGGAGAAGAATCTCAAACCCTAGTAGGTCTCCAAGAGCCTAGTGGCTGCTATCCAGAGAGGGAAGCTGGCATGGGCCTAACCCTCAGAAAAGAGCATTCATGGTTTCTCTAGCCACTTATTAACGTATTTGTCTCTCACAGTCCATGGTTATCAATTTTCTGATCTGTGAAATTGAGGTAATT
Organism: Micromys minutus; assembly: GCF_963924665.1. Classification (NCBI taxonomy): domain Eukaryota; kingdom Metazoa; phylum Chordata; class Mammalia; order Rodentia; family Muridae; genus Micromys; species Micromys minutus. Next base: position 148,701,850 of record NC_137969.1, on the reverse strand, counting down.
ATAATTGCTACTTCACAGGCTATTGAGAGACTCCAGTGAATCGTACAGGCAAGGAGTTTGGTACATGCTCAAATATTGTTTCAAATTGTTGGGAGATTTTTCTTCCTAGTATGTAGGCTTTGGAAGTTGAGGAGAATTAATTTGGAAGTTCAACTATAGCCCTTCTTTAGTTAGATAATCTTTAATTTTCTTATTTATGCAATTAAGAAAATAGTGGAAACTGTCTAGTGCATTACTCTCTGTAGATGCTGCTTTTTTTCTTTCTTTTGTTTAAGCTGCTGTCTTTCTTGTTTGGATTTTTCTTCTGTTTGTTTTGAGACAGGGTCTTCAAGCCAAACTGGTCTCAAGCTTGCCTTACAGTGTGAGATAATGTTGAACTCTTAATGCCCCTGCTCCTACACCCCAAGTGGTAGTTTTATGGGCATGCACTAGCATACATGTTTGCCATGATGCTGAGCGTCAAAGCCAGAGCTTCCTGCATGGTCGGCAGGAAATACTGGACTGACTACACTCCAGCCCAGATGCTCATTGCTGAAGGGACCTGTAACCTTACAAGATAACCCAAGATCAAGTTCTCAGCACAAAGCATATTTGTTTGCCCCAGAGGGACAAGGAGTGGGGAATAAGAGACAAAGGCAGGAGATGGAGGTTGAGGAAGAAGAGAAAGAGAACAGGGAGAGAAGAAGGGACAAAGGACCGCCTCTGGATAGAGAGGAGGCAGACATGGTCCATAAGCAAATGGCAGTTTTTAAAGGTAGAAGGAAAAACCTGTCAGGATGAGGTGTTTTAATTTTGACTTGCCAGGTTAATTAGTGTCGCCACAAGAGGACTCTTGATTGTTGGACTTCAATACTTTGATAGCTGGACCTTGGTAATCTACCTCAGGAGAAGAGAGTGGCCAAATAAGGGAATAGACCTTGGTGGCTAGCTTTAGGAATGTAATTTAAAGGTTTATATCATGCAGAGGGAATAGGCCTGCCAGAGCAATGTTTGCCATGCTAGGGGTGACTACAGTCTCTTCATTTCCTGTGTCTTCTACAACTTACACAAGCACCAGTGTAGACCCAACCTCCCACCCCCATGCTCTCATTCTGCATAGCCTTTCTTCTATGCTAACTAAGAAGTATTCACCCAGGGACTGTTCATTATCTTTACTCTAGGCATGAATTGTGTATCCTCCACTACTCTGGAGACATCTCTCAAACGTCTAGCCCCAACCAGGACTAGCCACTGTCAATGTTTCCCCAGTAACTATCACTTGGATAACTGCCTTCATTTATGCTTTTGGGTAGGGGACAGAGAAAGAGAGTCTTTCTGTTTTGAGCCAAAGTGAGTGAACCACCACCCTTCCTTCTCTCTGCTGTGGCTCCTCAGCCATGTGTGCAGCCCTTCTGTCCCCAGACCTGAGAAAGGCTGCAGGGGTGGTCTTCCTGCATTCTTAGATCTCTCATGTCTCGTGCCATGAGAATAAACCTTCTCTGGAGCATCAAAACTTCTTAAATTAGAGCTCAGGGGATACAGGAGGGCTTGGGTTTAGTTCACAGAGACTTCAAATTCAATCAACTCGGCACAAAATTAAAGATACCCTTCCTTGTACCTCATAAAGACACCACCAGACTTCCCCTCAGCTGTGACCTAGACATCCCCCTGCTGTAGGGCTTTTCCTGGAGATGTGTGAACAAATGTCTGTCTGTTCAGCCCAGACCAGGCACTGATGACAGAGCAAAGAAATGATTCTACCCACATCTAGCTTAGTGAACTAGTGAGCATATTGGGGATTATTTACAGGGATTGGAGAGGGATTACTTACAGGAGCTAGGTGACTCAAAGGCAGTTGCTCATGGGTGAGGCCACTGCACCCATGAGGGGCAACAATTCATGAATGCTCCACACCTGGAGCTCCCTCCTCAACTCCCAGGCTGGTCCTCCAAAAAGTCTCCCCTCTCTCATAATTGTTTATTACTTATCTAACCTTGACGGAGGCGAATCTTGAGTCTCGTGACTTTCTGAGCCTTCTGAGCCTTGGAGATTTGCTTACTTTCCTGGGTTTTATGATTCTCTCCTCCCATACTTTTCCCTCCAGTAGGGACTTTTAATTGTAAGAAAATGGCTACAGAACACAGCCTATGGATGGGCTTCCTACCAGCAAAAGTAGTGGGTGTTCTGAGCAGAGACAGGGTCTGCAGCATTTCCCTTTTCCCTTCACAGCCACCCCCAACTCTCTACACCACAGCATCGTAGTTCATAGATTGAAAGGCTAGACAAAAGAGGGGGCTTTTGTTTTGTTTTGTTTCTGGTTTCTGTTTGTTTTGGTTTTGGGTTTTTTTTCCCTGAGTGGTGTACTAGCGTCTTTTCTGTGGAGTATCTTATAGAGAAGAAACACTAAATCCCATATGCTGCACATTGCTGTGAATATGCATTATTGAAAAGGAGAAAGTACATGACCAGAAAGATAATTTTAGATTTATGTGTCTCTGAGTGCATCAGGTAACTTAGTATTTAAACATAGCCTTTGAAGACAGTTCAAGAATATGTAAACCAACTGCTGTGGTAAACATGCTTCTCATGAAAAAAGCTGAAGATGTCTGTATGATTAAAGTTCTGAAATTGTTATTAAAATGTTTGTTGTAAAGACAGCATAAGGACATTTATAGAAAAACTTAAATATATGAAATGAAATCCACTTATATATTTACAGCCTTAGGAAACAATAGCACTTTGATTCTATTTTCTTCCAAACTCTTAAGTTTTGCTAACACAGTGACAACTGTTTTTCTTGGGTTTAGATCCAGTCCCCATCACTTAATAGCTGTGTACTTTAGGGCACCTGACTTAGATTCTCTGTGCCTCTGATTTACCATCTACAAAATGGAAATACCAGAGAATTCCAGGGTAATCAGGAGCCTTTCATTAAGTGTGTCCTGGCCATTTGTATTTTAAACAACACTCTGTTAACACCATCATTAAGATCATGTGACCTTGTATGGGATAGATTCCCAAATTAGGAATATTGGAGTCAAAGGTTATAAAGTTACTGAGCCCAATAGTACTAATGCATCTTTCCAAATGACTTTTCAAGTACCTTGGATGAATTTATGTTTCCACCACAAAGCAGAGAATGCATGTGCCTCAGTTTCCTCTCAAAAGAACTGAGTTCTATTGTTTGTGGTTTTGGTTTTTGGTTTGCTTTATGTAATTAGCAGACTTCAGCAGGTAAAAGAATCATTCCTTAACATAGACATGTTTACTCCTTCCAGCATTCAGGAGACCAAGTTTCACACTATGGGTGCTGAGTCAGGGCCCCTGGTCTCCTGTACTATAGAGCAAGAAGCCAGAAACTAACAGTTACAAACTGTCTAGGCACAGGAGAGGAACAGAATACACTGTGGAGGGCTAGGAAAGCTTCCTGGAAGGGGCAAGCTTGAGTCTGGTGTTGGATAAAGGGGAGCGGGTAGGTGAGTAGTGGGGGTGGGGATAGAGGTTTGCACCTCAGTAGAGAACAGAACATTTAGAGGACTGGGAGAGATGCTGTCTGGTGAGGATGTGGAGGGGGCACATTAGTAGGAACATGTGCTGACAAGGTTCAGGTCAACATGACACAGACTAGAGTCGTTTTGGAAGAGAGGACCTTAACTGAGAAAATTTCTTTACCAAACTGGCCTTTGGGCAAACTGTGAGGCATTTTCTAGATCAGCAATGAATGTGGGTGAGCTCAGCTCACTGTGGGCACTGCCACTGCTGGGCAGTGGTCTGGGATGCTGCAAGGATGAAGGCTGAGAAAGACCATAGCCCTGTTTCTTCATAGCTTCTGCATGGTAATATAAGTCTTCGGTGCCTTCCAATCCCTCAGCTCCCCTCTTTTTCCCCCTTTACATTTTCCTTTTCACAGCAAAGTTTTGAGGCTCTGTCCAGACAAAATTCTCTCTAGACCACCCCAAGATCCCTTGGAGAAGGAACTGGCTAAGGGTTATGACACTCACCTTCCTAGGAGCATGTGAGTTTTAGATATTGTCACTCAGGGATAGATAGATATTCATGCCACCTGAAATATTCCAGAAGTGGAATTTCAGGTACAAGGTTAGCAGGTTAAGGGGTCACCCAAGGCTGGGAAGGAGATATCCTTTGGCCTCCCAAAGTCTATTATGGAAAGAACCTTCAATCAAGGTCACATATGAATTGGTTTCCAATCTGAGATTGCTTCCTTTATTAATCTTGTTTTATTCACTGGCACATAGCATGATTAATGCCCCATGATGGCTCTGCTTCATCCTCAGCCATCCCTGGATACTGGTTGGACCAGGCCACTGGTCAGCGTCTGGGAGAATGAGGGGTGACCACTCCCATTGCTGATAAACAAGAACGTGAATCTTTTCAGCTGCTCAGGTAGAAAAAAATTTCATGTAGGATGGCGCTTTTTTTTTTTTTCTTCCTTCACCTCCGGAAAATATTATAATTCCTTCCCAGCAGATTTCCTAGATCTTAAATATCAACTCAAACATTTATGCATGAAAAATTAGAAGGTATGAATGATGCATGTGTTTCCAGCCAGCCTGCTTGTAAATCTCCCTCCTGCCTTTAGGAAGCCCCGGATGGCAGCCAGAGCCTCATTCTCAACCCCTATTTCAAAGACACCTGAGATAAAAATTCCTATTTGTTTCCGGCTCTTGCTTTGCCTGTCAGCCTTCCCTTGTGGCGGACGTGTCTGCTATTATCTAGTGTGAGATATTGTTCTTTCACTTGACCAGATTACAGCACAACTGTCAGTTGGCTCTTTGACAACACTTCTTCACTGGGGATTTTCGAGGATTAATGAGATAATATTTGAAGACCCACTCTAAATTTATATAAACTCTTTGTGCTGAGGCTTGGGAATTGTTAGCTCACAGTTGAGACACTGTGTTTTCACGTGAGAAGTTGTAAAGGCTCCACCAACATGTAGATCCCGTTCGGTTCCATGATGAAGATGTGGCTCTTAGAGTTTAAAAGAGAATTGAGTCTGACCCTCAAAGTGAGAAGCAAGAAGTCTGAGAAAAAGAATCAAATGTGGACACCTAGTGCTACACTCAGCTTCAGAGCCATGTTTAACATTCTAATGAAGACCTTGTTCAGCTCTTCAGGACTGCTGCAGGTTGGGTTTTACACACAGACACACACACACACACACACACACATACACACACACACCTCATATTCACTATGATGTCCTATCCCCCAGGAACTCAGACGTGCTTGCAGTCATAAAGAGAGATACAAATATAATTTGTTAAGATGCAGGGAAGGGTGGGCCTCTTAACTGGTTGTATGGTACTCCAAAAAAGAGAGCTTTGGACACAGGCAGCTGTACAAAATGTCATGTGGTCTGGAAGCAGCCATTCAGGATGCCAGGAAGATCTTAGCAATCCAGCCTCTGAATCAGTCATGATGATGCCTAGATGTTGTGGGTGTGACCTCCAGAGGTGTAACTTTTGCCTCTAGTCTGCACTGAAAGACTGAAGCGGGAGGTAAGGAAGTTGTGATTCCAAGGCCACACCGTGGGTGAGATGCGGAAGGTCCCCAGGCCAAGCTGAGCACGTGCATCACACACATCACACAAACTTCAGCCAGACACAGCTCCTCCTCCTAGCCATGATGACTATTATTACTATAGGTCACTTGACATTTTTTAAAAACCTAAATACTGAACTCTTCTAAGCACTAATATCCACAAAACATTGGAATCAATTTCTTAATGCATATTTAAACAAATGCATAACTATTTTAGGCTGTTATATTTTCTAAGCAACTCACAGCTCACAGGTAGAAACAACCCATTCTGTAGAGAACCAACTGATAGAGAAAGAGGCTAATGGGGAGAAGAGAAGGAGAACATCGGTGTGTCTACAAACTCTGAAAGTTTGAGACAACAGTCAAGTTAGGGAAGGTCTGCTCTGGGGTAGAAAGAAGGTCAGCTTCCTCCATCATGGTGAGTAGGCTCAGGTATAAAGTAACCCCAAAGGACAGTAAAGGGTGCTGGGGACATGGTTTAGTCAGTACAGGACATGGCATGGAAGCTTGGGACCTGAGTTCCCTCCCAGAACCCATGTGAAAAGGCCAGGGATGGTGTCATGTGCTTTTAAGTCCTGTTCTACAGAGGTAGATCCCTAGGGCTTGATGGCCACCCAGCTTCACCTAATTGATGAACCGAGGTCAGGTGAGAGACCCTGACTCTAAACACAAGGTAGATGGAACTTCTTGGAGAACAAGAACCAAGATAGACCTGTGACCTCTGTATGTTCGTGTGCTGGTGCATGCGTGCTTGAGTGTGTCCCTGTGTGTGTGTGTGTGTGTGTGTGTGTGTGTGTGTGTACATAAGTGAAAATGGAAGTATATGGCAGAGCTCATGCCCACCTACCTTGACTTTTCAGCAAAACAAACTGATGTATGACAAAAAGATGACAGCTTGAAAGGATCACTGAGTCTTAGGTCTTAAATTAAAATCGCATCGTATTCATCTAAGACCAACCCTGTTTGTCAAAGGGTAGAGGCCAGTTGTTTCAGGGGGGTAGAAGAGAAAAGGAAAAGGTGAGATTTTGACACTGGACTTTGGTTCTTAAAGCACTAATGTAATTGCTTCTGGATTTGATTTTGAGGTTTACCTTAGATCAGAAACTTCAGCTTCTCAGAATGATGTCTCTCCCTCAACGAAGGCTAATTTGATTGCTCACAAATGGATGGAATGTTGATCAGGAGCTAAGGAGCTCTCCCATGGAATCACCACTTAATTAATTAGAAGTCTTTCTGGTCCAACTGTGGAACCAGCAAAGAAAAATTGTCACATGACTATGAACATGAATCTGCTGCAACCAAAAACAGGTATACATACCACTGTCTTTAAACTCTGGAAGGGAGAAAGATACAGGTAATGAATGATAACATAGTCAGATTGTCAGTGGGATAAAAATATCATTTCTACTTTTAAAAAAAGACAGAAAAATCAAACAAAACAAAATGAACAAAAACACAAGGACTAGAGAGTGTCTATAAGTAAAAAAGAGAACGGATGGCTAAAGATAAAGGACATGCTTGCTAAGTGAACCCAGTTGGGCTAGACAAGCTAAACCTGGCATACAGGCCAAAGTCAAGTAGAGAACTCTAAGAAACTGAACTTATATTTGGTCAAGGAGACCCTCTGAAAACACTGGTAGTTCCATGAGTGCTAAACATTGGGATGTGCACACTGAAGTGCAGCTATCACTCCATCTTATGTGGTAAAAGATTGATTTCAATGTGATAAAATGGGAAATCTAGGGAGGATTTTCCCTTTACCAGGGCCTAAACCCATGCAGATGTTAGTCTTGGGTATGATCACAGTGTCTCATGATTCCGAATCCTGATGTATTCCCATCACATACTATTTCCAGGTAACTCATGAGAACTTGCTCTTCTCACAGATATTTATGTGAAGAGAAGGTGTGTGACTAGAATGGCCCATGCAGGCAGGAATAAGGGGAATCATACAATCTCCTCACCTTATATTCACTTCCTGGTTGCCTGAATTATGCAGCCCCCTTCATGACAGTATGAGCACCATGAATGTTTAAAAACTCAATTTAATTTCTCAATAGACAAGCAAAAGGAACAACAGTCGTTTCTTTCTTCTCTCCTTACTCATTGCTGCCTCAACCCCCATGTCCCTTCTTTCTGGTCACACTACCTTGAGACATAACATACTAGGCTGTGACTCCATGAGGTTTACATTAGTGTCTAGGTCTCTTCATCTCCATCTAATGAATCATTATCAAGCAGAAGTCGTTTAATGGTGCATACTTACAGAAGTCTTTTGCATAAGGGATGCTGCATACACTACATGGGAACTTGTTTTCCTTGATACCAAAGTGTTTAAAAGTATAGGCCTTATCTTTTTTACTATTAACTACATTGACTTCCTAAGGTGATATGCCAAAGGTATTGTTGGCAGTTCAAGTACTGCTTAGAAACCTATGTTAAAATATGCTGTCTTGTGATGTATTTCAAACTTTCAGCACACACCCACACTTGCTTTGAGTTTTTCACCAGACTCACAGTCAACAGCACAGGAACTGAGAACCTACTGCGTGCCCTGGTCTTGCTAAACAAAAAAAAAAAGTATAAATATAAACAAGGCCTAACCCCTGATGTTCAGAAGCCTCCTGCTCTATAGGGAGATAGAATGGGGATTAGGAACAGGGACAAGATACTGGGTGTTGATGACAATAGTAATCATGAGGCAAAATAAGAATTTGGACAAAAATAATTACCAACCATAATAATTATGAATTGAACTGTAGATACAGAGGCTACCTGTGGATGGGAAACGGCTAAGAGAGACCAATAAGGGAGAGAGAGGAATTCTAGATCACCTGACCTCCTAGGAGACTTGCTAAAGGCAGGATGGATAGAGATGGTAAGATGTTTGATACTGGACAAAGTGTTCTAGGTGAATCATTTTAGTGACTGATCACAAGAAGAGAATGTTGGTCAGTCTCTATAACATTTGTGCAAGGCAGAACCTGCTTTCCGGCCATGAAGAAGAGAACCCAAAAGGAAAGAGATGAGCTAGGTGAGCCTGTAAAGAAGGGGTGGAGCTGGAGAATCAAAAGTGGAAGGGACAAGTAGCTCTGAAGTTTGTTGTTTGCTGCCATTGTGATGGGCACCAGGAATAGATAATCAGTTTAGTGCTTAGTGCAAAGGAAAGGGAGAGAGGAGAGAAGGAGAGGGAGGGAGGGAGAAACAGAAATGCCTAGGGGTAAGGTGAGGCATAACTGATAATGGGCAGGACTAAGATTATAAATCAAGCCTCGAGAACGTTGGCATCCACTGGAAGGTGCTGTCACAGCCATGATTATGAGAGTCTGGAGGAAACCAGCTATAATCAGCAGATATCTGAGGCCCTGGTGGCCCAAGAGAAGCAGGACTCTAGTGTAGAGCACAAGCCACAGAAAGATAAGAACAATGACTGCACCTAGATCTTCAACAAAGCCTGTAAGTCAGTTGCCATGTTGTTGGAACAAGATGGAGTCAGGAGGGAAACACTGACTCCTGTTGTGTGGCCATTAGTCTTCGAAATTCAGTACGTACTATTTGCCTGACTTTCTAGAAGTAGATCTGTCTCTACTTAGCCAGAGGGAAAAAGCAAGTCCAGCCAGTTCTGCAAAGCTAAGTAACCAGGTTACCACAGGGCAGGAGTAAATCAGTCAAGATAATCACATTTGTCAGGATCTGAAGCCATTGTGCTCAGACAGTACAAATTCATTTTGTGGTTTAAAAAAATGCTGTTTATTTATTGTGGAAAATCACTGAACTCCTGGGCACTACTCTGTTTAGTGTTCAACATCGCCACTCATGGAAAATGCTATGTTCTTGGCAGTGGGATTATCACAGTGTCAGCTACTTGTGTACCAGTGTGACATGTGCCCCGACTGAAGATTACGTGTCAACTGGCACAGACAAGGGGGAGTGCCTGAGCCAGGGAGCTGTGTTTTGATTTATACTTGTGTTTTTCAAAGCACATCCCCCAAAAGAAAAGCTTCTCTCTTGAAAGGAAGTGTCAGCAACCGAACATGTCGGCTAATTTGACTTGTTGAGGAGAAATGGGAAAGGGATTGAGGTAGTTTATTATGTTAAATCTCAAATAAACCTGGACAATTAAAAATGGAAAGGCAGCCAGAACTAATTAAAAGGAAGAGTGGATGAGAAATGCCAGGCATCTGGGATAAATTTATTATTGCATTTGAGCACTGTGTTTAGCTCCAGGCCTCTTTGTGGCTTAGGCATTCAAACAATAATTTAGGTTAATAAAGTTGTTTTTTTTAAGGTTCATTTACAGAAAACTACTGATGACCACAGTCATGAAAGTACACTTTTGACTAAATAGTCAACATGGCGCTGGGAATGTCAAGAGGATGAGGATTCACTCCTTTGGCTCTGCCCTGCCTGAAGCTCCTGTTTGATATTATATCTCCACTTAGGCTCAGGCCACCCACTGGCCTGACCAGCAGGGAAGGGGTCTTGTTCTCTAGGCTTTCTGTTTGTTCAGATTCCTTTTCTTCCAAGGCCCACTGGCCTGCTGAGGGAGTGTATAGCATAGAAAACTCTCTGCTTCCACAGCAAAAAATGTCTTCTAGGAAGGCATTTGTTTCTTTATGCTACATCTTCCTCCTTGTTGACATGGGGTTCAGCCCCTTGCTGAACCACATGTGCCTCCTGTCCCCACTTTCATTGCCCCATTCATTCCCTGGTGGGAATCAGGAGGCATTGCTATCACAGACAATGTAGAGCAATCCATTAAACTGGGTAGAAGGAGCGATTCGGGTAGGGGCTGGGAACTCTGGAAGTAGGGTTGTCAGGAGGGTGATCACAGGGGGAGTTCACTTGTGGATAAGGGTAGTTCCCCATCAAAAGGCTCCATGACTTAATTATGACTTAGGGAACCAGAGTGATATTGCCCATGTGTCAGTTGAGGCTCCATGTTTGTCTTAAGAGGTAGAAACTTGAAATATGAACACAGCCACCAAGATGAGCCAGATGAGGAGACCTGAGAGGAATGAACCTTACTTAGCAAGGACTGTACTAATTACCCAGATAAATATGGGACCACAGACTCAGAATAATAAAAGAAGGGGAAAGGTGCAGAGCATGTTAGGAAAAGCTGAACTTCATTTTCAAAGGCAGAGCTACCGTTAGGTCTGTTAAGTCATAGTGTCTATTCTAGGGAGGAAATGACTATAGAGGTATCTTAGGAGCATGGAGGTGTTGAAGAGAAGGAAGAGGAATGTCCTCCTCAGTTTCAGGGGAGAGTAAATGAGAAGGAAAGGTGTTGCTCTTCTGTTGCTGTGATGGAGCATTATGTCCAAGAACAACTGTTGGGAGAGTTTACCTTGGCCGATAGTTCTAGAGGTCCAGGTGCCTACAAAGGCAAGAGATGCACAGAGGCAGCAGGAAGCTGAGAGATCACATGCTAACCTCAAACAGGAAATAGAGACCCTGAACAACAAGTAGACCAAAGGTATAAACTCAGAGCCCCAGTGACTGTATTTCTCCAGCAAGACTCCACAAAAGTACTATCAACTGAGGGCCATATGTTTAACACATGAGCCTATAGCATGTATTCAACTATGTCCATGAGGAAGCATGCTTCCCAGTGTCTGCCTTGGTGTCATGTCCCGCTCTGCTGCTCCAGGGTCTTGTGGTTTTAAGCAAGTAGCCTGCATTGATGCTTGAGTTGAAGACTATTAGGCTGTCTGTTGTTCATACATCTATCTAAACTCTGCCTTCATCGGGGTGAATCTGAAAGAGATGCATAACCATCTATCCAAAGTGCTAAGAGCAAAACACATGGGCAAATAAGGAACCAGTAAACTAAAGCTCTACTTGTCTCAAAGGTTGTGAGACAATGTCTTGCTGTATAGCCTAGCCTAGCCTTAATCTCACAATCCTCCTGCTTCTGCTTCTCCAGTTCTGAGATTACAAGCATGAGCCTTCCCACATATGAAAATGTTGACTTTCTGGCAGCCACATAACACATAAACAGTAAATGTTTGCTGAATCAGGTGTGCTTCTACCTGCCAAAGGTTCTGCCTTTGCACTTTCTAGAGAGCTGGAGAACTTAAGTGACCCCCCTTCTCTGATACATTGCCTTCCACCGTCCTTCCCATATCTGCCTGTCATGCTGACCTTGGAGCGTCTTGTACCCACCCCTCTGCAGCCCCAGCCTTCTACTAAAAGGCTTCATCTGAATTACATTGGCTCTGATGGGCAGCCTCTCCGTGTCTCTTACCTGTAGGTGTCCTGTTAAGAAAAGTTGCATTCGACCTCTCGAGCTATAGCCTGGGGAATAGAGTCCAAAAGGAATATGGAAGAATCAATTAATGATCCCAGACACCCCAAATAAATTTTTCAGCAGGGTCCATGAGAAAGTACAGCGTCAGCAACACCAGGCTTATTTCAAATACATGAAATATATTCGAGTAACGAAATTCACAAGCAGAACTACAGTATGACTTTCATCCAGAGTCATTTTTTTAATTATTGTTGAGAGTCAGAATCTAGTTACAGAGAGATGATTTGATGTGGATGCCCAGACTCTGCCCGTGAAATGAGATACATGGCAACATTGGCCCGATGACCTTTTCCTTCTACAGGACAATTAATAGATCTTATTTTTGTAGAGCTATGCTCTTGTCTGTCTAAATACAGTTTGCTGACCAAATGGGAGAGCAAGATTTATCTGCAAGCAGCCAAACGCTTCTGTCCCCCTACTGCCTGGAAGCCGGCTGGCTGGCTGGCGTGAGTAAAATGTTAGCTTTATCAGACCAGCAATGGAGTGGAAATAATAAACTCAGGGTTCAAACGAGAGGAAAGCAGAAAGTAGAACTCATCTAAGGAGAATGGAGCCCTTTCAATGAAAATACATCTTTCTCAATAATGGGAATTCTAATGTTTTTGGAGTCGTTAGTGTAACAGCTTTTTCTGAAGTGTGCAACACATTAGGGAGACCAAGGCACAGGCAGGGACAAGCAGCCTCCAATCATTTGTCTACTGTGTCATCTGGCACCCACAGGCCTTGGTTTCCCCATTCATACCCTGGTGACGGCAATGTGCTTTGGATCCCTGTTGTTGCCTGTGAGATCAATAGCCGTGGTTAACTATCCTATGTGTACTGCAATAGGCACTGAAGTTATGCTGGTATCTCGGGCAACATGAATACACAGAATAAATCTGCTTCCCACATGCATAGGCATATTTGCAGATCTGACAAGTAAAGGCAAGATGGGAATAACTCAGAAAATATGTCCAGGCAAAACCAGGGCCACTGTGTAGAGCATCGAGCGAGGCTAGTTTTGGTTTAACAGTGTATGAGAAAATATGTGTTCTGGTAATAAAGGGGCTCACTGATGGTGGCCTATCTGTCACAGATGTATTAGGGGCCAATATATTGATACAAAATGATGGGATGAAATCATATCTAAGATGCTGTTCAAGTTCAGGACTCTATACCCTAAAGTATTATTCACTTGCTAATAGAGGACCGAGGGAACGAAGCGCTAAAGATCCATTGTTATAACTCCCATCATCTGTGGACCCCACCCTCTCTGCTTGCTGCTGTGCAATGATATTTGCTCACCATGGAATGTTGATAGTGATTTGGACCGGGTTTCAACAAGAATGAGCCAAAAGAGAACTGCTCACCAGAGAAAGCATGGGTACTAAAAACTATAAATGCCACCAGAAGGTGCAGCCAGTAGATGTTAGGATACTTCCCAAGCTCCTCAAATACCTACTTAACAATTGTAGGGTAGAGAGATGAGCGAGATGCCTTCAATGTAAGGGTCATGATGGCTGAAGAACAGACTCCTCTAAGATCAGGCCTCAGGAGAGAGTGTTGCCGGTTTAAGAGAAACAAGGTGGTCTATGTTTGTAATTCCAGAACATAGAATGTTGGGGAAGGGTCGTGAGTTCAAGGCCAGGCTGAACCACCTAGTGATACATCTCTTAAAAAATAATATTTGCATTTTTCCCGTCATAATGTGCTTTCATGATGTCAGTAACAAGAGGCATTGCAAAGAGCCTGGCCTGGCACCAAGGAGCCAGAAATCATTTTCCATTAGAAGGTAATTGTTAACCACAAAACACCATGAGAGGTACATTTATAGGACCACTACTCTGTGACACATGTTTCTAAATAAGCAACAGAGCCTCCCAAGCATTCATGAGGCATGTGCTCCAAGTAGGAGAAGACATGCGTCTGATCACACCCAGACAGGTACAGAGGTTGTCAGGATCACACCCAGACAGGTACAGAGGTTGTCAGGATCACACCCAGACAGGTACAGAGGTTGTCAGGATCACACCCAGACAGATACAGAGGTTGTCAGGATCATACCCAGACAAGTACAGAGGTTGTCAGGATCACACCCAGACAGATACAGAGGTTGTCAGGATCACACCCAGACAGGTACAGAGGTTGTCAGGATCACAGCCAGACAGGTACAGAGGTTGTCAGGATCACACCCAGACAGGTACAGAGGTTGTCAGGATCACAGCCAGACAGATACAGAGGTTGTCAGGATCACACCCAGACAGATACAGAGGTTGTCAGGATCACACCCAGACAGGTACAGAGGTTGTCAGGATCACACCCAGACAGATACAGAGGTTGTCAGGATCACACCCAGACAGGTACATAGGTTGTCAGGTTAACCCTGGGCACCATGGACGGCTGTGATTTATATGAATATGTGCACACAGTGGTCCAGGTGGACCTTACTGAGGAAGTTAGACAAATGAATTTATAGAGATAAGATTGCAGACAAAAGAGGGAAGCTAAAATGTGGGTGTCATCAGCACCCACTTGGTATTTAAGGTAGTGTGAAAAGATGTACTCAGTGCAAAGTCTTGGAGCAAGGGCTTAAAGGGTTCCAATCTCAGGTGAAGATGAAGGAGCCCAGCATCAGAAGGATCCAAGAAGAGAGAGCCAAGAGACGGGGTAGCCTAGAAGCCAAGCAAAGGGCATCTAGAGGAAGAGAAAATCAACTCTATAGAGTGCTGCAGATACTTGAAGTACAAGAAGCTATGGACTTTGACTATTGGAGTTTTACAGGGTGCTCATAATGATAATGACAGAGGATAGGTTCAAGAGGGCAGTGGAAGAGATCACAGGATCAAAGAGGATTCCGGAGAGGGTAAGAAGTAGGAGCTGGAGGGCATGGGTACAGACAACACTTCAGAGGAATTCTAAATGCCACTGCAGTGGGGTTCCAGGAGTTGTCTACTTTTTCTAAGATGAACCAAATGTTTCTGTACATGTACAGATGGTCCACATTGAAAGGGACGATCAGATGATACTAGAGGCAGCATCCCGGCCTACTGAGAGTGCTCCCCAACTCCTACTGTGACCACCTCCTTACAGAAGCGGCTATATTCCTCTCCTCCACCAGGGCCTAAGAGAAAAGCAATGACTCTTCTCAGATGTCATGAGCAAAGCTGTCACTGGGCTGGAAAATCTAAGCAAGGTTTGTCTACAGGCTTAGAAAAAAAAACCGAAAGAAAATCAATTCAAAGAACAGTAATAAGCAACGAGATTGGTGTTTTGCCCAGTGTGCTCTTTACGCTCCACGGAATGCTGATAGGGTCAAGCGAGCTGGGGGGTGCTGAGCTAAAGGAAGCTGAGCAGATGCAGTGTTGTGGGCCTCGCTGCAGACTGTGGAGCACCGTGGGTTTCTAACAGGGGGGTCTGGTGTGAGGCATCACTTTCAACATACTTGAGGGAGTGTCACAGACCTACAGAGCGGGAAACAATGGACTAGAGGAGGAGTTGGTGGAGTTTTCTGTTAAAGCCCAGACTGCACATAGTTTAGGCATGGTGGGTCTCTGTCACAACTACTGAACTGCCCCAATAGATGAGCTCATTTTCAGCTGTGTCCAGTTCCATCCACAAGGAACGCCCACTGTTTTCCACAGAGGATTCTGTAACAGAGCCTGGTGCTGCCTTTACTTTCTGATTGGGAGTATGCTCATGCACACTTCAAAAGCTTCAAATGTATCAAGGAGGCACAAGACTCAAGATGATCCAACTAGATTCCCATTTTCTTCCAGGGTTTCTGCCCTCTCCCTTTTCATACTGTAAGGAAGATACATAGAGCAGCATCCTTTATGACATTTCTGAGAAACAGCTATTTGGATGATAACCAGAAAGAAGTCTAACTTATCCTGGTTGTATTTATCTGGGAAGATTTTACTTATATCTCCCAGGTTTCTCTGTCTCCCTGTCTCCCTGTGTCTCTGTCTCTCTCTGTCTTTGTGTCTGTTTCTCTCTGTGTCTCTGTCTCTCTGTCTGTCTCTCTGTGTCTCTGTCTCTGTCTGTGTCTCTGTCTCAGTGTCTCTGTTTCTCTCTGTGTCTGTCTCTCTCTGTGTGTCTCTGTCTCTGTGTCTGTCTGTCTGTCTATAAGATAGACGAGGGAGGGGAACTGAGTTAAGTGTCCACCGTTTGTTCTCTGTCAAATGTTTTGGTGGAAAAACCATGTCATAAGAAGAATGTCTGGGAAGCATCAGCTTATTTGGGTCTGGGCAGGGAAGTCTGGTGAGTTTATTGAGAAGAGACAATGGCGTGGGTGGGGAAAGCATGCGGTGGAAAGGACTTTTGCTCTGGGACCTGAAGAATGGAACCCAAATTATCAAGGAGGACTCGCTTGGGACACTTTTCACAGGATCATCAGAAGTCTGAATTTTGCCAATGGGGTAGGGAGGTAGCATCTCTAAAGCATTCCAAGAGTGACTATGAAAGTGACTTGTAATTCTGGTGTGTGGGTGTGTCCCAGCTACAGCAAAACTCCACAGCCTAGATAGCTTAAACAGTAGATATTGATTTTCCTGGAGTTCAGTGTGTGTGTCCTGGTCTCTCCTTAGCTTATAAAGGTCCTAATCACTTCACAGCAACCCCTGTCCCAATGGCCTCATCTCAACCTATTCATCTCCCTCATATATCACTTTCAAGTTGCAGCACATCGGGGTGGGGGTTGTCACTGTGTAGGTTTGAAGGAAATGCAGAAAATCCAGTTCATAACTAAAAGCCCTTGAATGTTTATAAGATTAAAACTATGAACTCAAGCACAGCTGTTTTGTTTAGACTGGAGATTATTTTTCCGTGGTTTCCTACTTCAGCCCTGCTCTTTCCTACTGATTGTTTGGCACATCCGACATATTCATTTTATTCATTGGTTGAGGTGAAACATGTCTGATGCCCCAACAATAGTGAGTGGAGAGGAGCCGCTGAATTTCAAGAGAGTTGAATGAACAGGTGTTTCCACCTCAGTGAGGCTCCTGCTGGAGCAGAGTGAGCCAGGCAGGGCAGACTAATCCAGGGACAATTGTCACTGTGGGTCCCTGGCTTTGTTCCCATGCTGGGAATGTGAAAGTGAACAAAGGCAGGGTTAGGAGAGCAGAGCCATGTGACACCCAGATTCACATTCCTGAGGTTGTACATTTGTTCTGAAATGGAAACCCAACCTGATTCAAATGGGGAATGGCAGGGCATAGTGGACTCTTTGCAGCTGACACGCTTTTACCCCTTAAAGTGTCTTTTCTCAGGGAGGTGTTTGTACAAAGTGGCTTTTAACAAAGCATCTTTTATCTTGGGTCCTTGGAATATTTACCTAGCAAGGATACCTAGAAAAACAACTGTGGGTGTTCAGGGTCAGGTTAGAATCTGGGTCATGAGTTTTTACAGTCATTTTTCTTTTGGCATTTTGGAGAAATTTGACAAGTAAAGAATATTTCTGCAGGAGTTTAAAATTTTGAGTTTAATCCTTGACACATCTGTGAACCTTCAAATGACCCTTCTTTGCCCTTTGCACGTCATAACTGCTCATCTTCACCATGGCAACAGGAAAGCACCATAAGCAGATGATACATAAGTGAACAGCTATGAGCCAATAAAACTTTATTTATGACACTGAACTCTGAATTTCATTCAATTTTCACATGTCATGAAACAGTCTTTTGACTTATTTTTCCAACAGTTTGAAAATATTGAGAAACCATGATCAAGTCTAGGTCCTTAGAGGAACATACAGCTCATAGACTACAGCTGGCCACCCTGTACGAGGAGACGGTGATGAACATATCCTATCTATGTGGCACTTTAAAAAGAAATAGATATAAATGATTTGCACAGCTTTTCCATAACCAGGAATCGCACAGGAAGGAAAATGGTGTGGTTGAGAGTTATAACATGAAAACACAGTTTGAATCAGGCACGTTGAGAGTCAGTGGGAGAAGGGGCTGGAGGTATAATCCAGGGAAGTGTTGACAAACACTGGAGGAGCCCCAGGCAGAGTGGTATCAGAGGCACAGATTGCTCCACCCACAGTGTCTTTCCCTTATCCACAGTCTTGTGGGAGGTGCTCTGGGATGTTTCCAGGGCCACCATGGAACCCAGGCTGATGAAGAGGAGAGATCAATCAGCTCCATCTACAGTACAGCAGGGATGCTGTTCAAGTCGTGAATGGTCACTTCCCCTTCCTTCCTTGGCATCTTCTGCATTTTCACAGAAAGATGATGACTCTGCTTCTAGAACTGTTGCATTTTCCCATGGAAGCAAGGTACTGATTAGGGTTGTTAAGTAGCAAACCCGGACTCTGGAAGACTGGATTCCAGATGCATACTCACCGTATCTTATCATCCCAGTCACACCTCATAGCTTTGCTTGAACTGAAGTGATTTTACACATCAAGTATATCCAGTTAGGTGGTCTGGAAAACTTCATTATGTAGCATAGGCTAGCCCCAAACTAGTAATGTAGCCGAGCCTAGCACTAACACTTCATTGCTCCTGATGCAGCCTTCAGAATACTACAAACACAAGTGTATACCACTGTAATCTACTTCATGTATCTGTCTTAAATATGGAGAATTATTCATTTATTTATAGGAAAAGTATATAGCGCAGGAAAACTTTTAATCCTTTTGCCTCAGCATCCTTGAGGGCTGGGATCAGAATCGTCAAAGAGCTCGTTGGACTTAATGATTCCCGGACTTTCTACAGGCTGAGTCCTTTTCGGTAGTGTAAGCACTGCCTCCTCTTCAAGTCTGCCTCTTTAGGGTCCCTAGTCAGGTTTTTAGTCTTACTGAGGAAAATCTACTATGGACATGATCATGACCATCCCATCTCCCTGAGCGGTGATAGCCATTCTCTTGATGATGATGATGATGATGGTGATGATAATAATGGTGATGATGATGATGGTGATGATGATGGTGATGATGGTGATAATGGTGATGGTGATGATGGTGATGATGATGATGGTGATGATGGTGATGGTGATGATGGTGGTGATGGTGATGATGATGATGGTGATAATTGTGATGGTGATGATGGTGATGATGGTGATGGTGATGATGGTGATGGTGATGATGGTGATGATGGTGATGGTGATGATGATGATGGTGATAATGGTGACGATGATGATGGTAATGATGATGTCGATGATGACAATGACAATGATGATAACAACAACAACATGTTATCCCGACGGCAAAATAACTGGAAAAACAAACAAACAACATCCTTAAGTAGTTTCTATGAAAATTGTTGAGTTTTCTGTTATTTCAGCAGAGCCATAGGTAATTAGTGACAGGAACTTGTAGGTGGTAGCCCTTTTGCCTTGCCTGTAAGTCAGCATTTTGCCCTGAGGCACTTACATCTTCAGGATGCTGAGCCGAGCTGTTTCCATCCCCCACACACCCCTTCACGCATCCCCTGAGGCAGCCCTGCAATACTCCAGCCCCTCTCTGCCTTACACTGGCTTCCGTCTGTGCATCCAGTCAATCCTACTGGACAGGAAGCTTCAGCCCCTGGGCCGGTAAGGAGTCAGACAAAGTTTTAAACCTTCCCTTGGAGACTCTGCCCGATGTTTCTGAATCGCACTTTCCTGCCTTCAGTCACTTAAGGGGCTCTTCCCGCAGCTCTCTGTGGGACACTCAGAAGCCTTGTGAGCTCCGTGATCCTCTGCCCAGTGCCCTCTAGCTGCATCCAACGCCACAACGAGCAAAGCCCACCAGGCTCTGACACTCCACCAATAGAAAGAGCCACGAGAAGCCAAGTTGCACAGCATGCCTGCCTCCACTGGCTGCACGAGGCTCCCCTGGTACCACACCACAGTCAACACAGTAGACCCATTTGCTACCCATCACAGTCCTAATAGAGAGGGAGAGGGGCTGGGAGACCCTGATCAAGCCATCAAACAGAGATTGGAGCTGTAACTGGTACCCCATTTCTGAAGTATTCAGTAAATATTCATCAAGTGAACCACCAGGCTCCAACTCCCGATGGTCCCGGTGTTTATACTGTATACAGAAGCATTCTGCAAAGCTACAATTTGAGACGACTTTTAGACTGGGTATCCAGAGAGCAAATTCTCTACATACAGGCAGAGCTTTGTGCAAATATGATTCTGGGTATTTTGAGCTATTTTATGGTAAATTGGAGCTCCAGAAAGGAATTATAGAATAAGCCACAAACCCAATTCTGAAACCTTTAACCCAATATAGTTGGTGACCCCTACAGTCCTCTCTTCTCTACCTAGGCTGATATTCCACTGGGCTTAGTTGTTAAGAAATTGTCCATTAAGCCTAAATAGAGATACTGAGCCCTTCCCTAGTCTTGCAGGCTAAGCTGCCTGTTTCTAAATATATAGCCTGAGACTGTCCATTCCTCTTCTGCTCTATTTATTCCAATTTGTGATGTGTTTGCTACCCCAGCTCTTAAAGTGCTCTGGTCTCTATGGTGAAATTATCTCATCTTCTCTCCAGCTCCCACGATGCTCAGCACAGCCCATTTCCCCTGAGCTTGCGGGACTATCCCCACTATGTGACCAGCTTTGCACAGCAGACTAATCAGTTAAGATATGGGCAACTGTAGATACTTTGGGTGATAATAACCTTTTAAAAACTACCAATGCTCCATTCATAATTCTCAGTTCTTTTCCTTGTGTCAAGTTACCTCCCCTCTCTTGCCCCCCCCCCGTGTGTGTGTGTGTGTGTGTGTGTGTGTGTGTGTGTGCGCGCGCGCACGTGGGTGTGCATGTGGAGTGGGATGGGGTGGGGGTGGGGGTGAGACAAATAAGCAGAGACAGAGATACAGAGAGAGACAGAAGGTCAAACAGACAGAGAAGTCAACCTTGGGTCTTCATAGCCTTCTTGATTTAAAGTCTAACATACATGCAGCTGCCTAGCCCTTGGTAGCAGAGAAAAAAAGTTGGAGATAGCTGAGGGGTGTACTAGCCAGAATTGGGGAGCAATTGAGAAAAATGCCTCATGTCAACCTCAGGTCTTCACAAACACACAGGTTTATATACACATCTTGTCCTGCACAGGCCAACATGTATACAACACATACATTAATAACACACACACACACACACACACACACACACACACACACAGAGAGAGAGAGAGAGAGGGGGGGGGGAGCAGGAATTGAAAGTATTTTTAAACCATATCTATACTAGCCAGCTCCTGGTTCTCCTGTTACCTGTTCCCTATGGGAGCTCTGTGTGCTCTGCCCTGTGGCGTCTCTCTCCCGTACAAGATTGACGAGGTTGACAGCCCATGCCCTCCCCAGTCTGCCAAGTTTCCTTTTAGTATATTCTTTTGCTGAAAATAAAGATTTTTTTATATATAATTCTTTCTGGTTGTGGGGTATCCTCCCATTACTCGTTCCAATTCCTTCCCACTTCCTCCTCTGTCTCTCCTTAGAAAACAAACAGGCATCCTGGGAGTAAAATAAGATTAGACAAAAGCAAACAAATTGGAACAGGACAAAATAACCAAACAAGAACAAGAGCCAATAAAAAATCCTAAGGAACCCATGTGGATGCAAACATATACATTTGCACAGAGAAATTTCATTAAAACAAAACAAAACACAAAAGACCTGAAAGCCAAGATGCTGTATACAGTTTAAAACCAATGCCCTGACTAAACGTTATGAGGCTGAGAACCTCCAAGGATGTTGTTGAGTTCATTTTGTGTTGGCCATTTACTGCTGGGCGTGGGGACTACTCTTAGGAATGGTTGTTTCCCCAGGAAGACTCTCCTGGAGAAAACTAAGCTTTTTTTTTTTTTTTTTTTTTTTTTAATTTGAAAGTGTCTATTAGTTGGAGATTGCATCATGAGACCATGTCTGTACTTTGTCACCTTTCAGTGCTAGGATGCCCTCTTGTGTAGACCCGTGTAGGCCACAGTCTCCACATTTATGTGTGCATCCAGCCATACTATGTTTGGTCCTGGGTTGGAGTGGGCCTTGACTCAAATCACATATTGCTCCAATAAGCTTGGTTCCACTTTTGTACCAGTGGATCTGGTGGGTCACAATGGTAGATGGAAGAGTTTGTATCTAGGTTAGTATTTACCCTTCTCCTTTGATAATACGAAGACTACCATCTTGGTGGTTTCCAGGCTTGTGTTGATACCTTGGCCTATCTTTGGGTGATTGACATGCAGCAAGCTTTGCCCTCTCAATGGGGTTTGGAATCATGTGTCATTGCTCAGACACCTGAGCTCAGCATCACATACATCACTAGGTGGACCCACACTTTGTCGGGTCTGGTGTGCTAGCTATTTTTTATGTCAACTTGATGCATGCTAAAGTCACCTGAGAAGAGGGAACCTCAATTAAGAAAATACCTCTGGAAGACTGGGCTGTAGTCAAGCCTGTAGGGCATTCTAGTACTTGGTGATCAGTGCTGAAGGGTCCAGCTCATTGTGGGTCATGTCATCCTCGAACTGGTATCGGGTTCTATAAGAAGCAGGCTGAGTAAGACTCACAGAGCAAGCCAGTAGGTAGTACCACTCTATAGTATATATGCAGCCAGGAGGAGACTGTTATCCACACTGGGCAGAGCTCAAGGCTCACCCCAACAGTGACACACTTTCTACAGCAAGGCCACACTTACCTCAACAAGGCCCCATGTCCTAATGGTACCACTCCCTATGGTCAAGCATATTAAACCCAACACATCCACATTGGGCTCCCTTTTGGGTTATCATGTTTGGAAATTTAAAGAACCCTCATTTTGGTCCCAAGATGTGTCTTTCTTGCCTCTGACTATAAATGTGTGTTTTCTCTCTTGTGCTAACACTTAAATCTTTCCGTATCCTTCTTGGTGCTAGGTATGAAAAACATTGAAGCATCAGTTTATGCTCGGCTTGTTATATCATAAACAGAATGTTCGGATTCAAGGTCATATTTGCTCCCCCCCAATTCCGGCAAGTCCCTGAGAAACTACATGTTACTATAAAGCCTTCAGAGGATGCCCTGGCCACACCCTTCTGTTCACTCAGCAACCCAGTGACTCCCAGTCTCAGTCAGCAGCTACCCTAATTACAACTCCACATCTCCTACTGGAGTTTCTTTATTCCAACTGAAAATGTGTTAACCATCCCGCTCCAGGCAGCCATTGACTTTGCAACATTAAAATGTGCTTAAGCTCATCCCCATCATGTTTTATCGCATGGGGACTGTCCCTCACACTAAAGATGTGCTAGTTACGCCACAGGCTTCTCAATTTCATGGTGCTCCTCTAGGACAGGGGATAATATCATTTTTGCAGAGTCAGATATTTAAGGGGATTTTATTGTCAGGTTTTCTTTGTAGTCACTGTAAAGCCAGCCCAACTCTTCAGCTACCTCTGAGGGTAACTTGTCTATTGATGACACAGCTGTATATTTTTACAATGTTCCACATCATACAGTTTAAGTGCCTAGATGCCATTACTTGAAGGTAGGAGCATTTTTTTTCCTTGGCCTATGATTTTTTACAGTTACTTTCTATGTAGTTTGAGGCATTTGTATTACTTTGTAATAAGAAATGAAAGAAGTAGCTGAAAGTTCTTTGTAAAGTCAAATGTTTGTTTTTATAACCTAATTTCTATATTTTAAATGTTTTTTCTGAGATATAAGAGCAATTTGTGCCTTCTGCAGAATACTTATCAGGTACATAGTCTTATAAACTAAGAAAATAGAGTGTGTTCATAATTCATGGCTTCCAATCATAATCAATATTTTGGAATATTTTCTCCTGTGTTTTTCTCTGTAAAAATTAGTATGCTTACATGTAGCACATTTCTTTATTTGAAATCTGATTGCATATAGTTTTATATTTCACCATCATGCAATTTTAATATAAGAAATATTTATATGTGTGGGTCTTTAACCTGCATGTAAGTCTGTGTACCACGTGCATGCAGTGCCCATAGAGGCCAGAAGCGGGCACTGGATCCTCTGGAACTGGAGTTACAGACTGTCTTTCGGGGCTACATGGGTGCAGAGAACTGAATTCGGGTCCTCTGGCAGAGCAGTGTCTTGGTTAGCTTTTCTATTGGTATAATACCACAACCAAAAGCAACTTGAGAGGACAGCGTATAGTCCTCCACCCAAGGGAGTCGGAGCAGTAACTCAAAGCAGGAACCTGGAGGTCGGGACTGATGCAGAGAGACACTCCTTACTGCTTGCTCTTCCAAACTTGCTCAGCTCAGGTGGTGGCACCACCCACATTGGGCGGGGCCCTCCCACATCAATCACTACGTAAGAGAATACATTGCAGGCTTGTAGGTGGTACAACCTGGTAGGAGCCTTTACTCAATTGAGGTTACTTCTTTCTACATCATTCTGGCTTGTGTCCAATCGACACGAAACTAACTGTCCCCAGCAGCCAGTGTTCGTAGCTACTGAGCAATCTCGCCAACCTCGCTGTATCGCACACTTTGAAAACCAGGGCCAGTGACCTTTGCCCTCTGCACTTATTTACTTCCTCCCTTATACGATGAGGGAGCCATGCGTAATGACAGAAGAATGATAGGAGATGGCCACAGTTTCAGTCTCAAATGAGCGGATTTCTTAAGTATGCAGCAAGCAATTGCCAAAGCATACTGAGTAGCAGATAGGCCAAGATGTCACGTCCTTACAGCATCAAACACGGAGGAGTAACCTAACTGAGAGCAGAGAAAAGCAACATCAAGTTGGCATTTGTGACATCCAACAGGAATAGCAGGGGAAGCCAGCTGACACAGTCATACGGGAGCTCCTGCCAGTCTCCAGGCAGGGTGCTCTATCCATGGATGAACTTCCAGCTTCTGGTTCCTACTGCAGGAATTGTTCTACCTTCGGGTAAGCAATCATAATCTCTGATGGAAATGGTCTCTTCCTCTCACCGTTCTCAAGGGCGTATTTCTAATATCCTTAGCTCTTTGCTGTTTCTTTCTCACTTTGACAGGGCCAGAGGGCCAGCCTGCCTCAGGGCGGGGGGGGGGGGGGGAGATGGGGTCCTGGAAGACCCATGAAATAAACACACTGGAGTCTGGGATAAGAGGACCCTTCTTGCTCCCGGAGTTCACTCTCAGTGAGCTTCAACACAACATGACAGTTTACCAATGTAATTTATTACAGCCCCAGCTCTCCAGGCATCACTAATAAAAGGTGTTAGGATGAAAACAATTTGCTATGAGATCATGCAAGACCTTGGCGTTGCCCCTTGTTTTCTTTATAGATTCTGTTACATTTGTCCCCAGAATCTCAAACTGAGGCTTGCAGACCACGCAGGAAATATACTGGTCATGAAAACGTTGGCACAAGTAAAATGTTTCTCAGTACACAAAAACCAAAACTGTATTTGAAGGTACCATTGTATAAAGCAGGCTGCTGCTTCTGGCTGCACACACCCTGTTTTATCAGGAGACTTGGCTGCTGACCTTGGTCCTGAACAGGTAACATGCACACTTTGCTCTCCGTGTGCCTTCACACCACACAGCATCAACACATGCTGCCCAAGATACCTTGGCTCAGATTCATTGTATGTATAAGATGCAATTTTTTTTATTGTGAAAAGCTTTCTGTTCTTAGAGAAGCATGCTAGTTTAATTACCGAAAACAAAGACTTCCAATATGTTCCTACCATCATCTCCCAGTATGTAAATATCAAATTAGTATATCATTGGATTCACTGTGTTAGAATGTTAGATTTTTAAAATTGCTGTTTGAGTTGCTGACTTTCATATCAGGAAAACAGAATTCCTCAATGCATTTCGGCTTAGGAGTAGGATAAAGTTTCTCATAGTCTCTGAAATGGCCCTAAACAAACCTCTGCCATCATGTAGAGAAAAATTATGTGAGGCAAGGTTCTCAGCATTGATGAGTAAAATAAAAATATTGGTCAACTCTAGAAAACATTGAAGATGCCCACCACCTGCAGTACTAAATATTCAGCCAAGATTTAATTCGTTGTGTGAACTAAATAATGATACTCATCTTATTAATAAACAGAGTTGACTCAATCTTTAATAAATAGTAAACTATATATGCACACTGAAAATTTTGTTTTAAAGATTTTCCAGAAGCAAAGAAGGGGGAAATAATATATTATAATTGCAAAAAAGAGAGCATTTTAACTTTTCTTTATGATTTGTCTTCCTTAAATGCTTGACTTGAATACCTATTTAAAATACCTGGCATCAAGTAAAAGTTTCTCGGCATAGAATGGCCATAGAGGTAAAACATCTAAGAAGCTTGTGTCTGAAGGATACAGCATGAGTATCCACCATTTTCACTTATTAAACATTCATTATGAGTTTGCTTTCTCCCTTGAGAGACATCTGTACCACTCCCCTCCCAATCCTCACAGTGCCCTCCCCTCCCCATCCTCACAGTGCTCCCCCTCCTCATCCTCACAGTGCCCTCCCCTCCTCATCCTAACAGTGCTCCCCCTCCCCATTCTCACAGTGCTTCCCCTTCCCATCCTCACAGTGCCCTCCCCTCCTCATCCTCAGAGTGCCCTCCCCTCCCCATCCTCAAAGTGCTCCCCATCCCCATCCTCACAGTGCCCTCCCCTCCTCATCCTCAAAGTGCTCCCCCTCCCCATCCTCAAAGTGCTCCCCATCCCCATCCTCACAGTGCCCTCCCTTCTTCATCCTCACAGTGCTCCCCCTCCCCATCCTCACAGTGCCCTCCCCTCCTCATCCTCACAGTGCCCTCCCCTCCCCATCCTCACAGTGCCCTCCCCATCCTCACAGTGCTCCCCCTCCTCATCCTCACAGTGCCCTCCCCTCCTCATCCTCAAAGTGCTCCCCCTCCCCATCCTCAAAGTGCTCCCCATCCCCATCCTCACAGTGCCCTCCCTTCTTCATCCTCACAGTGCTCCCCCTCCCCATCCTCACAGTGCCCTCCCCATCCTCACAGTGCTCCCCCTCCTCATCCTCACAGTGCCCTCCCCTCCTCATCCTAACAGCGCTCCCCCTCCCCATCCTCACAGTGCTCCCCTTCCCCATCCTCACAGTGCTCTCCCCTCCCCATCCTCACAGTGCTCCCCCTCCCCATCCTCACAGTGCCCTCCCCTCCTCATCCTTACAGTGCCCTCCCCTCCCCATCCTCACAGTGCTCCCCCTCCCCATCCTCACAGTGCCCTCCCCTCCCCATCCTTACAGTGCCCTCCCCTCCCCATCCTCACAGTGCCATCCCCTCCCCATCCTCACAGCGCTCCCCCTCCTCATCCTCACAGCACTCCCCCTCCCCATCCTCACAGTGCCCTCCCCTCCCCATCCTCACAGTGCTCCCCCTCCCCATCCTCACAGTGCCCTCCCCTCCCCATCCTCACAGTGCCCTCCCCTCCCCATCCTCACAGTGCCCTCCCCTCCCCATCCTCACAGTGCTCTCTCCTTCCCATCTCTGCGCCTTTGCCTTTTGTCTCTGCTGCAGCCTCCTACACCTCCAGAGCTTGGGTGGAGAAATGGGTCCTCCAACGGTTTTCAATGTTTTGATTAAGTACAATGCCAGAGAGCAGCAGTATGTATTCAAACATGTATTTAAATCACTGGGAAAGCTCCTTGTCTGTCAGGAAGCCGCATCTTCCTGTAATGACAGAATTACTCATCGGACCTTCAGGACCGGTTGAAACAGATTTTTTAAACCCTAATGCAAAGTCAGTATGAGTCACCTTTTTTGTTATGAGTTAAGGAATGTATTATTTGGTTAGTTATGTGACCCAAGAAGGGAGAAACTGGCTTTGTCAGGGAATTTCTGAGGGCTCCATGGGAAATGGAATGACTCCATGTCAACATGGGGCTGTTGGCACTCCTTCCAGTGGTCATTGTTCACATGCACAGTGGGCATGGTGGCCGACAGAGTGCAGCTGGATCTTCTTGCCATCCTGTTGACAGTGGCGGCTTAGGTGAAACCTGATTTGCAAGGAAGTCCAGACTCCGATCCATGGCCGTCAATGCTGCCTCTGTCATCAGGGGACTGGAACTCCATCTCCCTCTTCTGTTCTTTACCACTCAACATTTTAGACTAGTCTCACAGTGACTTCCCAACAGGCATTTCTGTGGTCTTCAGACAACGCACTGACATTGTCTTCTCCCCAATCTTGGAATGGATGGTAGTTTCTATGTCCTTCTTTTTTTCAACAGTTCAAGATACTTACATTTTATTAATAATAATGATCCATTATAATCCCATTAACAAGCAGCATTGTTTTTCTATGGGATACTGTAACAAAATTATGCTTATGTCAAGCCGAGTTTTATTCCTCAAATTTCATTCTTGACTCTGCCACAAGGATATTCATAGTAACTTCACTGGTGAGTTATATATTTTTTAAATTAGCCCTAATTTTATTATATTTAAATTTACAATTATAAGAAGCAGAAGAGAGAAGTTTAAAGGAAATGGAAGACTTGAAAACTTCATTTTCAGCTCAACACAAATCAAATGAACCAAAAATCTTCAAAGAAGTAGATATAAATATATAAAATCATATATTTCCCTTTGATTATTACTTTAATTATAGCCACTGGTGTCTGGTACTCAGTGTTTGTTGTTTATTAGAAACTTCATGGTTTAACTTTATAATTCCTTTTTCTATGTAGCAATGGAACTTTTTAGTCACACAGGAAAGATGGTTTTATTTTTATTTTCTATTTAGTGTAAAATAGTTCTTTTTAAAAAAAAAATCATTGTGCCTTAATAAAGAAATGCTGTTTATTATATTTTCACTTTATAGAAAGTTGTGGAGATTCAGTAAACAAATATGTATTAACTTTTGTGGCTCTTTTTGCCATGATTGAGGTGAGGGTATTGCTGTGTTACTTGTTTGGCTTTATTTAAGACTTCTTTTCTTTTCTTTTCTTTTCTTTTTTAGGATTCTGTTCTAATTGGAAATACTTTATTTACATTGGAAGTGTTATCCCCTTTCCCAGTTTTTCCTCCATAACACCTCAACCCCATCCCTCCTCCCCCTGCATCAATGGTGCTCCCCACCAGCCCCCTCCCGCCTCCCCACCCTGACATTCCCCTACACTGGGGCATCAAGCCTTGGCAGGACAAAGGGCTTCTCTTCCCACTGATGCCCAACAAGGCTATATTGCATCTAGAGCCATGGGTTCATTTCTACTCTTTGGATAGTGGTTCAGTTCCTGGGAGCTCTGGTTGGTTGGAATTGATGTTTTTATTGGGATTGCAACCCCTTCATCTTCTTTAATCCTTTCTCTAACTCCTCCACTGGGGACCCAGTCTGCAGTTCAATGGTTGGTTGTGAGCATCTACCTCTGTATTTGTCATGATCTGGCAGAGCCTCTCAGGAGACAACTATTCCAGGTTCCTGTTAGCATGTAGTTCTTGGCATTAACAATATTTTCTGGGTTTGGTATCTGTATATGGGCTGGATCTCCAGGTGGGGCAGTCTCTGGATGACCTTTGCTTCAGTCTCTGCTTCAAACGTTGTCTCCATTTTTCCTCCCGTGAATGTTTTTGTTCCTCTTCTAAGAAGGACTGAAGCATCTGCACTTTTGTCTTCCTTCCTCTTGCGCTTCATATGGTCTGTGAATTGTATCTTGGGTGTTCTGAGCTTTTGTGCTAATATTCACTTATCAGTGAGTGCATACCATGGGTGTAATTTTGTGACTGGGTTACCTCACTCAGGATGATATTTTCTAGTTCCATTGATTTCCTAAGAATTTCATGAAGTTATTGTTTTTATTAGCTGAGTAGTGTTCCATTGTGTAAATGTACCACATTTTCCATATCCATTTCTATGCTGAAGGACATCTGGGTTCTTTTCAGCTTTTGGCTATTATAAATAAGGCTGCTAAGAACATAGTGGAGCATCTTTTGGGAATATACCCAGGAGAGGTATAGCTGGGTCTTCAGGTATGTCCAGTTTTCTGAGGAACCTCCAGACTGATTTCCAGAGTGGTTGTTCCAGCTTACAATCCCACCAAAAATGGAGGTGTGTTCCTCTTTCTTTGCATCCTCGCCAGCAACTGATGTTTCCTGAATTTTTGATCTTAACCATTCTGACTGGTGTGAGATGGAATCTCAGGGTTGTTTTGATTTGCATTTCCCTGGTGACTAAGGATGATAAACTTTCTTTAGGTGTTTCTCAGCCATTCGATATTCCTCAGTTGAGAATTCTTTGCTTAGCTCTGTCCCCTATTTATAATAAGGTTATTTAATTTCTGGAGTCCAACTTCTTGAGTTATTTGTATATATTGGATATTAGCCCTCTATCAGATGTAGGATTGGTAAAGATCCTTTCCCAATCTGTTGGCTCTCATTTTGTCTTCTTGACAGTGTTTTTAGCCTTACAGAAGCTTTGTGATTTTATGAGGTCCCAATTGAATCTTGATCTTAGAACATAAGCCATCGGTGCTCTGTTCAGTAAATTTTTCCCAGTGCCCATGTATTCAAGGCACCTCCCCACTTTCTCTCCTATTAGTCCGACTGTATCTGGTTTTATGTGGAGGCCTTTGATCCACTTGGACTTGAGCTTTGTACAGGGCAATAAGCATAGTTAGATTTGCATTCTTCTACATAGTGACTGCTAGTTAGACCAGCACCATTTGAAAATGCTATCTTTTTTTTCCACTGGGTGGTTTTAGCTCTTTTATCAAAGATCAAGTGACTATAGGTGTGTGGGTTCATTTCTGGATCTTCAATTCTATTCCATTGATCTACCTGCCGGTCTCTGTATAAATACCATACAGTTTTTTTTAATATCACTATTGCTCTGTGAAACAGCTTGAGGTCAGGGATGGTGATTCCCCCAGATGGTCTTTATTGTTGAGAATAGTTTTCTCTATCCTTGTTTATTTATTTATTTATTTTTGTTATTTCAAATGAATTTGAAAATTGCTCTTTCTAACTCTATGAAGAATTAAGTTAGAATTTTGATGGGGATTGCACCGAATCTGTAGATTGCTTTTGTCAGATGACCATTTTTACTTTATTAATCCTGCCAATCCATGAACATGGGAGATCTTTCCATCTTTTGAGATTTTCTTCAGTTTCTTTCTTCAGAGATTTGAAGTTCTTGTTATATAGATTTTTTACTTGCTTGGTTAGATCCACACCAAGGTATTTTATATTCTTTGTGACTATTGTGAAGGGTGTCGATTCTCTAATTTCTTTTTCAGCCTGTTAACTTTATGTCCAGACACTTATTAAAATTTGTTTTTCAGGTTTAGGAGTTCTCTCATATAATTTTTGGGGTCACTTAAGTATACTATCATATCATCTGCAAATAGTGATATTTTGACTTCTTCCTTTCCAATTTGTATTTCTTTGACTTCCTTTTGCTGTCTGATTGCTCTGGTTAGTACTTCCAGTACTATATTGAATAGGTAGGGAGAGAGTGGGCAACCTTGTCTAGATCTTGGTTTTAGTGGGATTGCTTCAGGTTTCTCGCCATTTAGTTTGATGTTGGCTACTGGTTTGCTGTATATTGATTTTACTATGTTTATATATGGGCCTAGAATTTGTGATCTTTCCAAGACTTTAACATGAAAGTGTGTTGAATTTTGTCAATTGCTATCTCAGCATCTAATGTGATGACCATGTGGGTTTTTTTCCTTGAATTTGTTTATATTGTGGATTACATTGATAGATTTCCATATATTGAACCATCCCTGCATCCTTGGGATGAAGCCTACTTGATTGTAATGGATGTATTTAAGTCTTCTTAAAATTTTCTATGGCCTGCTTAATCTCAGTTGCATGGGAAAGACTTTGTTTCAGTCTTTTCTGTCTCTCAGGCATCATGTGCAATTTCTATCATACAAAGGTAGATGTGCTCTGTGTCAGTGTGTGGATGTTCACAATAACTGCCCTATACATTTTGTCTTTAGCATCATGATATACCTCTATCTGCACCTTCTGAACTAGTCTTATGTTGTCTCTTTTATTACATCATCATTTACCTGTTCTAATCAGCTTTGTTCAGATAATAAGCTCAAATAACAGTTCCAATACTTTTGCTAATGGTTGCAAATAGTTTTCAAATGTGTTCTTCATAGGTTGTGTATATTTGCCAACTTTTTGTATAGAGTATATTAACTGCACAAATAAGAGTTTTATTATGACATTATTATTATGCATTTATATAATATATTCTGGTCATGCCCATCCCCCATGTCCTCTTGTTCTTAGGGAGTCATTTCTCTGTGGGTCTTTGCTGCTCTCTTGTCCTCAAATCTTCAGGTTCTTTCTCCTGCCTGGAGCACTTCTAGTGATGCATGTGATCTAGAGATCATGAAGAGAAAGATTACTCTTGCCGCCTTCTTCCTGGGTCCATTTTGAAGTGGGTGGTTTTAAGACATATAGATGATGACTGCCCTATAGCTATAGAACCTGAAGACACAGAACTCCAGACTAGAACGTTCTCTCTGGAAAGGAACTTCATGCCAGTTGAGGCTCCTTTGCCTCAAATACACTGCACAGAGAGACATGATGGGAGGCCCGCCTCATGGACCACTTTACAAAGCATGACCTACTACAGCACATAACATCCAGCAGGCATCCCAGTTACTGGACAGTCCTCACTGAGCACACATGGCTGCACCCTTCCACCAACTGACTCTTCATGAGTCAGTTTTCTCAGAGATCGTTCCAGATACAGTAAGTCACCTCCAGTCAGGGTTCGCCAGTGGGGTTTGGAATAGGGCCACACATCCCTAACCTGGCTCACAGTCCTTGGCGTCTGATTCAGTCATCACTCCAGCCTTTCCTTTCTTCACCTCCAGCCCCAGCCATTTTGGGTGTCATTTTTCTGTGTGTCTTTGATGCCCTCTTGTTCTTAAGTCTTCAAGGTTCTTTCCACTTTCATGTAAAGAAAGATCTCTCAGAGACAGAAATGCTGAATTGCTTGGATATGTTATGTAAACGAAACAGCAAAATATTTTAGCAGCCTATAGTCTGCTGAAAATACAATATGTAGAAATAATGGTATTAGAACTTTGGCTGTAGAGCCAGAACTTTGGTTCAGGGAGTGTAGCTGGAAGTCCATAGTGTGCCCACAGACCTTCTGTGAGGTTAGAGTAAGAACAACACAGCAGAAAGATCCAGCAGGAGAGCAACCAAGAGGAAAGCCACAACAGTGTGTATTTGGGAATTAGAGTAGGAAATAGCATGGAACAAGTGCCCACACTGCATTATGTGATTTAAACCCAGGTAGCTGGAATCTGAGCAGAGAGATTCAGTTCTTAGCACCCTACCCCCAGCCAAGATTGACAGAAAAAAGGCTGAGAGAACTCACTGAACCTAACTAAAGGAAATCATTGATGACCACTGACAGAGGAGGCACTGTTGAAATGTTCTCTAGTACTTTTCACAGAAAAAATGTATACTTCTGTTTTAAATAGATTTTTAATTAGACTCTAACAAGATTATCTTCTCCTCTTTATCCCTCTAGTTCCTCCCATGTGTGCTCCCCTCAACCTCTTATATCCTTACCCACTCCAAATCAATAGCCTCATTTTCTTGGATTTTTATTGTTAAACGCACACACACACACCAATATATAAATACATTCTGATGAATTAATTTTTATTGTTTTTGTATATACATTTTAAAATGTACTTATTATCTTTGGGAGATAATAGAAAAGGAACTGTGCTAGAAATACCAAAATTTTGTTCTTCATCCTATCTCTCTCTCTCTCTCTCTCTCTCTCTCTCTGTGTGTGTGTGTGTGTGTGTGTGTGTGTGTGTGTGTGTGTGTGTGTGTAAGAGACAGAGAGAGAGGAAAAGAAAATTATTAAAGGTTTTGGTCATCTAACTCCAGGATAGGTAATTTCAGTACTGTGAGTTATAGAAATGTATGTACCTAACATAATGCTATTTGGGTAGAAATGTCTTCTTTATGTCGAATACATAGGATAGTGCTTGGAATAGTAGACATTAAATATACATCTGTTTTATAAATAAATGAAATCATTAGCTGCATTGAGTCAAAATTATAGACATTGCCGTATTAAGGACTTGGATAGCATTAGGCAGTTAATACTATCCAAGGATTTTAAAAGGTAACAGAAGTAAAAATAGCATTCTGAAACCCCAATACAGCATGAGCAGCCAAATGTAGTTTCATTTGCGTTTAAGTCATGTCAAGCCGCTGTAGGATCAGAAAGCTGAGGCAGAGAATACTGAGCACTGAGCATCTAAATTTCTCCTCTCTGAGGTGGTTCAGTCAGAGATGTGATGCCGAGGCTCTGCTAAGTAACTGAAACATCAATAGCCAGACAGAAAATGAAACCAAAACAAACTAGCAGATGCCAATAAACAGCCCAGACAGCTACAGTGATGGTGCTCTGCTCTGTTTGGGTTGATTATTTCAAATCATGCTTCCAGGAAGGATAGTCTCTGTCTCTCTGTCTCTCTGTCTCTCTCTCTGTCTGTCTGTCTGCCTGTCTGTCTCTCTCTCTCTCTCTCTCTCTCTCTCTCTCTCTCTCTCTCTCTGTGTGTGTGTGTGTGTGTGTGTATACACACACACACACACACACACACACACACACACACACATTGCCTTTTGGGGATGGCTAAGCAGTTATTAGCACTCACTGCTCTTCAGAGGATCTGGGTTTGGTGCCAGTACCCACATCAAGGTGCTACACATGCCTGTAGCTCCAGTCCCAGACTACCTAAGCTCCTCTGGCCTTCACTGACACCTCTTTGCACCTGGAGCACATAAATTCATTTCAAGACACCCATACAAATTTAAAAATAGTAGGTAAATATTTTTTTAAAGGAAGAAACTACCCTTTTGTTCTTCCCTGTTGTAAAGTAGCTTTTGTGTGTAAACTATTGTTAACTACAGAACCATGCTAAGAAGAGAATAGTAACCCCAGCTCAGGGCAATGCCACCTGTGATGATGGATTTTTCTTTCTAGGTTTGGTTTGTTTCTAAGATTCCAGTTTTGAATGCAGTTTTTCAAGTTGAGGCTAATTAGATTGTTTGTAGTAGACCAAGAACAGAGAAGGTAAGGGGAGTGGGGTGGTGATTCTTCATGCTCAACTCTGCCTTCAGCAGGAGGTGTTTTTGCTCACAATATAGAAGATGATTCATTGTTTGAGACCAGCTCCGTCAAACAACAGGTTCCGCAGGGCAGAAGTGAGGATTGAAAGAAAAAAAGAGGCACTCAAAATTGTAACATGACTTCAGCCAGTCTTGTGACTGAAGTGAAGCCTTGTTTATTCAGTCCTCCTTTAAACCAATTTATTTACAGGCAGAGAGATAATGTCAGTTCTGAGTCAGGGAACAAGCAAGTTAATAATCAAAAATCCTGTAAACATCTTTCTGGAGGCCAGATGTGAAGATCAGGGGCAAAAGGGGGTCCCCAGAGACAGAGACTGCTACACCTATGTCACTGAACCTGCCCTGAGCTACAGCTGTAAATGTCCTGCCCCGAGATACAACTCTAAGTGTTCAGCCCCCGAGCTTCAAATACAAATGTTT
The DNA here is from genome assembly GCF_963924665.1 of Micromys minutus. Taxonomy (NCBI): domain Eukaryota; kingdom Metazoa; phylum Chordata; class Mammalia; order Rodentia; family Muridae; genus Micromys; species Micromys minutus. Next base: position 148,666,562 of record NC_137969.1, on the reverse strand, counting down.
TTAATCCGGGCCAGTTTCCTGAGTATAGGACCAGAGTCAGATTCCTGCCTTGACCAGCTTCAGAATGTCCTGGTGAAGTAAAAGTTTCCCCACTTCCAGCTGTCCAGTGGCACCCAAACTGTTGTCCACACCTCATCTCCATCCACCGCCATTGGAGGTTGCCCATTGCCCTTCCTTCCATCCCAGAGTTCACGCCACACTTCCTGTGTTTCACCTTCTCAACTGCTACATTGTTTCTTCTAATTTTATCCCAACCCACATAGTTGAAATTTAAAAATTTTTTTCTTTTAAGTTTGTCTCTCTTCCCTTCTCTGCTTCATCTCTCTCCCTTTTACCCCACATGGTGTATCCTTTTCTGCATCCCAGAGTGATTTCAAATTTTATCTATGACAAGCAAGCAAATCCACATGATGTAGCTCCCATGTGGTGACCTGGCTTCCAGTCTAGATCCCTCTAAAACCAAGTGCTACTTTAGCAAACGTGAAATTGTTTTTAAATATCTGAGCCCAAGGTGAAAACTGAAAAATCATCTTAATGGTTCCCGATACTGAGCTATTATGCTTCATGTAACCTAAATATTCAAGTATTCATCTACTTGGCATTACAAAGAACAGACATCTGGGTGAAGGATTAATTTTTTTCCTTTCCATCCAGATGTTTGAATAGTCCAAAAAGATAGATTTAGATGCATGGCTTCCATTCCATTTATAATTACTACTTGTAAATGCCCTATTCCTTTTGTACCCTCTTTTTGTATTTTAACAGGGATTTCATTTTTCTAGGCTTCTTTGGCTTCATCTCCTGTTTATGTTCAAAGAAACACCAGGTCTCAATTTTACTGCGATTTCCCAAGCAAAGTAAAATATGGAAAATCACACACTCCTGTAGAAACGCTCTATCCCAGGTCCCCGAAAAAGGAAAAGTTTAATGACTAAATTTGTAACATGTTAAGAAAGCCTTATTTATAGTGTTTGCCCTTTGCCAAGGTAATCCTCCCATGACCACCTTTAAGCCATTGACATGGCTTTACTGAATGTGGAATGGGGAAGGACACAATTCACACGGCTCCATTTCCACAAGAAAGACTCAGTATATACGATGCTCTGAAACCAAGTATACAACCTCCAGATACAGACACTAGAAAACAATTATTCTATAGCCCAAGACTTTGAATTCTCTTTGCCTTTGTTTCAGTGCATATAACACATTTAATTCAGAACTTTTCAGCTTAAGCACTCTTGGCATCTTAAGATGGACAATTCTTTGTTGTGGGAGTATGCTCAGGGATCATGGGATGTCTACTCTCCTCTGACCTCACCCAGTAAGAACTGGTGGCACTCCAGTATAATAACAGCAAAGCAGCCCAGCATCTGTGAACATCACGTCATGTCGAATCACTCCTAGTAAGCAACATAGGTTTAAGTGCGGATATTTTAATTTTGATAGAGGCTACACTTAACAGGTTGTCAAAATTCTAAACCTGCCTGAAGGCTGGTCCTGCCGACCCACCATGCCCTTCACTCCACATCCCGGAATCTGGTTTTGAGAGAAAGTATTCTGTCAAAGTCACATGATGCGTGAGAGGGACTGAAAAGAGAAAACCACCATCATTGAACTTTCTGGTTCTCACGTCTGAGTCCTGGTTAGCCCTGAGTTATCCTTTTCCATCAATGAGTTTTTGGTTTGTTTCCTTTACCGAGGATGTTGACTAGTTGTCTACTATCTCACCAAAGTCCACAGCCCTAAGCTCAGACAGATGTGACTTTCTGCTCTGCCCAGGTGAGGGAGCTCTTGTGGGTGCTCATGGTCTTTCTGAAGAGCAAGCATCATAGCAGCAGAGTATGGTGGGGAAACAGGATGACTGGCCTTCAAGGAGAACATCCCCACACCTCTTAGGGAAATGCTCCTAAGTCAAGAAGCCCCAGACCACTCCACTGTTTGATTCTCATTTCAGCTATCAACAGTGACTGATATTCTCCTGCTCCATCATCATTTCTGAGTCTACTCTGGCATCCTGACACCGTCACTTACTTTTCCAAACACCCCATTACACTTTACAGACCAAATTTCTCTTTGCTTCACCCAAAGCCTCCACTCGATATGTAAAACCAAATGCAAAGTAACCTATCAGTCAATTTCAGACCTCTGAGTACAATGCATAGCCCTCTCTCCTATATGTGATATAGAAGGGCATTTCTAGTTCCTCAGGGTTGTTACCACCAATTACTGCAAACTGGCTACTGCAAACAGAAAGGATCATCTCGTAGTTCTAGAGGTCATGACTCCAAGATCAAGGTAAGTAACAGCACACTCCCTCTGGGAAACCTAGGGTAGAGTCTCTTCTTGCCACTTCTACTTCCAGTGGTCTTTGGAGTCCTTGGTTTGAAACAGCAGGACCCCAACTTCTGCCTTTTCATGTGCCTTCTTACATGGGTTGGTGTGACTCCAATCTATTTTATTCCTTACAGATATTCTGCTTTTTATTTATGTCTAGATAAGCCTAATTACATCTGCGAAGACCCTATCATCAAAATAGATTCCCCTGTGGTACACTGGTTGAAGGTGTGTGTGTGTGTGTGTGTGTGTTTGTGTGTGTGGTGTTTCTCTCTCCCTCTCTCTTTCTGTTCTGTGTCTCTCTCAAGTCCCAAACTTCTCTCTGAGCTTTAATAAGAAATACTTGAAGCACAGTCCAGCACAGATTAGCACAGTGACTGTGGTGTTTCTTAGGAGTACTGAGATTTTTATTATCATCTCTTTCCATTCTGACAGAGCCCAGCCCTCACCTGGGTGCCTCTGGTGTTTTACATTCTTCGCTCTTTCTAGCCATCAACATTAATGTTTCACAGCTCGGAAGTGTAATTAGGAAGGTGGTTGTTAGCACTAGCCTCTCTCCAGCCCTCCCACCCGATTCTTCTGAATTTCTTCTGGAGAGTATTATTGTTTGCCATCCAAGCCAGCTGCCTAGATGCATCGCTAATGAATGGCCTTTAAGATCCCAAGTTCAAGTGTTAAATATATGAACTTACTAGTGATTAAATATATGAACTCACTAGAAATTAAGAATTTAAGATGTCAGAGTGAATAGCTCCAAGAGCCTTGATCAGTGATCTTAATTTACTCTACTTTGGGAATTTTGTTTATATTTGGGGCTACTGTGTCATATAAATTATCCAATGGCATTTTGTTCAAGCATAGTAGGGCAGATTTTTATTAAGGACAGGAACAGAGACAGCTGAAATGGTATTTTTGCAGTGTTTTTTTAGAGAGAGATGTTGGGCTAACACACAATATAGCATGGCTGGGTGTAGTGTAGCTAAGCAAAAGCAGGTCAGTGGGTACAATACTATGAATCTCTTCTTCATATTGCTGAACATTAGAGTAGAGGGAGATTTGGCTGAACCATCCTCATTTTGTTAAAGCCAGACAAAGGCCAGCTGATATCATATGGGGACATTGTATGAAGAAGGGCCAGATGCCAACTTGAACATAGTTAGAGAGAAAGGATTTTAAAAGCTAGATGATAAAGGTCTTTACTAGAACTGGATCTTAAAAAGAAGTATACAGATGAGCTAGTAGAACTTTTAGGAGTTTGACAAGGTTAGTCAAATAAATTATTTGTTAATTGGGTATAAAAATGAGTTTGGATTTAAAAAAGAAAAAAAAACAACTTTGAAAATGTCCAAGTGAAAACAAGCCCTGGAAACATGGAGGCAAGGTGAATGTTGTTGACGAATTAGTATAATTCAAATTAGTGACTGGTCTTTGAGGGGTTAACATTCAATAAAACTACTGGTAGTGTTATATTCAAGAGGATTTAATTGTTTTTTTATAATTAAGAATATATTTGTTCTTGGAATGCCTTTAGGTCAGAATTCTATGTGATAGCTACCATTGTCCTGTAGATTATGAAATTGTTGGCTAATAAAAGAAAGCTCTTTTGGTGAGAAGCCAGGCAAACTTATCTAGGTATGTGGCATTCCAGAGGTGACTTTCCTGTGACGTGTTCAATTATGCCTTATTCCCCATACATGGAGCTTTTAACATGATGACCCCCAATGCCCTTTCAGACTGGTAGGTTGACAAACTTACTGAAGGGCACTTTGCTATTTGTTTCCTTTTCTCTCAAAATGCTTGTACCTGATGGGAGGCTGTCTGTTCCCTGGTGGCATGTTCTAATACACGGACATACTTTCTATACGGATTCCCTTCATGGTGATATCAGACAGTGATATCTTAAACATGCATTCTGTCACCCATCAGATGAGGATGTGCTGCTGTCTGGGTCATGAATAGACTCCAACTCAATGTGGTATTCAGGGATAACCAACCCTTGGGACATATTTATAGTCACAATTTGAGGACAGAGGGCTCTGGGTTTCTGAGACTTTTCAGAGGTCTTTGTGGTAAAGCTGTGTCTTAACCAAATCTACAAATCTTGTTATCCCAACTTGACCACCTTCACCCATCAGGCAGCCGTGGGCCATCAGGATGGTCTGTCTTGCCTGGACTCTCACACTCATCTTGCAGCCGACCCCCTCTCTGACTTCCAGAAAGTGGGCCAAAATGCTAGCGAAGGAGAATAGCATTGTTACAGTGAGAACACCCATTCTTCTGTAGCTTATAAATGTGAATAAATCTTAGTACTATGCAGAAAAAGAACTACCAGGCTGTGTCTCAGAACCTAGTGTGTTCATGAAGGAGCTAAATTACCACAGGGACAACCTGCAGTCCAAGCCAGCTTGTGGGTTAAGACTGGTTTTGACACTTTCAGCGACTGAAGCAAAATCAAAAGAAAAGGACTGCTTTGTGACAAGTGGAAATTACATGGAATCAAATTTCTGTGCCTATGAAATTCAGTTGGCATGCGGCCAAGCTCATTGGTTTAATATTGTCTGTGGCCATTTTCCCTGCAACAGCTGAGTTGAGTAGTTAAAACAGAGGCCATCTGGTCTGCAAGACCCAAAATATTTACTATCTGGTCCTTTCCAGGAGAGGATTGCCAGCTTCTGGAATAACTTGGGACTGAACTTACTTCAATCCGTTTTCATCTTCAACATGAATAGCCAGGACAACAACCATGCAACTGACTGTCTGGCTGACACTTTTCTGAGAACAAGTGGGGATACAGTGCCTGCAGAGAGACTCTCTCCCTACTTAACATCTTTAGTGTGAGCAATCCTAATGCCAACTAATGCATTGGTCCAATACTGATGGATTCATCCATTGCATCTCTTAGGCTAACAATGGAGAAAGGGTATAAACCGCTTCATACACTGTAAAGCTTATCTTTTCCTGCCTGTTTTTTTCTTCTGTCCCATGCCCTCTATCTTATCAATATTTTGATATTCCTGTAAATTCTTGCTTTGGGAAGAATAAATTCTTTAAAATCTTTTATTTTCAGCACATGGAAAAGTATTGACCACACATAGAATCTTTCACCTTTGTTTTGAAGTTGTGACCAAAAGGATGCCCATCACTCAGTTTAGTTATTTGTGTGGAAGATTGGGAATGAAAGATGGCAAAGAAAGAAATGAAGCTTTTGACAGTTCTGTTTTTAGAAAACCAAGCAGGTAATATTATTTGTTTGTTGTGGAAGGCCAGAGAATTCATGGCTAAGCATGTGGCTCAACTGAAAAAGAAATAGTTTCCAGAGCCTTCTCTAATTCCTTTGTCCTTGGAAGAGGAAGAGGAAGGGAGGAAAAGGAGAAAGAGGAGGAAGAGGAAGGGAAGAAGGGAGGAAGAGGGAGGGAGGAAAAGGAGAAAGAGAAGGAAGAGGAAGGGAAGAAGGGAGGAAGAGGAGGAAGAGGAGGAAGAGGGAGGAGGAAGAGGAGGGAGAGGGAGGGAGGAAGAGGAGGGAGAGGGAGGAAGGAAGAGGAGAAAGAGGAAGGGAAGAAGAGAGGAAGAGGAAGAAAGAGGAGGAAGAGGATGAAGAGAAAGGGAGGAAAAGGAGAAAGAGGAGGAAGAGGATGGGAAGAAGGGAGCAAGAGGAGGAAGAGGAAGGGAGGAAGAGAAGGATGGGGAGGAAGGGGAGGAAGAGGAAGGGATGAAGAAGAGGAAGAGAAAGAATGTAGGGCATGTGAGAATACCAGACAGACATAGGAACTGGAAAGGTTTACTGAGCTCAAACCTCAGGAATCTCAGAGATTTGAGAAAGACAGGAGAGGAGCTGCTGCTTACTCCCTGTCTCTGTAGCTGCTCTGGAACAGGCACTCACTACACACCTCTGAGGACCATGGGTACTCAGTCATGTTTCATAACACCTGGAGTTTTTCCTCCATGCTAATGAAGTATGTAGATAGCCTTGAGCCTTTAGCCAATGGCCCTTCCCATCTTAAGTATTCCTTCCCCCAAGAGATATATAATCCCTGGTTCCCTTCAAATAAAGCATACATCCACATCCACCATCAAATAAAGTAACAGGAAAAAGCATGGACCATTTGAGAGAGCTGCTTTGTTACTGGTCAACATGGGACAGGCCTTCCCTAAAAGCCAGGATTAAAGAGCCATACCTAATCCTCTCTAAGACGGCTTTCTCTCCTCCAGTCCCTCCAGTGTTCTGGGCACTAGCTCCTAACTTGCTGGATCCTGTTTGTCTTGGGCTATGCCTTCCCCTTCCTGAATAATGCATAGATGCCCTGAGAGGAAATGTGGACTGAAGACCTCCATTCCTGACTTTCTCTTCCATTGGCATGCATAAGGCCCCTGGGCACTCCAGCAGAGAGGTAGACCTCAGTACAACAGAGGAGGAGGAGGAGATGACACAAACTACTGGATACATGATTTACTTTCATAGGGGCACAAGGAGGGCGATTGCTCAGAAAAGCAGGCTCCATATCATCTTGGCTTTATCCTTCATTGTGAAATCAATGTTTTGAGTTGTGCTGAAAAATAAGCACCTGGCTGAAATCTGTTATGGAAGACAAGTATAACATATATCAGGCAATAGCCAGAACACATTGATCTGCTTGCTACACTGGAAGACCAGGGACTTGGTGTCTGTGACCAGGGCTGAGAAATAGGAGTATTCCATCCTATTCCCTTTGGGGGTTAGTTACAACTACTTCAGTTGTCCTGGGATATCATTTAACCAAAGACATGTAGAGAAAGACTCCTAATAAGATGAGGCTGTCAGAATGGGAGGAACAACAGCAGAAAAAAATGGATAGACAGAAATGAGCCAAGTCTTATTATCCTGGGTAGATAAGGGTGTACCTTATTCTAAACTTGAAGAACATCTTCCTCATCCTCTGCTTTTTTTCTTTCTTACTTGATTGAACTCTACCTGCACAGTGGTGAGTCTGAACACTGGGCCTTAGATGTTAAAAAGATGTATGATTTTTGGGAGCTAACAGTGGGGAGACATGTCTTCCAGATTCACTCAGGTTGTTGCCTGCCTATAAAAGAAACCTGTCTAACAAATGCTGCAAATGGTTCTGTTTCTGGTCTAGAGAACAATACATTGGCCCAGAGAATGTTGTAAAAACTAATGTGCTATTTTGAGTCCAGGTCCTGAGCCTTTGACAAATTCTTAGACCCACCAAGATGAATTATGGATTTTTAGCTGAATTTACATAGTTAAATATGAAAGACCAATGCAATTTTGAAATGTGTCCAAAGATAGTTAGCCTCAGATGTAGATAAGAGTTAAACTGAACAAATCTATTGAGATGGTTATATGAGGATTAAAATTCTGTGATCCAGAAATTATAACATAATGGAAACGCAAATGTATTTCTCAAAACTAATAGAAAAATAATTGATGTAGTTGAATTCACATATAAAGCTTCAAATAAATAGGAAAGAGGCATTAATACCTCCCAAAGAAAACTGGACACCAACAGAAAGCAACAATTCAAAGAAGAAAACATCAAAGACATTGACGGTAGATGAAAAGTCACTGAAATGGCTGGTCATCAAGACTGCTAATTACAAAACAAAATTATCAGTATTTTAGTGATAACACAATAAATCCATTGAGGATGCAAATTAAGCAGACAACTATTTATGCTGCTGGACTCATGTAATGCCCACAGAAAGCCCCAGAACATCGCTGATGCTAATTAAGTGACTCTTAGGAATTTATTCTAAGATAATGATTAGAAGCTAAAAGTAAATTTTGGGACTATTTTTAACAACCATATTCCTAATGGCAAAATGACACAAAACAAGCAGGAAAAGGAAAACCTGGAAATGCCCTGCAAGCCCCCAATAAAAATGCAAATATGGAAAACTGATGTAATAAAATGCTCATGAATCTATGGAGGGGTTACCTAAATGTGCAGCAAGGAACCAGAGATATGGCCTGAGATTAAGAGCTAAAATTATTCTCACTGAAGACCCAAGTTCAATTCTCAGGACCTACACTGAGAAACTATGACTGCCTGAAACGTCAGCTCCAATGGACTCATTCCTATGCCCTCTCTGGCCTGCAGGTGCACAAGCACTCATGTGCACCTACCAACATGCAGGCACATGCGCACAATTAAACATTTTAAATAATTTTTAAAAATATAAAAAAGACTTTCCCATACTTTTAATTTCAATAGTACAAAAGTAATTGCCATAAAATAGGAAGAGGTATTACAATTTTATTATGATTTGTTACTGTTCTTTTCCAGGTATTGAAACTACAAATGAGTCTTAGTTTTCTTTTCCACCATTATTTACAATGAACATTTAGTGGCTAGAGATGCAGTTAAATTGGTACAGTGCATTCCTAGGATACACAAATCCTGGGTTCCATACCCATCACTGAATATATTGGATATAGTGATTTGACTTATAATTTTAGAACTTGAGAAGGGGAGGCAGGAGGATCAGAAGTTCAAGGTCATCTTCAGCTACATAGCAAATTAGAGCTTGGAACACATGAGACCTTGGTTCCAAAATAAATAAATGAATGGCATGTAAACGTTAAACTATTTTATTTACTTATTGTGAGTATCTGTGCATGTTCATATATATATACATATATCACAACATGCACATGGACGTCAGAGGTCAGATTACAGGATTCTGTCCTCTCCTTCTACCATTTAGGTTCCAGGGGTCAAACTTGGGCTGTCAGGCTTAGCAGCAACCACCTTTAGCTAATGAGCCAAATTTTCCATCCTATTTCTAAACATTTAAAATTATACGTTCATGCATGTTGAAATTTTAATATTTAAAATATGAAGAATTGAGTAAAATAAAGGTTCTTGGGAAACATAGAGGAGAAAACACGGCTAGAATAGCTGTCCTGCTACTTCGAAGTGTCCCAAACCATGTCATATGCTATGATGCAGCTGATAGACAAAGCCAGACATCTTGCTGTAAGTTTTCCTCATTGCATAAAGAAAACATGGACTGTTTTCCGTCACAAAATTGACAGTGTATCTACAACAAAATCTAATCAGTAGTGTTAAAATGTGTGTGGTCTGGAACTATGACCAGCAAGTAATATTTTACACTAATGCTGGAAGAGACCTTTATAGCACGGTGTTACAGAATATGTTTGAGGTGGTGTTACTCATAGTGCCCCTTACATGTGGGCTGCTGTCTCTGTGCTAAGGGACAGTCTGAAAAGTAATCTGGTTGTCCAGCTATGTCTAAGGTGAGCTCTAAAACAGCCCTTCTCACCAAGCGCTCTACCTATCCCTAAAATCTACTCCGTCCCTAAAATCTCCTCTTCAGTTTGTCCTGAGAACTCCTAATTGTCAACTATTTCCTGTGGTCATTCAGTGAGAGAACACGTGAAACACCTCTCCAGAAGCCAGAGCCGATTCTACCAACTCGAATGGTTTTTAACTCCAGTTTACCTGAAGATAATATATTGACCTTTTTTTTTTTTCTTGCAAGGTTCTGATGAAATCCAAATAAGCCAGCCACCACCTTTTCTCAGATTTGACTTCAGAAAAAAATTCACAAGGAAATCTAGTCTTTCAAATTAGTAGGGCTGAGGATGTAATCCCAGGGTAAGAGCGATTGTCTAGCATGAACCTTATGAGGTTGAATCCTTATAAACAGAAATGCAATAGAAAATGGAGTATCACTTAACACGGGATAAAAGAAACATCTCATGGAAAGTCTTTGGTTAGACTTCCTGTACTGTCTGCTTGTTTCTCTCTCTCTCTCTCTCTCTCTCTCTCTCTCTCTCTCTCTCTCTCTCTCTCTCTCTCTCTCTCTCTCACTTCCATCCTCCTTCTCTTTCCCCTCTTTATCCTTATTTATTCCCTGCCCCTTCCCCTTTCTCCTTCCCCCATCTCCTCTCTATTCAGAGTCTTGCTGTGCAGCCATAGCTGGCCTGGAGTTCCCGTGTACACCATGCTAGCTCTGACTTCTGCCGGTTCTCTTTCCCTCTTTCTTCTGTCTCCTGAGCTCTAGGATCACAAATTTTCCCACCGTGCCCAGTCTTTCACTCTGTCTTGTTGTTCCTTTTGTATTTCATTCTGTTAGATTTGACTGCAGGATGGCTCACAGAGACTCATTTTCCTGTGGCCTAAGCTTAGATTTGGCAGAATGTTTGGGGAGTTTTGTTCATTCTCCTTTGAACTTCTGCCGCTCTCAGCACAGTCCATCTGGCTTTACCTCTAGCATTCTGCCCACTGATACTCAGATCTGTGGAGACAGAAGCTAATTTCTTACTGTGTTATGCTAGAGTTAGAGAGGCTGGCTTGGCCACTGGGTTAGAGAAGATGGTGAGTGTTGATAGACATGTAAATAAATCAACCTCTAATTAGATCTACATAATAAATAAATAGGCTGTCTCATTTATTTAGTAAACAAATTTAGGCAGATAATGAGATTTCAGCTGGAGGCTATACAGCACCCCAGAGCATGGACCGCCACTTTGACCTGATAGCTACAGAGTTTATCTGATTTTATAAGTTGAGTGTGGAGAGACATTGACATTGCAAAAGACACAGAGGACTCTTCTTCCACATGTGACCACGGGAGCCACCAGAGAACAAGTTCCTTGTGGTGATGGGACCATGAAACAACAAAACATAGAGGTTTGGGTGTTAAGATTTAATGAGATCAAAAAAAAGAAAAAAAACAGAAGGTTAATGATAGATTAAAGATAGATCTGATCTATGTTCTTGGTGTGGAGGGCTCTGCATTGACTGGCATCTATCAGAGAGGCAGAAATGTCACTGGGAAGTTTCTCGAATTAATGGAGCAGAGTCAAGAGCTCTGACCACAAGTAGCCTTGGGCTCTTTACCTCCTGTCTCTATAAAATTCTGTGTCTATACAGAATAAGTACCAGGGAAAATGTGTCTTTTTAAATATGGTGCATGGTACATGCAGCACAGAGAAAACATGGTCTATAAAGTGCTTGCAATACAAAGCATGAGGTACTGAGTCAGGTCCACAGCACCAAGGTAAAAAACCAAACCAACTAAACCAAACAGACAGACAAACCACCACAACAGGAAACCGTAACTGTGTGCACCAGTAATCCCAGGACTGAGAGTGCACAGGCGAGCAGATCCCTGGGGCTCATTGGCTGGTCAGTCTCACCTACAGGGCAAGCTCTAGGCCAGTGAAGATCCTCTCTAAAGACAAGGCAAACAGCACCTGAGGAATGATACTTGTGATTGATCTCTGCCCTCCAAACATGTATCTATACATGCAGGTTGAACACATGAACATACCTGTACATACAGACACAGAAGATTCATAATAATGCCAATGTTTATGCATGTTTTAATCTATAGGTAACAGTTGGAAACTGTGATGGTTAACATCAATTGTCCACGTGAAAAACTCTAAATCACCTGAGAGCCATGGTTCCGGCCATGCTCTGAGGGATTATTTGCATTAGGTTAAGTGAGTTGGGAAGATCCATCTGAACTGTGAGGGGCACCATTGTGTTTCAGGGCCTGGGCTACATAACATGAGAAAGTGAACCAAGCATACGATCCACCATCATCTGCTTCTATCTGTAGACCTGTGCCTAGCCACCAAGGCCTCCCTGCCGCCTTTGAACTGTGAGCTAAACTGTGCCCTTTTTCCCTGAGGTTGCCCATGTGTTTCTTCACAGCAACAGGAAGGATGAGGAACACAGAGACAAAGGGGAGTACAAAATGCTTTAAATCTAGCCTCATTCTTTTATGCAGTGACATTGGGAAGAAATACAAGTCTCCTCTGATTTAGTGTCTACTTTGTTCTCTCTCTCTGTGTGTCTCTCTGTCTCTCTCTCTCTCTGTCTCTCTCTCGCTCTCTCTCTCCTCTCTCTCGCTCTCTCCTTTCTCTCTTTCTCCTCTCTCTCCTCTCATCTCAATCTCTCTCTCTCTCTCTCTCTCTCTCTCTCTCTCTCTCTCTCTCTCTCTCTCTCTCTCTCTCTCTCTCAGAAACAAGTATGACCATTTATGTCTTAGAAAAGAATCTTGATTTTTTGATGCCAGGTTTGGGAAAATCCCGTTGAACTAAATTATGTGTACAGGAAAATCTGCTCTAGAAACTAAAAAGTGTGGCGGCATCACAGTGACCCTTTAATTTACAAATGCCCTTCAGAAGCAGGGACAGGGCAGGTCAGAGCATCCAGTATGGAGTATCTGAGCAATCAGTCACAAGGAGCCAACTTTAGTTCCTAAGAACCAGATTCACGTGTTCCTGTCTCCCATTCTCTCTCCAGGCCCCAATAGCCAAATACAGGATATATATTTTTAATTTAGGAAAACAACAACAAAAGACAAAGAACATCAATAAAACAACCTTGGAAGTGTAATGTTTGCACTTCCAGTATCTGGACTAGAGTTCCTAGAGTCTACCAAGCATTCTTTTCTCCATGATTGCTTCAGAGGGGAGTCTCTCCCTCTTTCCTCACTGTCCTGGTTAACTGAGGCTATCCTTTCTTAGGGACTTGGGTCCAAGTGGGGATTCCCATTTCTCTAACCATGAACCACAAGCACAGCCTAAAAGTGCACCGAGTCATCCCTCTACCTCCCTGACGAGGAGAGCAAGAGCAGTGAGCAGAGTCTAATGGGGAGCAGAATGTTCTGGTGATGAAATGACAGGTTAACTCTTCTTTTGAAGGGTTGCTAAGAGTAGGCTCTGGTCCATAATATTAGTGACAACTTAAGGCGTGTAGAAAAGCCATATCCTACAAAATTTGGCAAAAAGAACACCACGAGTTCTCCAATACTGATTCATCTGCATGCCCTTGACATCTCTTTAGAGAGATATGGGAATGCCAAGCCAGGAAGGTCCCATAAACTGCCAGTCAGCAAAACTGACCGGCACCAGGCCTGGTTACCACTGAGCCCGGCCATAGACTTCCTGCTCAGCTTCTCTGAGTCCTTATGGCTGTGCAGCATCAATAGCCTCAAATTATCTCAAGGCCTGTCTTTGTTCAAGCTGAACTAAACTGTCATATGGATGGCTACCTTCCCCTCCACATCTGTTTGGTGTAATTTGAAAATCACAGCCCTTGCACCTCCCCGATAGGGACCACATGTTCTTTATCTTCCATATTATCCCAAATTAAAATGTGGGCTGCTAACTGAAATTTTCTGTGTTCCTTGTAATAATGGGACTCTAATATGACTCTCAATCAGACTTGGGGAGAAGGCATATCAGATGAGGGAGGTTTTCTGCAGATCTGATTTTAAGCAGTCACAGCAGGAGAGGAAACCTTTGTAGTGGCTGAGGCTGTAGCCCTCGGCTTTGGTGATGATGACATTCGGATGCCAGCATTGGCCTTGTGCTTTGGCCCCTGTATGTGACAGAGAGCCAGCAAGAGACTGTGTGAGAGAGGACAGTGAATAGGATGCATCTGGGCTTCATTAGTTGCAATGTAATTTACAAATGGCATCTTTTCAGATGTTGGGCTAATCGGCAGGCCGTTACGGAGGTAGCGGATGGTAATCATGGCTTGACATGAGCAGTCCAACCTCAGTGAGATAAATAGATGGAATGGCAGGGCAGCGGTTGGACTTTAATAAAAAAATTGAATTTTTCCCGTGACTTAATATAAGAATCCGCTGGACATATGCATAAAACTAAATGTTAGCAAAATGAGAAAGAAAGAAAAAAGTTTGTGGGGGTGGAGATGGTAGGTGAGCAGAAAGAAAATGTCACAGTTCTGGATCTCAGAGCCACTTTCCCTGTTTAAATACTGCGGGTGTTTGGGCCGTGGCTGAAACTGGGGTGGGTGGGGTAAGGAGGAGAAAGCCAGGCAGGGACCTCTCAGCCCAACCCCGGTATAGATCACACAGTAATGGACAAGTAATTTAATACTGTTCTGGAGCTTCAGAGTGAATCATGGCTTTCCCTACAGTGACTCTGGGCTGTGGTGGGTGAAGAACTTGAATCCGTTGACTCCTAGAATTATGCTCTCTCTCTCTCTCTGAGAGCAATATATTCATGTGCCTAACTTGGTCAAAAGCAAAGTCTGTGCTGAGAGGGGTCTGGTAACCTTTCCTTTACATAGAGCGCCTCCAGAGCTGGGAACTCCTTCAGCTGCAATACAAGCTCCACTCCCAGGAGGCTCTCCCGGACCTCAGCACCTGCTTCTTAGTCTCCATGAGTTGCTTTTATGAACAGTTATTTTTCTAGCCCAGATGCATGATGGGTACTCTTGGAAATGCCCCAGGCTAGTTCACAGCAGCTGAGTTCACTTGTGGGGCAGAGAGGAAAAGAAATAACTACCAACAGTACATGAGGGGCCACCAGGGAGGTATGGCAGACAGGGAGGGTATGGTGGGCAGGCTGCTGGGGCTTGATGGTACACATGAGCATCAGTGTCTGTCTGGATATCGTCTATTTTATGCCATTTCCATGCGAACAAGCATGGTGACTTGTTGAAGATCAAAATAAAGAAGTCACAGGGATCTTGATGACACCCAAAGGGTATTGACTAGAAAAGAGAGGCAGATTCTGATTTTTCATGGCAGGCTGACATAAAATATAGTCCCTAGTACAGGATGAGGTATTTCTTAAAGGTAGGGAATTCCAGTGCAGAAGAAATCACTAACAATAATCTCCCTATATATTCCGAAATTTAAAGGTAACAGTGCCTGCAAAGATCCTTAGTCTGAAAGGCACAAACACGTCCCCGAGACTGTGTGAAGGGCAGGTAGGATAAAAGGATCCGGAGCTGGAGCCAGTCTGAGATCTGATTGGTCCAGAGGTGAGTTGACTTCAGACATGGCTCTGGCTTCCGTATTAAAAATGTGGGCCTGGAATCAACCACCCAGTGGCTTTTGTGGCAATTCTTGCTTTGCTTCATGGGAGCCCTGTGTCCCAGTGAAATAAAGAACTGATCACAGTGGGCATTTCTGTCTCCAAGACCCTTCTCCAAAACTCTCCCCAGCTGTTTGTGAGTCCAATAATATCCTGCATCCTGGTGTCTGAAGTGACACCATGTAACACAAACCCATGTGACCCTTCACTGAACTCTTAGAGGCTAGGAAGCTCCCTGATTTTTTCTCCCATGGCTAAGAGCCCAGGGCAGCTAGAGGCAATGCCCTGGTCTGCCACGCGCCTCTTTCTCCCAGCTTACCTCGGATGCAAGGATGGCAGGTCCTCTCCAACCAAAACAGAAATCTTGGTTGCCATGAGATGTGGGTTAGGCTGCTTAGACAGCTAGAAAAGACATACCATGTGACAGTTCATTCCACATGAGAAGTAGGTCAGAAACTCGCCAAGCATGTGATCTTTCCCAGGTGAGTTTTGGGCCCCTGGGAAGCAAGATGAGAAGCTGCTTCAGAGCCATGGGAATTTCATGCTAGAAGGAGGGCCCCATGATGAGCTTCGAAGCATGCAGCCTCAGCATCCTCTCGGACCAGACCTTGTCTTCTCTCTTCCTCTTCACTAATCCCTCACTGCCACGGTCCCAGTCAATTCCATGAGTCCATTGATATCCATGTGTACTCAGCAGCTCCACACACCCCTGTGCATCCATGGCTGCTATCCATTCTGTTTAAAGCAACTGGACATGATTCTAACGTTGGCCTGGAGCCACGTTGCTGACTTTTGTCCTGCTAGAGGAAAGCAAGAAAGTGTAGTTTATAAAGTGACTGCTGGGTGTCACAACAGGACATCCCAGGACCGTTGCAGATACCTTCTGCTGTAAGCTCATCTGGATTGGTATTTTTTACTTATGCACAAATAAACTAATGGAGAATTCATGGGGCAGGTGGGGAAATGACTCACTGAGATCTCAGATCAGTCCAATACCCAAACACAAACAACTGGAATTTAGCACAAACTTCCAATACTACTTCCTTCAGGAACACAGATAAAACCTTGGGATCCCAGAAGGGGGATAACCCACATGGGCTGACAGGGGGCTCAAAAGCCCCTTTACCACCTGTTAGGAGAAGCTGTTTAGTGCATCAGCAATCAACAGGTGGCTCACCAAGGACACTTGGCAAGCAGAGACCCAATCTCAACAAGGATGGACAAATGCCAGCATAGCTTCAGCTGAGGACATAAGCCCTTGGCCTCACTAAACTGGCAAATAGCAATTGGTTCAGGGAGCAGCCAGGCTTGTGTGTAGTTGGGGGATGGGATGTCTACTGTGTGTTTTCAGAAAGGAAGCAGAGAAAGGGAAATGAAGGGATCTGTACCCTCAAGGGCTGGCTGGCCAGACCTACGGCAAGCAGGAAGAGGGGGATTGAGGTTTGGCTCCTGCTCTTTTAGGAGCCCTATAGGGCTGTTGAGTTTGGGGCAAGGAACACTATGACTTGGGTCATGTGGTATAGTTATCTGAGAATGTCATTTTTCAGCACATATTTCTCTTTGCCACTCATCCAACTAGTCTCTAAAATAAAAACCTTATTGCAGTGCATGCAGCCTTGAAGAGCAAGTTAGTCAGCCTCAGTCTCTGACTCTAAACCCACAGGTCTACCCTCTAAAGGGGAAACAAAACTGCTCGAAACTGTGCCTGAAACTCTCATTCCTTCTGCTTAGGTTTAGGACAGACAGGAGCCCAACAGGCAAGTGCACAGGAAGTTCCCAGAGCCAACTCCTCCCACTGTACTCTGCACATCTCTGCACATGCATGTCTGTCCACAAGGCCTCCAAATAGGAACCTGATGTGAGGAGCCCCAGACAAATGTGAGCATATTTGGTGAACCAAGCAGGTATGGCCAACAGAAACACCATTCCCGGCCCCAACACTGCAAAGGGGCGATTGTTTGTCCTGAACCTTTGCAAAGGCCTGGGGACTCAGTTATCTACTGGCAAAAATTGCCAACCTGGGGATTCTGCGCTGCTTCTCTGCAAAAACAGGCTCTGAATTACCCTGCACTTAACAAATGGCTGCCCTGCTCTCCTAAAGCTGCCAACACAAATTGAATTGTGTTTTTTCATTGGTGGATGCAGTGGGTGTGATCTTGAGCCAGCACTAATCTCCCCCAAGCAAGATAAATGCAGAGACCTGAGCCTGCCTGCTTACATTCTGTCTCATTCTAGCAAATTAAAATGTCACGGAGCCACAGCAATCCTTTAGATGTGGTCAGATGGGGGTTGGGGCACTATGGGAGATGGGGACCTCTCACATGCTCCCATAATAGGCTTCAGTCATACTTAGATGACAAAGGAGACAAGAGACTGATAAAGCCAGGTTAAAACATTCGCTGATTGCCATAAAATAAAACTGTAGGCAAGAGATGTTGATTAGACTGTGCAACAATAAAAAGCTTTATTTTGACACTTTATTTGAGACAGAGTCTCTCATTGGCCTGGAGCTTTGCATGTGGGGCCTGGGTAATTGTCCAGACCTGGAATCTCCTGCCTCCCATCTCTCCATCTCTGGAAGCACACAACTGTGCCACCGCACTCACTTTATATCCCAATCACTACCCCCATCCCAGACACACCCTCCCACAATCCTTCCTCCCATTTCCTCTCCACTTCTCCTCCTAGTGGGTAGGGTACCCCTTGGTATCTACCAACCCTGGCCCATCAAGTCTCTGCAGGGCTAGACACATTCTTTCGCACCGAGGCCAGACAAGGCAGCCCAACTAGAAGAACATATTCCCACACATAGGCAAAAGCTTTGGGGATAGGCCCCTGCCCCAGTTGTTCAGGATCCACATGAAGACCAAGCTGCACATCTGCTACATATGTGCAGGGCAGCCTAGGTCCAGCCCATGTATGTTCTTTGGTTGGTGGTTCAGACTCTGAGAGCCCTAAGGGTCCAGGTTAGTTGACTGTGTTGGTCTTCCTGTAGCTGCCCTATCTCCTTGGGGGACCTCAATTCTTTCTCCTGTTCTCCCATAAGATTCTCTAAGCTCCATCCACTGTTTGGCTGTGGGTGTCTGCATCCATCTGAGTCAGCTGCTATGTGGAGCCTCTCAGAGAACAGCCATGCTAGACCTCTGTCTGCAAGCATAATATAGTATATTAATAATGTCAGGGATTGGCGCTTGCTCATGGGATGGGTCTCAAGTGGGCCAGTTGTTGGTTGGTCATTTTCTCAGTCTCTGCTTCATTCCTCATCCGTGAATTTCTTGTAAACAGGATAAATTTTGGGCCAAAAATTTTGTAGGTGTGTCAGTATCTTTCTTGCTCCTCCAGGGTCCCTGACTGGCTTCAGGAGGTGGCCTCTTTAGCTTTTATATGCTCAATGCTGTGAGCCAGAGCTAAGGTCACCACATTGATTCCTGGGTGCCAGAACAAGTTTCTGTCTTATTCTGGAGATGCCCCCACCTTCCCACTCCCATCAGTTGCAGACAGTCTCATATCAACTTGAAACAGACTAAAGTGATCTGAAAGGAGGAAACCACAATCGAGAAGATGCATCCATGAGATCTGACTGAAAGGCACTTTCTTAACTATTGATTGATGGGGGAGGGTCCATTCCTTTTGGGTAGGACCATCCCTTGCCTGGTGGTTCTGGGTTCTATAAGAAAGCAGGCTGAACAATCCAGGGGAAACAAACTAGTAAGCAGCACTTCCCCATTGCTTTATCACCAGCTCTTGTCTCTAAGTCACTGCCCTGGTTTGGTTCCAGTCCTGACTTCCATTGAAGAAAAACAGCTATATGTAAGTGTAAGCCAAATAAACTCTTCCCCAATTCACATTTTGGTCATGGTGCTTTGTTGCAACAATAGAACCCCTACCTAAGACACTTAAGTTCTGGGAATCTGAACTCAGGTCCTGAATTTGGGAGGCTCTCACTCTCCTGACTGCCCAGACTCCTTAAAAAATATTTTTACATGACCGAAGTCTTTTTAAGGATGCTCATCTCCCTCATACTTACTCTTAAACTGACCCATGATCAATTTGCTTTGAGTCCTATGAAATCTTTCACCCAAAGTAGTCGCTTCATAAATCAGGAGTTCATTGGCCAACACAGTTCAGCTCATCAGAAATTGTCTGAGGAGGAGATTCCAAGACAGGATGTGCAGGAGGAAGCAGACTTCTGTGAGAGCCTGCAGAGTCACTGGTGCATGCCTCGACAGTCTGAAGTTGTAGTGGAGCAAGAATTAATAATGAAAAACCTTGGCTCTCACATGTCAGTTTCTAGTAGGCATTTCTCAAGCATCAAAGCTTCAGACAGCTCCCCTGCATCTTGATGGCATCCTTTCTTGAAGGAATGTGAGTTCATGGCCAGCTTGTCTCCAGCATAGCAAAGAGAGATCTAAGGATCCCCTCTCCAGGACCTGGACGGAAGCTGAGAGCAATCTAGAGCCGTATGCCCGTACCTAAAACAAACCTATAGGAAACTGCAGGAAGACCCATGTCTGAGAAGTTCAAAGTTTTCACCCATTTCAGACCCCATGACCAGAAGTCAGGTTTTCCTCACCAAATCTTCATTAACAAGGTCCTGCCAAGAAGTTTTCAGGGAGATGGAGTTTAGAAGTGGGAATATGAGACTTCCTGGAACATTGCAGTGATTTATAGGGTTGGTAAGACCAATTGTATGAAATCAAAGCTGCCCCAGACAAGTCAAGATAAATTGTAGGTAACCCACAGGGACTTAAGATCAAAAGCAGAGAACAGCAAGGCAGGTGAGAAGGAAGGTTCCCATTGTAATGAGACTCAACTTCTTATGCATGGACCAGTTTCAAAGGAGCTTCTACATTTGAGATCTTGCTCGCCCCTGGGGGCAGTATGAGGAAAGGAATTTACAAAATTTCCAGAATAGCTATCATGCAAACATAAGTCTTGAGACACCAAGGTTCGGCACGAACTGCCATGTTATAAGTACTCCTGTCCAGTGCAGCCTACAGACGTTAAGAGCTGGCTGGCCATGCTCCAACCGTTATGCACACTGTAAAGAAAATCTTCAAATGGGAGGTGTCAGCCAAGGACTCTTGTTCTTGTGGGTGTTTGTACTGGGTGTTCACACCACCTGAAACTGTTCCCTCTGTATACCCACAGCTCCCTCCTATGAAGTTCCCCGGGCGCTGCTCCAATGTCAGCATCATCCTTACTCACCGCCCATGCATGGTCATCCAGGCTATTGTTCTCCTCTTTTGCTCCTGTTTGTTTACTTTTTTATTTGTGCATCTGTGTCCTTTCACCAAGTCCCATCATAAAAGCTGAGATGTTGTTGTATGCTTTATTCCTCTCTGTCTAGACTGGAGGTCAGTGTTTCCGTGAAGGGCTAGATCGTAAATGTGAGAGGTGTTTTAGGTCGTGCATGTTCTGTCACAACTCATCCTTGCTGTGGAAACATAAAAGCGTCCCTCAGTGACGTGTCTGTGAATGGGTATGTGCTCTAGTAGAATCATTGGCAGATAGTGCCAGTTAAACCCAGATTTTTACATAACTTGGTATGGTCTTTTTTTTTTCCTACCACTTTTGGGGTTGGGGGAGATGTTCTGTATGCCATAACTATAGAAGATAATGCCCCCAACATGGGCTCAGTCTGGTAAGGGCAGCTTGGTCTTTGGTGAGATTGGCCTGCATGGATAGGTATTCTTGTTATAAGCTGCCTCTCTCTCTCTCTCTCTCTCTCTCTCTCTCTCTCTCTCTCTCTCTCTCTCTCTCTCTCTGTGTGTGTGTGTGTGTGTGTGTGTGTGTGTGTGTGTGTGTATGTACCTTCTCTGTATTTCTCTGGATGCTCTGAGTCTTTGATTCTGGCTCCTTTGTTCCTCCAGAGAAGCTTCTCATTTAAATGTTTATAGGGGAAGGGGAGCTTGTCAGGAAGGTACTGTTCTCCTCCTCACTAAGTCCACAGGGTTCTTTCTCCGTTTCCTTATTTCTCCAGGTTAGTCCTCCAATGGCCTCTTTCCCTTCCTTTTTCTTCTCGTCCCCCTGTATCTGCCCTATGATTATCCACACTGTAAACAGAAAATGTTTATTATTTTATTATACTTATTTGAAAAGATTTTGTGCTTCCTGTCTCTGACTCAAAAGGCTGCTAAGAAAACAGTATTACATTCCTCTTGTTTAGAATCAGGTAAATAAAAGTGTGTGTGTGTGTGTGTGTGTGTGTGTGTGTGTATTTGTGGGTGAGACCTTTCTGAACAGGCACCCAGCAGAATAGACCCCTCTGATGCTCAGTATCTGCTCTCTGCCAAAGGAAAGTCTTAGCTAGGAACTCTGCTCCATCTATCTCGTCCCTGCACAGCTAGTTCTGCTGCTTAATGGACAGAGTCTAAAGAAGGCAAACTATACCTAACAGAGGCTCTTTGCTTTGAGCTGGAGTTTTCCAACTTCTAGAATAGATTTCTTCAAGGGCTGACTCTTAGAGCACATTTGGACCAAGGGTCTTTCTCCCTGTGTGGCACCATGGCTTCCATACTCTTAGGATCTCTGACACCCCGGTGTTTTCTCTCTTCCTCGTGTAAAAACCTCCCATAACCCCCCACATCCTTAGACGTCTGAGCAAAATTACCAAGCTCCCATGGAGAAGAATTTCTAAAACTTAAACCACCTTCCTATACAATGGTGACATCATGTGTTTGTATCAACTCTTTGACTAAAATGTCCTGCAAGCTTAGTGCCTGCGTATTATCTTGAGTATTGATCAGTCCTGGTTGTTTGCTTTTTCTTTCTCTGCCGACTCCATTGGAGTCCTAGGTTTTAATAGTTTTTCCGTTGATATCAGGAGTTTAATTGTGCAGTTCCTAGCGTGCCCTTGAGAGTGTAATGAGAAATAAATAATTCTAAGCAGCCTCCTGGAGTAATGAAGGATAAATTTTACCCAGAGTCTCCAGCATTAAAAAGCTCTGCTAATCGTGGTGACAGTGTGGGGTTACCCCAATTGGATGGGGCGATTCTGTCAGGTCCAGGGTCATTTTTGCCATGGTTGTTACAGTGTCAGGGATCAAACCCAGGGCCATGTATATGCAACTCTATCAACTGAACCTCCTGGCAAGGAGGCTAAGGTTGTGTAACTCATCCTTCTGGGACCTTCCAAAAGTCCCACCAAAGGCTACATGTGGAATGCCCCATCACCGTGTGATAACACCATGTTAGGTGTTTAGTCCTCTGGAGCCCGTTATGCCTCTGACTGAATGATCCTGAAAATACTCGACCAGCATTCTGGTGTCTCTATATCTTTACTTGTAGAACTACCCCCTCTTCTATTTGTCTGTTTCTCCTCTCCCTCTCCCTCCTCTCTCCCTCTTCTCCATCTCATTCTCTCATTCCCTCCTGCTATCTTTCTCCTATTTAGGGGAGAGAGGGAAAGAAAGTCCTATTTTTTAACCATGTACAATGAGTGGCAACCTGAACCAGGTCTGTGTATTATTAAGTCTGCTCCTCCATGTTAGCAGTGGTTCCATTTTATAGCTAGGAAACTAGATTTAGTAAGTGAGACTAGGTGACTTACCACAGTAAGACAGCTCCTAAGGTACAGAGATGGTAGTAGAGGGCTTAACTTCAATCAAAGGAACTTGAGTGGCCCTAGGACATCTCAGTAGGAGGCAGCCATTGCTGCCCCTGTGGCTATGAAAGAGAAGGTTGCTTGATTCTCTAACGTTGAACTAAAAGAAATTTATCAAGGCATGTAAGCCTCATAGAGGCTTAGCCAAACAGAAGGTGACCACAGGACATGCTCAGATTAACAATGGTGACATCCCTGGGACTTCCATCTTCCTCAGATGGAAAGAAGATCTGTATGGATCCTGGAAAAATATACACCATCTCTCTGCATGAGAGAAACCACAGGGATCCAGCATAGTTGTGAGGTGTGAAGTGCGGGTCCTTGAATCAGATGCCACACAAGGGTCATCTTCAAGATGTGCCCATGGTCACACCACTGCCCACTGATTGATTGCTTTTCCCACTGAGCCCCACTGAGAAGATGTAAGCAACAAGCCAACTTTTCAGATGAGAGAGAACAGTGCATCCTTCAGAGTCAAGTCTTCTCTAACCACCTCCATCTTCTTTCCTAACCTGCATCCCACCCACCTGCAGGAGGTAGGTCTTCCTCCCCTCAGAGGCTGCGAGATCAGTATAGAGTGGTGCAGTTCTGGAGGACAGTTTGCAGCCTGGCTCTTCCCTGCAGAGCATCTGTGGTGTGCTCAGAGACCACTGAGCAATGCATCTCACAGCTGACACTTGGAGTAACCACCCTCCCCTTTCCCCAGCCACTGCTTCTTGGGCAGTGACACTTGTGGCCTCTACAGAATGTAGTGGTGAGGGGAAAATGTCTCTATGCTGTTGACAAAGAAGGAAAAGCACTCTGTTCAATCAGCTGAGAGGGAGATTGAATTATTTATATTGCCTTTGTCAGTCACCAAGCAAGGCAATTTCATTGCTGAATTTTAAGTTTTTCATTAATTAACCACTTTTTCAGTCCACTGCTCAGCAACTCGGCATCAACCCACTGCAGAGCCATTTCTGAGGAAAGCTGAGAGGCAGGCTGGGGAGGGATTCCAGTGACATATGGATGTTTCTGGGGTTTTGTTTTTTCGCTGTTTCTTTGGCTGTGTGCTGAAGCTGATATTGAATGTTTCATTTAAGGCTCAGTCTCACCCAAACTGTCTACGATTTAATATGTCACAATGTATATGTTGCTAAATCATCCCTGTGTCATCTTTCTTAACAGTCTGTTATTAAAGCCCATTTTTCATGGTAAAATATTCCTCCAAGAAACAGCACATTCCCAAGTCTGCTGTTTAATTCTAATCGGCTGAACCTCTAAAAAAATGAAGCAGGAGTTGAGAAAAATGTGGCAGAATCAGAAAAATGCTTTTCTTAGAAATAGAATGGGATTTAGACTGGAAAGGAGATTCCCCAAAAAGGTGACATTTTACCTGAACTCTCTAGATAATTGCCCATCCTTTCCTCTCCTCTCAGAAAACACAAAGCTGGCCAGACTTGCCCCAGGAATGTTTTATGACATGGCATGCCTATGAAACATCTTTCTGAAGATGCCTTTGAGGATGAGAGTCTTTCAAAGATTTTCCTATTAAAAACACAGCAGACAAAACTGTGTCAACTGAAGGGGCATACAGGAATACCTACTGTGTGCCAGGCTCAGGCGAGTACTAGGCACAGGGGGAAGAGCACAAGTTCAGTCCTTGGCTGGTCTTGAGGAGCTTGAATAAGATACAATTATTTGATTCTTATATCTGGGTCTTGGAATAGTCAGGCTTTCTGGGGTCTGGTCCTTTGAACTGATTGTCAGTCAGCCATAGGTAACCCAACTGCAAAGATGGATGGACAGTAATTAATTCTTAATTCTGTGAGAAGATAGTTTCCTGTAAGGAAGCTGGGGGAGGTGTGACTGACTTCTGCTGCCTTTGATCCTTGAGTGTTGTCTTGGGCACTTTAAGTTACAGAGGAGAGGTCACTTTGATCAGGTGGTCACAGGAATGCTTACATAAGTCAGTGTGAACAAAAGCAATATAGTTACTGGAGAAGTTAATAATTAGAAAGTTGTTTCCAGCTTCTGATAAAAAGCTCTTGCTTTTCTTGGCATATTTTCAAATCCATCGTCTATCTGCCTCTCTGTTGAATGCTCAGGGTTCTCTTCTCAGTAGAAGTATACCATAATGACCTTCCAAGCCATTTGCTGCTGACCTCCAGCCTCATTTCTTACTCCGGCTGTAAACATGAACTCTTTCATTTAACTAAATTTCTTCTTTACTCTCTCCATTAGTTTGGCCATCAAAATCCATATGCTTTATTTTAGAATATTCTGGAATGTACATTTTCACTCACTTCCCAAATCATTTCCATTAGGCAAACTTTGAATTGCTAGCCTAAGATCTTTGTCAAGTGTTAAGATTTTTGATATTTTTCCACCTATATCTCTTCCACTAATTTACATTTCTATCAACAATGTTTGCGGTAGTTTGTTTCTCCTGGTTTCCTGGTCTCTTGAGAGTTTACTTCTTTGTTCTGTTTGATTTGGGTTTTTAGTCCCGAGATTCAACCCTAGAGCCTTATGTACTTTACCACTGAGTTATCTCCTTATTTCTTATGCTTTTATAATTTCTATTTTGAGATACTCTCACTAAGTTGCCAAGATAGCCTGGAACTTGTAATCTCCTACCTCAGCTTCTGAAGTAGCTGAGATTGTATGCCTGAGCCACCAGACACAACAATGGTTCACTTTTTAAAAAAAGATTTATTTATTATATTTATATGAGTACACTGTAGCTGTTTTCAGAGACACTAGAAGAGGGCATCAGATTCCATTATAGATGGTTGTGAGCCACCATGTGGTTGCTGGGAATTGAACTCAGGACCTCTGGAAGAACAGTCAATGCTCTTAACCACTGAGCCATCTCTCCAGCCTCAATGGTTCACTTTTAACATGATAAATAACTAAGAGAACTAAATACTACTGAAGTTCCATTAGGACAGGGCTCAGGGAACCCAGAATATCTTCTATGGAGATACAGGGAGTTGACTTTGTTACTATTGTTCGTGTCTTGAATACAATGAAACACACTAGTAACTCTTCTTTGAAGCTTTAGAAAGCTCCATATGATATCAGAGGTTAAGGGATACAGGATGTGGCCAGTTAAGTCCATCAATGACTCCTGAGAATTTATCCCTGGTTAGTGGCCACCTTCAACAGGTTGGAATGAACTCCATGAGCTAGCGAAGTGATCCAGGCAGAGCAGCCATCCAGGATGGGTTTACACAAAGTATAGCCCTTATCTGGTTTCTAGGCCTGGTTAGTCTCACTGTAAGCTTGTAGCTCATCTAGGCAGCTGATACTGTAATGAGTCACCCAAGGTGGTGAGGATGGGTTTGCTTCCATCACATAAAGTACCGGGTATTAATGATAGTCCTTTCCACCTTGTCATTTGTTCTCTCTCTCTCTCTCTCTCTCTCTCTCTCTCTCTGTCCCTCCCTCTCTCTCCCTCTCCCTCTCCCTCTCCCTCTCTCTCTTTTCTTCTTCAATTCCTCCTCCTTTTAATAACTATTCTAATTTAATCTTGCCAATATCAAACTCATTCGTGAGAGGCAATAAAATCCTCTCAGGAATAAAACAGAGTTTATGTTGAGAATAACAATCTATCAATTTTGCAAGGCACTATTAAGTTGCTGCTGTACAGTAGAGCCTGGGTGAAGCAAGGCTTCCTTGTGGTATGGCCTGCTCTCCCATGGAAAAGGCCAACACTGGAGGAGTCTGCTGCTGGAGAGGAGGAGAATTGGCAATGGAGAGCCTCCACAAGGACTCTGAGAGCTAGATACCATGAATTCTTCTTATTATCTTGGGTTCTCTTCAGTGGCTAATAAGCATGGCTTTTCCACAATCTATCTGCTTGGTGCTCGATTCCCAATAAGCCATGCTTTCTCATTGTGTTTCCCACCCTTACAACTGTACCCTCCCCTTAACCTTGCCAAGTAGCAGAAAATTCGTGTGTGTCCATCTTCCTACTATCCCATGCCTACCACATTCTCCAGCATGGAGCTCCTTGCTAGTGTGATGGTTACTTTCAATCGTAAACATGATTGGTTTAGCAAAACAGGCATTATAAAACATAGTCTGTATGGATGTTCTCAGAGAGGTTTACCTGAAGAAGGGAGACCTACTGAGTGTAAGTGGCACCACTCTCTAAGCTGGGGCCCTGTAGAGAGTAAAAAAGTAGGGGAAAAACCTAAATGAACATTGGCATTGCATTCTCTCTGCTTCCTGGGTGACATCATGGACCAAGCTACTATGTCTTTTCAACCACAATTGACTGTATCCCTCCGAACTGTGAGCCAAGACAAATTTTTCTCTCTATAAACTGCTTTTTTTTTCACCTACAATGACAAATGAAGTAGCTAATGCAAGTGGTGACATCTGGGTTCTAACCTCAGTCCTACTGAGAGTCTTGGAGCCTTTGGATTTAGGTCATTTGGGGCCTCACTGTTTACTATCCTAGAACTTATATAACGGTTCACTGACAAAAAAATATCAGTTCAGCTGCCCCAGAGACAGCTGGGAGGAGAGGGCACTGCTCTGGTCTCTCTGCAATCATGGAAGAGAACATAGGGTTCCTCTATCATTGAGAATTGTGTTGTGGACTAGTCACACAGCAGTCATGAAAAGGGAATACGGGAAATGCTGCTGAGATTATGACAAATCCAAACTTTTTTCTGTAAACAGTCCCCAGTCAGTGGCCCTAACAGACCCCAAGGAGGGACTCCTGCATATCAATGGCTTGTGAGCATGGAGACCCAGTACAAGGTTGGCTCTGACTCATCCAGAAAGATCCATGAAGGAAAGGTGTGATGACAAAGTCCGTTCCTTTAAGTGGAACATAGATTGCTCCCGAGGGCCCTGCATGAGGTTATTGTTCAGGCAGAACAATCCTGTAGATAGAACTGCTATTCCTATGAACATAAATGGGTTCCCTTGCTTATAATTGCTGAAGAAGCAGGTAACTCAGCTTCACCTAGTGCTTTGGCTTAAGTCAATCGTGAGAGTCTATAATGGGTCTAAGCATCAAATGGTGGGGTCCCTTCTAAAAACAGTGTCCCAGACAGCCCACCTCAGCAGGATCTGCACTTACACTAGCATTTCCTAGAGGGTTTCTTTTTTAATTTCAAAGCTCAGGTCCTGAGTCTTCCAGACCACAATATTCCCAAGCATAAGACACCAGTATTTAGTGTTAAACTCCAAGGTGGTTCTCATGGCACATTAGTTTAGAAACTGTTCTTTCAATCTGAGCTGGAAAAAAGGTCAAGGAGGTACAGCATCAGCTACAAGTCTAAGTGAGGCTCATGGAGGCCACTGCCCAGTCTACCATGGCTCCCCCTCCCTATCAGCCCATTGGGAAATTCACTGCTGGGTGTGTTTTACTTGCTTCATCAGGATACAGCTATTTCTTTTCTGGAGGACAGCCTGAAAACTTCCCTACACAAGTAGCTAAACTGTCAGTTTTCTAAGAACTGGCAGGGGTGGGGGTGGTACTTTGTTGGTTCCATAGTCAGAATATTGAAAGAAAATAAACAACAGCCAATCAATTCTACCTTTATCTTGCTCTGCTCTCTCTATAATCAAGGATCATAGAGGGGTCCTCTAACTTTAAACTCTCAGATGTAACCATGAAAACCCAAGTAGCATCCACATAAACAAACCACAAATTGAGATAAGCAACCCCCAAATGATTCATGCATGGCTCAGCTAGTCTTTGAGTCAGACTGGAGCCTTAGATGTTTTCTCCATTATGGGCCTTCTGAGTCCTTATGCTTCATATTTGCAATGATTCTTTGAGTTCTGACATCCCAGGGCTCCTTAAATGCAAGTGACCTTGTTGGTTTTATTCACTTCTTAAGAGGAAAAGGGAAAGAAAAGAAGTAAGTTGGGGGACAGACAGACTAAGCCAGTGTGAGGCATCTCTTCAAAATGAACATAGAGGGGTCCTCAATGAAGGAGCTAGAGAAAGAACTGAAGGAGCTGGAAGGGTTTGCAACCCCATGGGAAGAACAACATTATCAGTCAACCAAACCCTCCAGAGCTTCTAATGACTAAAACACCAACCAATGAGCACACACAGAGAGACCCATGGCTCCAGGTGCATATGTACCAGAGGATGGCATCCTCTGGCATCAGTGGGAGGAGAAACCTTTGATCCAGTGAAGGCTCGTTTTTTCAGTGCAGGGAAATGCCAAGGTGCTGAGGTGGAGAGGGTGGTTGGGAGAGGGAGCACCTTCATGGAAGCAAGTGGAGGGGGAGGGAGAATGGGAGTGGGAGGAAAGGGGATAGCATTTGAAATGTAAATACAGAGAATATCCAATAAAAACAAAAACAAAACAAAACAACAACACAAAATGACCACAGAGCAAAAGAAATTCTCTAGGAGGTAGGCTTCTTCCCATAGCCTTGGTAGAGTTCAGAAGCAAAATGTCTTCTCTTTTTTATTGGTCGGTTTATTGGGTAATGTCTGCTCTTCCATTATTTTGTGTTTTGATTTTGATGGTTATAGCTTAGAGAAGTCAAAGAAATTGCCTGTTGTTTATTGAGCTGGTTGAATTGAGGGTCTAAGTTGAAGTGGTCTACATACAAAGTACAGAAGTAACGAAGTTCCTGGAAACCAGCTACTTACATTAGGAAAAGGCTATCTATTGGTTTGTGTGCCACAAAAATCAGACGTTGCTCTCCCTCATTCCCCATGGTTCTTTCAGTCTCTTCCATTCATGCCTGTAGGATTTAGTCTATTTCTGATGCCAGCACAACCTACATGATTAATACTTCTATGGAAAAGAATGAAACCTTGAAAATGATCCTTTTCAATGACTGTCCCCAGGACCAGGCAGAAGGGGACCATTCCTGAAGTTTTCTGCTATTTTCTAAGTCCCTTCCCTATCTGACATCAACCCTCTATTCCTCTGGAGTTGAGTGACCCTTTCTGAATAGCAATCAGTGCTTCTTTTCTATTCTGTAATCCAGGTTTCCCTATTACAACAACAACCCGCACATATTTATGTAATAAACCATATGTAAAGTCACTCCACCTACGTACCCAGCTCAGATAATGAGTATTTAATATATGTAAGTTGAATTTGAAATGAATTCTTTAGAGAGAGATGTAGGTAATTGGGCTGACTAAGAAACAAATGTATGCTTTCACAATCTGGGCCCTGTGCCAGCAGTTGAGAGGAGTCCAACATGGCCACTGTGCTCTGGGAGCCCATGTTTTTGTGATCAAAGTCATGTAAGGCCCAGCTTCAATCTGCAGCCTGGAATTTAAATGGACTCATCAGATGGCGATGAGGTAAGGTTTGCTTCTGACCTTAGTTTATCTCTGGGAACAAAAACCTTTCCCCAAGTAGGATGTATTTATTCTAGTTTCATCTCCATGGCTGTGATAAAACATTGTAACTAAAAACACTGGAGGAGAGAGCAGGGTTGATTTTCACTTACAGGTTAGTCTATCACTGAAGGAGGTCGGGGTGGAAACAGAAGAAGGAACCTGAAGCAGAAACCATGAGTGCTGTTTCCTGGCTCATTTAGCTCATGCTTAGTTACCTTTCTTAACCAGTCCAAAACAACCTGCATGGGAAATGATGTTACCCACAGGGAGCTAAAGCCTTCCCTATCAACTGACAAGAAAGTGTCTTGCAGACATTCTCACAGGCCAGTTTGATTTGAACAAGCTCTCCACTGAAAATCTCTTCCCAGGAAACCTAGGGTGTGTCAAGTTGAGAGAGCTGACTAGGTTAGTACCCCACCCACGTAAATTCGACTTCCTGTCTGCTAAGCTCTTTGCTATATCATGTCTTTTTTGCCATCACTCGTGATCCTCAGCCTCTGAAACACTTGATGGAAGATTAACAGTTCATAGATAAGTGGAACAATCAGTGGACTGTGCTGACAATCTGAGCCAATTGAATCCACGTTGCCTTGGATGGGTAGCTTCTGGAGTGCTATCTATACTCAGACACTTAGCATTTATAGAGGAGAAATTTTAGGATCTAGCTTTTGGATTTTTCTCTCCCTTCTTCTCTATCCTCTTTCCAATTGTTATGTGATTGAGCCAGTGCAGCATGGTGGCTCCATTACTGGGACTGTAATGGCCTTATCAAGGGATGTAATTGCCCTGCTGTACTGGCCCTGGGCTGACACCATCTGGAGGCTTCGCAATTCAAAGGGGAAAAATTGTAAAACTAGTACTGAGAGCCGGTTGCAGGCCTAGAAACAGAAAGCATTCGGTAAATAGATCGAGGAATTGTAGGTATAGGAAGGAGAGTGTCAAGGGACCCTGTTTATTGCTTTTGTCTACAGAGAGTGTCATATGTGGGGACAGGGCAGACTTCTTTAATCTTGACCAGATGTCAAAATCAAAACTCATGGGTAGACATTGCAAGTGAGCATGGATTGGGAAAGACAGGCCAACAGTTATGGCAACTTCTAACAGAAGGAGCTGGGTCCATCCGCACAGGCAGCATCCACCCTTGGCATCCTGCAAAAGGTGGATGACAACTCGTGGAGCCTGGCCCCACCTGGGATGAGAGTTGGCTTGGCCAGTGGGACTTTGTGTCTCCTCCGTGTCCATTTTGAAATCTACTATTGTGTGCTTTAAACCCTTTATGAAGCATTGGGTGAGCAAGGCCCAGGATTGGTGATTCCCACTGACATCTGCTTGAAATCCTTTATACAGACCCCACCCCAGACCAGCAGTATCAGGGAGTAGGATCCATGTACTTTAAGAGCCTTTTACACACACACACACGCCTCACACAGTTCCTGAAAACAAAACCTTTGATCCAGCTGACTGGGTGAGATGACTGTCTTCCAGGATACTTTTGGATACTTTGGTAAAGCAAGTTTATTTGCCACAATATGTTATTAGCATTTAAAGTTAGATTCTTCTGGGCATGTTTAAGCTTATGTGCTTATTTTAACAGACAACACTGACACCCACATATATAAAGACTGTATGTTATCTGAAGTGCATGATCGGCTTTCAGACATTGAATGTGACCTTCCTTTTTGACTCCTGTACCTTCCCAGACAAGAGGTGGCCGCTTCATCTACACCTTGCTCTGCCCCTCTCATCTGCTCACCAGGATACTGGTGTCTAGTCAGGAACTAGAACAGCAGTGGTCTGGGGGCTCTCTCATCTTTCAGAATCTCTTGGAATACACACTCTCTCTATCCCCATGCCAGGTTGGTGTCAAGCCAAGAGGAGGAAAAAGACAGTCACCAAAATTTAATAGAAAAATGGAGATGGTTTAGTTGATATGATATGGTCTTCTGAAGCTATGTTGTTCAATAGAACTGTGGTGTAAACTGCATACATAATTCAAAGTGACTTAGTAGCCTCATTATTACAGTAAAAGTAAGCAGGTGATATTACTCATGATAAACTTTAATTAGCTCAGCACATCTACAATGGTATTTCTTCAACATGTAAAATATTAAAATCGTTTCACTAAAATTATTTAAGAATAATTATATGCCAAGGAGAATTAGTACTTTAAATCACATTTAAATTTATTACATACTAATGATACTATACATGATTAAGTAATTTTTAAAAATAAAAATAGTTCTATGATTCCAAAAGGAAAAATCCAGTTCCCTTGCAGTCATTTCTGGTTCCCATCCCCAGATTCAGAAAAATATTAATCTGGTTTTGCCTGTTTAGTTATAAAGTTAATCATAAAATATGTGGTCTTTTATGCTCAGCTTCTTTCATTCATTAAATTTTATATTTAAATTTTCTACTTATTTAAATTTTATATTTATTTTGTAGCACATATTGTTGGGCCAGAAAATGTTTGGAAAAGACCACTAATGTGCTGACCCTGATGTAATCATACTAGGGTCTTTATTTAGAAGCTTGAGCTTTGGATACACCATCTTGGATGCAGCAGAACAAGAGGATGTAGCCTGAAGGTCTCAACAGAACGAGGCTTTGTAGGAAATGGTGAGTGAGTGAGGGGGTTTCAGCCTGGTAAACATCTAGTTGTATGACTATTGTAAGCTGACAGATGAGTGCTCTGAAGCAAATTCATGAACAATCACAGTCAGAAGTGCATCTGAAACCATCAGATTAATCTTTGATTGGCTGTTGCTAGGAAGTAGCTGGGGCATAACTCTGGGGTGTGGGACAAGTACAAGCCATGGGGTCCTTCCTGGTACTTGGGTGCAGCCTGGGTTTAGCTATATGTCAAATTTCTCTTAAGATGGAGGTTGGTCCCAAGATGAAGTAGGTTTGACATCTCAATATCAGCTGTGTGTTACTTTTTAAATCCTGAATAATATTCTGTTGCATAGATGTACCACCATTGGTTTACACACTCACCCATTAAAAGACAGTTGACTTTGTTTCTACTCTTTAGCTATTACATACATTGAACCATGCTCCATCCATGTACTAATGTTTGTGTAGACTTAAGTTACCTGTTCTCTGCCATAAGAATGGAGTTGATATAAAAAAAAAAAAGATAAAAAAAAAAAAAGAATGGAGTTGATAGATAGATACATGGTGACTTCATAGTTAGTATTTTAATAACTCCAAACTGCTCCCCAAACAAAGAAATATGCTGTATTTTAATTAGAAAACTAACTCTTCTAAATATGGCATGCTCAAAATATCTATAACACAACTGAATTGTGACTAGTCACATCCCATCTTAGGATGACTCCATTAGATAGTAGCCACTAACATCTTTGTCTAGATAGCCCATATGGAATCAAAAGCCACGGAGAAGAACATGTTTTGAAGCCCAACACATACCTATTCATACATGTGTACCCCAGTTCCCACCTCCTTCCCATTATAAACATGTGCGTGACAATTCCACCCCCATTACTCTTCATTTGTGATTTATTCATTCGCTTTTACTGAATGATGCGATAATTAGATTGTGCTAAATAAATGTACTTTACAATAATTTATCCGTGTCTTGCTGAAACACATTTCTCCTGGGATTGAAGGTGATAAATTAACAGAAATATACCCCACAAAATGAAGATATAGAACCTCATTAAGGCTTGATCTCAAATATTAAGAATGTGGAGAGACAACAAAGATTAGAAAGCAGAACATATTAGAACTGTGCCCTGATTCTAGATCTCTATTATGTGTCCACAATGTTGCTCTCAGGCTGCAAGCCTCTGCTGTGCAGGAGTTGGGGGACCTGTTCTCCTACCCACTTACCTAAAACCACTCTTATCTAAAACCTAATGGCCATTTGTTTTGGGGGTCTCTGCAGCTACTTAATGAATGAGGTCACAAATGTCAGGAGGTACTCTGAATATTACTGAAGAAGTTGTTGACATTTTGGTGGGTACTACAATACTATTTCAAGCAGCTGTGTCTGGCCAGTTTTTTTAGGAACTTTCTTTGTCTCCAGATCAGGGTCACTTTCTCTAAATTCTTCAAGGTATGTTAACTACAGGATATATATGAGCTATAAAATATACTCTGCCCACGCTATACATAGTGGGACTGCTTATAAACAGAAAAGTATATTCCATCCTCTTAAATATTCAAATGTAAGCTATTATATAAATTTATGAGTTTCTTCACAACTCCAAACCTATGTCTCCTTTCAGTGCAATTGAGAAGTTGTTTATGGGCACATGCTATGTGCTAGTACTAAAATAAATGCTGGGGAAAGTTAATGTGGAATGATTTCATTGTGGTCCATGCCTGGAAATAAGTGTAGGCAGTGATAAAAATCTATTGAGCTTTAGGGAATATTGCACATGAAGACCAATAGAAAGTGGAACAAGACCAGCTTCTCTTGAGGGAATTGGAAAAGTCAACCCGGAGGAGGGAACCCTGGAAGTGTCAGTGAAATGGGAGAGGGACATCAGAGGGGTAAGTGTCTGCAAAGATCTGATGGTCTTGAAGAGCTTGACACTTTCAACTGTCTATGGCTGGTTCTTGGGGTTAGAGAAAGATTGCCAAGCAAAGTAAGAAGTTGGAGGGAAAGGAGATATAAAGAGAGTGTTGGGCAAGGCTGAAGACTTCGGCTTGATTCCATAGGCAAACTAAGAGCTGCAGAAGCTCATCGATGAAGCCATTTAGCCAAGGACCAACCATGCAGTGAGCAGAATTGTGTCAATGTCAAACCAGAAATGGCTAGTGATCTTTCTGAGTCTGCAGATGATTTCATGTTTCTTCAACAACCAGTATGTTTGAAGTGAATGAAAGGCAATCTGTACTTAAAGAAAATCATGCAATAATGAAGAGTATTTGAAATAGTAGGAGTCCAAAGAGGAAGGCTACATAAGCATACCTGGCTAGCAGGGAAGGCAAGAGGCTTTCACCTCTTGGAAGGAGGCTGAAGACTCTCAACTTGGAAGATCTCTGTGACAGAGCTTCAAAAAACCAGGTGGTATAAGCTCAGCCACCTTGGGATCCAGGTGGATGAGACTGGGCAGGAGACTAAACATTTATGAGTGTTCAACCTGAAATCCCGGTCTCAATTATACTTGAGAAAACTGCATCTGTGCCCTTTGTATTTTTACTTGTATTTTTCCTACTTAATTTTCCCTGAAGATATGGAGGATGGGCATGCCCCTTTATAAACATGTCCATCAGGTGACATAATGTATCTAGGAATGGTTGAAATCTGTTTCTTGGTTCATCAGTATAGGGTGCCCTTGATTTTGAATTTAGTCTTGAGCTGTCAGCAAAGGGCACTAGATGACTTCTGCTCCTCACTTCCAAACTGGAAGCATTTATGTATTTTGCTGAAAGCCCAGGAATCTATCAGCAGACTCTGACCCCTGAGACCAGAGGATTCAACTAGAAGGATTTCAAGGCACTTCTCTACAAGGATATGATCGTTTTCACCTGAGAGGAAATACTGTATCCTGGTGGCCATTTGGGTCCTGAGAACCCAGCACCCTCAGTGTATCTCTGTGCTTCCAAATGTTGTTATGAGCCTGCTCTAGGCAACTTATAAGCAACATTTTAAAGGATGGGTCACAATTCCAGGGCAATGTGTGGTTCCTTTATCTTTTTCTATTAAAACAAAATAATAACTTGCAGTTGCTTTGCTCAGCCATCAATCAGTCAGCGAATGTCTACCTGGTTAGGACCCACACAGAACTTAGGGAAGAAAATATATGATTTTATTACACATTTGTGTGACAAATGTTTCTATCTGTGGAATAGACTCCGTGCTTTATGAAACACTGTAGAGTGGAAGGCAGCTCATAAACCGAAGCATTTGTAGAGATAGTTTTTGATTTAACTAGTTAGAAAGGAAAGAAGAAAGAAATCAAAATATGGAAATGTAATTTACTATGAATTGTCTGGAGGAGAGATATTTACAGCTCATAAGAAGAGACTTAGCAGCAGGAGATTATACACTCCAGGTGGAGGCTACCTCGTGTCCCTGGAGGCCTGGTTTAACAAGCCTTGAGAAACCCAGGAAATGTCATCAGTATAAGCCAGTGTATGTAGAATATTGATCAGGGAACTCTAAGCTGAATGTAGCTTCCAGGTTTAAATGAAACTTGGATAGTTCTCAAAAGCCCCACAAAAGTCACTAGCAATACGTAAGACTTCTAAATAGCAGCCCTTGTGATTAAATGGAGTGAGTCTCTGAAATCACACTACCTTTATATGTCCCTTCCTTGCTAAGCCTGTGACCTTGAGAACGGGTTCATGCAGCATTTCCTGTATTCTTCATCATTGAAATTTGCCTTGACATCATACAATTACTTACAACAGTTTGTTTGCAGCAGAAATAGTGATGATGTTAACAAGAGGCGACAGTTATTGAGACCGCGGAATGCCAGTCTCAATGCTAAGCATGTAAACGTGGCTTTCCATGGTTTTTCCTCCAAAAGCTTGCTATGAAGAGTCACATCATCCCTCGATTTTGTAGATGTGGCAGAAACTCCATGCCTTCCCTTGGAGTGAGTCCCAAATCTCAGCTCTGGGGTCAATAACCACCACTGAAACTTCGGGAAGTTTACCTTTGCCCCTGCAGGTTCAGCACTCAGGCCGCTAAGTGGACGATACACACCTTAGCAGAGAGGACACACACTGCTGCCACGTCACGAAACCGCTTCTCGAAAATGAGTCCACAAATCAAATGACATTTAGAAATGTTCATATTTTTCTATTTAGTGGAGAGGAAAGAGGGCATTGTAAACAATTTAAAGGAGGGGGGAGGGAGGGAGGGAGAGAGGGAGAAGGAGATTGAGAGAGAGAGATTGAGATTGAGAGGGGGGAGGAAGAGAGAGAGGTAGGGAGGGAGAGAGAGGGAGATTGAGAGAGAGAGAGAGAAAAAGAGGGGGGAGAGAGAGGGAGATTGAGGGGAGAGGGAGAGAGAGAGGGAGAGAGAGATTGAGAGAGAGATTGAGAGATATTGAGAGAGAGATTGAGAGAGAGATAGAGAGAGAGGGGGATGGAGGAAGGGAAAGAGAGTGAGAGGGAGAGAGATTGAGAGAGAGATTGGGAGATTAAGAGAGAGAGATTGAGAGAGGGAGTTTGAGAGAGAGATTGAGAGAGAGATTTTGAGAGAGAGTTTGAGAGAGAGAGATTGAGAGAGAGAGATTGAGAGAGGGAGGGAGAGAGGGGGAAGAAGAGAGAAAGAAGGAGAGAGATTGAGAGAGAGAGGGTGATAGACAGATGTTGAGAGAGAGATTGAGAGAGAGAGATTGAGAGAGAGAAATGAGAAAGAGGGAGAGAGAGATTGAGAGAGAGAGATTGAGAGAGGGAGATTGAGAGGTTGAGAGAGAGGGAGGGAAAGAGAGGGGGAAGAAGAGAGAAAGAAGGAGAGAGAGATTAAGAGAGAGAGATTGAGAGAGAGAGATTGAGAGAGATAGAAAGAGGCTGAGAGAGAGAGAGAAAGAAAGAGAGAGAGAGAGAGAGAGAGAGAGAGAGAGAGAGAGAGAGAGAGAGAGATTGAGGGGGGGTTGAGAGAGAGAGAATTAACCTTCTGGAGGCTCTGTCCTTCAGGCACACGGGAGAAACTTGAAAAACTTGAAGAAAAGCCCTTTCTTGAAATTCAGGAAAGAAGGAGGAGAAAGAAGAGGGAAAGAGGCAGGAGCAGGGGCGTATCCTTTGTTCACAGACCTCCACATGTAAAACTCCATGCTTCAAGGGTCTCACTTCCCATTTCCTGAGCCTCGGTGGCACCTGCACTGCACTATCACAGGACAGCTGTAACGGGTCCCTGTTAAGGTGTCTCAGGTACAAAGTCAAAGTTTCCTTGGGGCCCCTTTGGGATCATCTTTTCAAGTAGCTTGGTAGGAAGTGCTCACGATCCCAAGGCAGTTGATTGTCTCCTATATAAGGATCATTTTCTGTCCCTGTGCCTGTCCCTGACCTTCTTTCCCTCCCCCTTCTCTCTTTACCTGCTTTTGTCCCTGTCTTTCTCTCTTTTCTGTCTGTTTCTGTTTCTATTTCTCTTTCCTTCTCCTTCTCCCTCTCCCCTTTCCCCCCAGTGTGTATGTGCATGTACTTGTGTGTGTGTTTTGAGTGTGTGTGTATGTGCTTGTGTGTGTGTGTGCATATGTGTGCTCCCACAGAGGACAACCTGTGCCATCCAGCCTTTCTTACTTTTATTTATTTTGGTTTTTATTTTTACTTTTAAAGTCAGTCTCTCCTTGACCTGCAACCCTCCAATTAGCCTAGTCTGGGCAGCTTTCAACACCAGCATGTTCTGGGACAGGACAACTCATCACTAGCCCTGTCATTTTCCCCTGGCTCACTGTGGGTTCCAAGGCTTGAACTCAGGTTCTCCTGCCTGTAAGGCAGGTATTTTACCCACTGAGATCTCTCCTGCCTCATCTGGCATTTCCAGTGGTTTCTCTCTGCACAATACTGCACCTCCAGCCACCCGAAAGACACTTCTTTTGCTCCTGCAACTATTTCGACTTTTATGATATATCTCTAAATATTTGAGTTACCTTTTTCTTCAGTCCTAAACTTTAACTGATCTGTCTTTATCCTTAACTTTTTTTCCTTCTGGCTTTTAAACCCTGAAAGCATCCCTCCCATACAAAACAATAAAAGGCTTCTTCCTATTCAGATTCCACCTTAGCTATGCCTATGAGAGGGTAACCTCTGTGATGCTGGCTGAGGCTTCTCACTGGGGTCATTTCAGCCACTATTGTGTCTGACAGCTACAGTCACAGAACTTCTGAAATCAAGATCAACCTTATCGATTTGCTCCAACCCCGGGGAGGAGAGACAGTGGGGGGTGGGAGCAGACTTGCATACCTACCTATAGGCATGCACTTTTCAAATACTTAACAAAAAACTAACCAATCCAGGTTCAGAAAAGCTGAACTTGGATTTCTCTCGTGGCTTTATGATTAATGAGCCGGCATGTTTGAACAGCCAGGCCTGATGTCCTACACCCACTCCAAAGCCCCTTGAAACCTGTCAGATGGAGAAAATCAATGAAGTTAGCAAATGGTCACTTCTCTGTGACCTCAGGGAATGGGCTCCTAGGCATGATGAGGCCAGAGAAACTCATGGGAGGCAGGGGCCCTTAGAAAAGGTAAGCAGATAGTCAGAGCTGATCAACTGTTGCAACATGTCAGGCATGGCCAGGTGTTCCTCTGCTTCCTTCCAAGTGAGAGCAGTCAGTAAGCTGGATGTTGCTGTAAAGGTCACATCTGGACAGTTAAACATTGATAACCATCCATGAAAAGCCATTGCTGATCAAGACTACACTTACCTGTGAATCATGTGTCCTCAGGGCTGGCACTTCACAAGCTGTTTTCTCCCTTTTCCCAGACTATGATTTTGAGATTTCAATCTCCCTTGAAGTTCTAGGCTTTAGTATCTCTGTAATAATACGGAAGGAAGTTCTGAGAAAAATCTGTTTACAATACAAATTCCATGATTTTTCACTTAGCTTTAGTGTTTTCCTTTATTTCCCACCTACTTAATGATTTCTATAAACATAATTATGCTTAAGATTTCTAACCAGGGACTCATAGAGCAATCAATAACCCCTAATGTGACTATTTTTATCCAATATTATTGAAAGCAATGCTACAGAAAGTCACTACACTCAAGCTCATAAACATAAGAAGGCAAGTGGGAAAGCTAAAAGTACATATGATTTGATGGCCTAAAACGATTCACATATTTTACAATAAAAGCAAAAAAAAAAAAAAAAGTGAAAAAACAAAAGACACATTTAGCACAGCAAATATGATAAACTGTTAATTGTGTCTTAGTTTTAAGCTCTTACAAATCAATGGGAGAAACATGCTTCCAACAGATAACTAAACAAAAGAAATTTTAACAGGCAATTTGCAAACAAAAGACGAGAATGAACCAATTAAAGAGCATATGGGGAAATGACTCAACATTACTAGTAATTAATGCCATACACTTGAAACCACAAATATTACAATTCCAAGTTCAGACAAAGGTTCAGCATTACAGGTACATCACTGATTGATAAAAATCCAAAGCTTCGCTGTTCAACATCATAGTGTAAATAAGGACTTCATTTCAAGTAAGCAATATTGAGCTCTCTTTTTTGTGTAACAGACATTGATTGGAACCAAAATGAGCAAGGTCCACACCTACTATGAAGGAGTGAACATATTCTCTGTGTCCCTGTGGGAAACAGAAGTAACCACATTATTTAAATAGAGAAATAACCGAGGTATCTACAGAATACGACAAAGGTCTGATCAAAACCAGAAGTGTCTTAATCCATTTGTGCTGATATAACAAAATACCTGGGGCTGAATAATCATTAGGCAATAAAAATTTATTTCGTATGGTTCTAGAGGCTAGGAAGTTCAAAATCTACATGTGAGGAGAGTTGCTATTCCACAAGACTACTGTCTGCCTCGAGAGGGAACATTGTTATTGTGTGGAAGATGGGATGGAAGGACAGAAGGAGATTTAACTAGTTCCCCCAGCCCAATAATACTGCATCAGTCCATTCTTGGGGGCAGACTGCTCATGGCTGAATCACTTTCTTAAAGGACTTATTTTATTTTCCACTATTACACTACTGCAATGGAGATTAAGTATCAACATAAACTCTGGCTGGGGTGGATACGTTCAAATCATAGCAAATCTGCTTGAGGAAATGACCCTGAGCAGAATCAAACAGGGGATTAGAGTTTATGTAGCTGCAGAAAAGCCAGGAGGGGGGAAAGGGAAGAGAAAGAGGCCATTTTAATGTGAGGCAGAGCATAGACAAAGGCAAATTTGCTTCAGAAAGTTTGAAAACATCAACTATGGATGCATTAGTTAGAATGTCTGTAGTATCCATGTGGAGCAAGGGCTGGAGGACTGGCAGGGTCTATCCTGTGCTCCGGTAGAGAGAACTTTATCCTGGAGGTGATTTGAGATATGAAAGCTGGAAACCGGTTCAGTCTGGTGCGCATTTTCTTAATTCGTGCATCAGTAAGGCTTTCTATTTTAATAAGTAGAGCATACAAAAACAAACAATCCACTATTTAAGTGGGTGCACCGGCTACTTTTAGTCTGCAGTCCAATACCTGACGGAAACAAGGGAGGAAAGGTTTCTTTGCACTCGCTGTTTTTGTCCATCACAGTGAGGACTGTGGTGAAATGACTTCATCCAAGATGGAAGGAGCATGAAGTGTAGACCCCTCTCAATGTAAGAGAGCAAGAAGCAGAGAGAGATAGATGTGAACTGGGCCTGGGCATAGTATTTCAAGGCCTCACCTACTAATGACTCCATAGCCTTCAAAATAGCACCAGAATCTAGGGACCAAGCATTCAAAACACAGAAGACATTTCAGACTCAAACTGTAATAGCAGGAAAGGGTGTTGGTGGCCCATTACCCAGCAGGAACACAGAGGCAGTAACCATAGGAAGCAAGGCTCTTGCTTGTCCTCAGGGAAATGCATATCAAAACCACCATGAGACGCTATGAATAATCACATGACCATGCGGAGCCCTTGCTAAGTATTTACTACAAAATAAGAAAAGCAAACATCAGACTTGTACACAAGTGGCCATGTCGATGGTGTTCATAGTGGTCAAAGGGTAGACAGAGCCTAGGTGTCATCAACTGATCAATAGGTAAACAAAACATGGGGTATAAATGCAATAGAATAGTGCCTTGCCTTAGGTGACATTCTGATACACAGTGCACAGTGAATGAATATGGAAAACACAATAGTGAATTAAAAAAACAGACACAAAACAAATATTCTGTGACTCTGTAAACATAAGGTATCTAGAACAGGTAAAGTCACAGAGACCGGAAGTAGATGGAGCTTCAAGGACAGTATTGCTCTTTAACAGTTTAATGGAGGTTTTTGTTGTTGTTGTTGTTCTGTTATATATCTTACTGTAAAATGTTTAAATAACAGATGTTTTAGAAAATCATATATATGCATATATTCACATATATGTGTATATTGTATGTGTGTGTGTGTGTGTGTGTGTGTGTGTCTTCCATTTTGCAATAGACGAATTTATCCATTAATCACATGTTACATAATTGGGCCCAAACCACCCTGGTGTTTTGAAACTGATTTTTCTGTCTAGTGATAGCCTGTTATGTTCATTTCCTTTATGTTGCTTTGATGAAATACCCTAAGGAAAGCAATATGCAGGAAGAGAAAGGGTTTATTTAGGCTTTCAGTTCCAGGGATTATAGTCCACAATGGCAGGAAAGGCATGGGAGCAGGCAGGAAGATATCTTAGTGTGCTTCTCTGTTCTGTGAGAGAATTTATGACCAAAAGCAATATAAGGAGGGAAGGGTTATTTCATCTTTAGATAGTCCATTCTTGATGGAAGTCAGGGCAGGAATTCAAGAAAGGAACTGTGGAGGGTGGCTGCTTACTGGCTTGCTAGCTGGGTCACACTTAGTTTGTTTTTGTATTTGCAGAATAGCCTGACTAGGGATGGTATCACCCACAATGACCCCCTACCTCAGCTAATAGTCATGACAATTACCCATAGACATTACCACAGACCGTGTTCTGATCGGGGAAGCCCCCAGTTCAATCTCTCTGATGTCTCCAGGCTGGGTCAGATGAACAGCTGACTAGGACAGAAGGCATAAAGGCCTAAAGGTCTAAAGGCCAGTCACATTATATCAAACGCAGAAAGCAGAAAGAGACCAGAAAGTGGAGCCTAGACTGTGTGGCTAAGACCCTCCCTACTGTCATTCACGTTCTCCAGAAGGTTCCTGGACCCAAACTCCACCAACCAGAATCCAAAATACGTGAGTGTATGGATTCTATTAATATTTAACAAGCCTGACCTACGTGCAAAGACAACATTTTAATGGCCTCCCGAGCACTTAATTTCGTAGATACGCCACACACGTTATCTAACGAATATTATATTTTTAACACTTATTATTTATAAGTACTTGTTCACATATGTAGCTGTGGAAAAACTTCATAAGCAACTTTTACCTGGACAAAGAGAACCTTTAAACTTCTGATCTTTCTACCTTTACTTCCCAAGTACTGGAGTGTCCCATTACCCCCAGTTTATCTGGAGCTGGGGGATCAAAGTCAGGATCACGGTACATACTCACCAGCTGAGCAACACTCTCGGTTCCCAGAGAAGTTTTTAATAAACAACTACTTGTTTCAAATCTATTCCTGGAAAGAGAATTGTTAGACCAAATGTTAAGCATAGTTAAAAGGGTGTAGTGTGCGTGGGTGGATGCACCCTTCAGAGTGTAACAGTTACAGCACACGACATAAACTTCACATATAATAGCAACCTAATTGAAAATAATTGAGTGACTTAAACTAAACATTCCATATGATGCCTGCTTATTGTCACTGATTAATATTTATAAATATGCTTGCAAAGTCTACATGAAAACCTAGAAAATGTTCATGCCGTGACATCAATTTGGAAGATTATGGGATAAAGTATATTTAGTAAAGATATTAATTTGTTAAGTCCTATGAACATGGAGAAACAAAGCCTGGAAGAAATAATAAGCCGTTTGAGTGGAACAATGAGAGTGATTTTATTCCCTTATGCTTTGCTCTAGACTGTATGCAATGAGTGTGAAAATCTCTTCATCTGATGATAGAGTAGTTTTCCGGGGAAAGTCTGATTTCTTCCCATATGTAAAGGCTGTTACTGACAGTTAGCCTCACACTGTCTGCAGCTCTTAAGTTAAGTGCCCGTAAGGGTGAACCCCACATTTCAATTTTCTGGTGTAACATAGTTTCAGACACAAAGTCATCTTCTTGGCCGCATTTGTATATTCAGAGTCTGTGGAGCTTGGAGACTCTTGCCCCACAGTGTTAGCATCAGCAGCAAGGTCAGACAGCCATTATT
Source organism: Micromys minutus (assembly GCF_963924665.1). Classification (NCBI taxonomy): domain Eukaryota; kingdom Metazoa; phylum Chordata; class Mammalia; order Rodentia; family Muridae; genus Micromys; species Micromys minutus. The sequence goes on along the minus strand of NC_137969.1, from coordinate 148,622,529 downwards.
TCCTGGGGGAAATTGATCTCAGAGGACTCTGGGGATACAGCTGCCTGGTGCCTCCCAATCACTCACCTGTGAGGCTGTCCCTGGTCTGTACTCCCTTGAGCTGACAGGAAGTTTAATTGATCTGAGCCTTGTTTTTCTTTCATCTGAAGAGCAGGCCTAGCATTCATACCACTCAACATTCCGGAGTCAAATGCAGAGATTGTGGTAAAATATGAATGTAGTGATGGGGTATGGAAGGCAGTGGATGAACGTTAGCTACGTTAAGAATATCATCACCCCTGGTGTGCTCTGTCTTGTCAAGAAGCCCAGTTGAGACTTGGGAGGTGTGAATTGCTTTAGCTCAGTGGGAAGAGTCTCGGGATTTGGAGTCAAGTGATGTAAGCTGTACCAGTGATTGAAGAAGCCTCTCATCCAATGGCCTGGGGCAGGCAAGACTCTTTATCCCTAGAGCAGCGCTGTCCAACTGCAAAATCATTGGAAGCAAAAAGTTTATTTTGAATTCTGTAGAAACAACATTACACACACGGTATGACAAAATGAATGAAATTAATTATAACGGGTTTAATTAGCTCAATATGCATAGTATCATCATTTCAACATGTGATAAGCATTAAATTATTAGCAAGGTGTCATATATTCTTTCTTCAGTGTGTGTTTTATACTGACATCACATTTTAATTTGAAGCTAAACTTTTGACTGGAATGTTTCATCTATATTACATAGAAAATGTATTTCAAATATTAGAATCATAAATCCAGATTGTTCCATAGTTTTATAGTAGCAGAATCAAGTGTCCATTTTTAATGTTCAAATTGATTAAAATAAAAAGAGAGAACTTAGGACCATGGTTTCTTGCATGCATGCATATGTGTTTGGGTACACACATACATGTGTGCATGTGTGAGCATGTTGCAGAAGAGAATGTTGGTGTCTCTCTTAACTGCCTCCTGTCTCTCTTTTTAAGTCTCATACTGAACCTTGAGCTCAGCTGTTAGGTTAGACTGGCTGGTAAGCAGACGCCACCAGTCTCCTTTCTTTCCCTAATGCAAAGATCAGGGACACCTAGCTTCTAGAAAGACCCATTGTGAAAACTATGTCCTCAGTCTTGGAGGGGGAAGCAATTTCCCACCTGAGCCCCGCCAGAGCCTCAGTTGCTAGCCTTCTTCCGACATACCCCACCTCTCCACTGAGCTAATGTCTGAAGAGAGCTTCGGGTTCTTTCTGCTGTGATGAGGTTGTAAGCATGAGGGAGTCTGCTAGGTCTCAGAAAACTGTCCAAATCAATGACTTCCTTTCTCAGTCCCAGGGATGAGAGGTGCCCACCACCCAAAACTGGACCAACGGCCGAAGACTCATCCTGAGACAGACTTTTGTTGTTTCAACAGTACAATCCATTGTATAAAACACATTTTACAAAACAACCTGAGACACACAAACCACTGTGTGTGTCTGTGTGTGTGTGTGTGTGTCTATGTGTATGTGTCTGTGTGTATGTCTGTGTGTATGTCTGTGTGTATGTCTGTGTGTGTGTCTGTGTGTGTGTGTCTGTGTGTGTGTCTGTGTGTGTGTGTCTGTGTGTGTGTGTCTGTGTGTGTGTGTCTGTATGTTTGTGTGTGTGTGTGTGTGTGTGTGTGTGTGTGTGTGTTTGTACACTCCGGTGGGCATCTACATGCAGAAGAATGACATTTTCAAAGGAGATTTACAATAAAGATATTTCTAAATCTCGCCTACTTCTTCCTCCTGATATGCTCCTCCTCCCACTGTGTATTTAATACTGGTCATGACCTATTAAATTGATTTCATGGCTCACTAATGGCGTACAGACTACAATTTGAAAAACCCTGAACTTAAGAGCCCAAACTTCCAGGCATCTCCAAAATTGATTTGTTTTGCGTAATAAATAATATCATTTCTGCAGCCATCATTTAGTTCGATAGAGAAAGCATCCTCTCGAACACAACATGAAACCCGACTCTATGTTAGATGAGATATAGAAAAATAAATGAATTACCATCTTTTCTTCTTCTGTATCATTTCTTTATCCAGTTAATATCTGTAGAGGAAACATACGCTGGCCTTCTCCTGGGTGCCAGTGGCCAGCCAGAGATGGACAAACTGAGCTGTGTCTGTAACACTGAGAACATGCTTTCTACTGGGCTTTAGTTGGGCACTTGAGACTCCATCTCACCCTAGTCAGTGTGGTTCTCAACCAAAAACAGCCGAGAAATGCTGCAAAGGTTACAGGAAAACCAAATCCCTTAGACTTTACTGCTGGCAGTATAAACAGCTAACACCACCATGGAAATCAGAAATCAGAAAAACTAAAAATGGGTCTTACATGTGATCCAGCTACAGCCTTCACAGGCCCATGGCTGGGAAACCTGCCTGAGCTCACCGTAGAAATGCTGCTTTATTCATAGTGTCCAAGTAACAGAGGTAGTTGAGATATTCACTAACAGTAAAATGAATATAAATGTGATTATAGAAATATAAATGTATATATTAAATTTATTCGACTGTAAAGAAGAATGAAATTGTGTTATTTGCAGAAACCTGGATTGAACTGCAGATCATCTTGTTACATAAAATAAACCAGAGATAGAAAGACAGATATTACATTCTCCCTCACATGTAGAATCTAGATTTTTATACAGAAAAACAATAAAAGAAGTAGGGAGAGATTGGGAGAGCAGTGAAGACAGCGACAGCAACTGTATCTACATCTGAAGATCTCAGAGCCCATGGTTTCCTATGCTCACCTACAGAAAGAAAGGAGATGGCCAATTACACAGGCAGCTGGGACCTAGTGCCTATGTCCCACACCACCACTGTGACTCAGCTTCCGCTGTCTCTCTATTCTACCTTCTAGTCCACGTTACTTCATGGTCACAAGGCAGGGACCACACCTACAGGAATTATGTCCATATTGCAGGAGTGAAGAAGTGACAAAGAGGAGGAGGAACAAGAAAAAGAAGTTTTTGCCCCAAATCTCCTATATCAGATAAAGCACAAAATGCCCAGTTAAGTGTGACTTTTGGATAAACAACCGGTGATCTTTTTAGTGTTAGCATACCCATACAATGCCTGTACTAAAAACCGCTGCTCATGGTTTATCTGAAACCACATCTATGCTGGCCAATTTTATACTAACTTCATACATGCTGGGAGAGAAGGAGACCTCAACTGAGACAAGGCCTCCAGGCCATGGGCAAGCCTGCAGCACACTTCCTTAATTAGTGATCGGTGTAGGAGGACCTAGCACATTGTGGGTGGTGCCATCCCAAGGCAGGTGGTCTTGGGTCATATTCATACATACATACATGCATACATACATACAAACACATAGATGAATACACACACACACACACACACACACACACACACAGGCCGTGCAAGCCATCTGGAGCAGCACTTCTTCACTCCCTCTTCTACCCAGTTCCCTCTCTCCATCTATCTCCCTTCTGATGGGAATCCACATGTCCTCTCTTGGACCCTCCTTATTACCCAGTTTCTTTTTGTCTGTGGAATGTACCATAGTTATCTGTAGTTTATGGCTAATGTGCATACATTCCATACATTATTGGAAATTTTGTATTTTTTATGAGCAGAAACTGGCAAAATGTAAGTTCAATGCTGCCTATATTTCATTGATCACAACTGTCCCTTGACCACTCCCACTTGCAATGAAAGCTGGTTAAATTAAGTCACTTTTTCAACTTTTAGTCTCAGCAAAGGAGAAAGTCAAGACAAAAGAAATTTAGTGTGGGTGTGGAGAGGTTAAACTGTGGCATTTTGTCAATTTGTTAACCATAAATTTCAAGGTACTCTGGTTTTTAAAAGTGCTTTTATAATTTTTTTATGTGTGCTTCCTTGTGTGTGAATATAGTTCATGAATGTCACTACAGTGCATAAATGTGGCATAGGTAAGCATGTGTGTCAGAGTGTAAGTGTGGCATAGGTAAGCATGTGTGTCAGTGTGTAAGTGTGGAGTATGTAATCATGTGTGTGCTCAGGTGCAAAGCCAGAGCAGATGTCAGGTGATTTCCCTCATCCCTCTCCAACTTTTTCTTTTAGATGATGTGGAAATGTGGGTTTTTGGTTGGTTGGTTGGTTATGTTTTGGTTTGGTAGCCCCTGAGATCACAGGCATGGGCAAGACAGAGCTGGCTTGTGACTTGGGTGCTAAGCTCTGCATTCCGGCCCTCTCGGTTGTACAGCATGGCTAAGCCATCTCTCTAGCCCCAGGAAATTCTAATTTTAATCTCTGCCATGTAGAAAGTGCTGAAGAGTTTAAGGTAAGGGGAGTGCTGTGTGGTTTCTTCTTATATGACGGCTACAGTTGTTATTTCCAAGGTATATGATGGTGGGTAAACCTTAAGTGGAAAGATTAGCCAAATAAAGCCTGAGTTGTTGCAGTTTTTCTCAACCTGTGGGTCATAACCCCATATCAGATTTCCTGCATATCAGATATTAACATTACAGTTCATAACAGTAGCAAAATTACAGCTATGGAGTAGGAAAAAATAATCTTATGCTTGGGTAAATGGTCAAAGGGTCGCAGCATTAGGAAGGTTAAGGTCCTCTGTTCTAGAACCTTCTACCCATCATAAAAGAAAAATCTCCCTTTTTGCATGCACATTTCCTCTTCTGAATAATGAAGAGGATGGTGCATGGTCTCTGAGCCCCATCTCCTGATCCAAGAATGCACATAGATGATACAGGACACAGCTGCATTTTCACCCACACTGGGGCTCCACGGTTAGCTTTGTTCATGTTTCTCTTCCAGCAGCAGAGCCTCTGAGAGTCAAAGTATCTGGAATCATGAAACTACACTGGGGCTAATTAATCACATTAACCAGTATCATCAACAGGAATCGCCTAAGAGACAAGCCTCTGGGCATGTCTGTGTGTGGGTGAGCATCTAGCTTCTATTGTTAGTGTGGGAAGACACAGCTCAGTGTGAGTGGCTAATATTCCGGACTGAAGGATAAAGAGAAAGGGATCCGAGACAGGCACTTACCACCCTCTGCTTCCTGACTACACACACAATGGGAGTAGGTACACAAGCCCTTGCTGCCAGGACTCCCGTGTTAGAGTGGAGTGCAGTCTCAAACTCTGAGCCAAGAGAAACCCCTCCTTCTTAATTGTTTTTTGTCAAGTATATCATGAGAACTAGAAAAACATGTGATGCCTTAGTGTATACACACACACACACACACACACACACACACAGAGAGAGAGAGAGAGGGGGGGGGAGGAAGGAGAGAGAGAGAGAGTCCACAGAGATGACTCAGGGTTAAAAGAGTATACTGCTCTTGCAGAGAGAGGATCCAAGTTCAGTTCCCAGCACCCATTAGACAGTTCACAACTCTTTGTTACTTCAGCGCTTATATTTCTGACACCACCTTCTGGCCTCTGCAAACAACTGCATTCACATGCACATAACCACACACACACACACACACACACACACACACACACACACACACACACACACGGGAGGGGGGCATACTCATAATTTTAAAAGAAAATAAAATCGATGAAATGCAGAGAAAACATGATGAAATCTGCCACCTCGTTGCTACCACGTAACATGGAAGATCCCTCTACTCTTGACATCTAGGAACTGAAGTAAAGCTCATATTAAACAATCTCGTTCCTGGACTGAGAATAGAGTTGAAAAGAGAAAACTGCTTTATTGCCAGCGTGGAGATCCACTATCTCCCCACTCCATCTATTCCTGTGGGTCCAGCAGCAGATGCTCTCAGACTTCCTTCCTCCTGCTTTCTTGCTGGATTAAATCAATTTCTCCCTTTTCATCTGGTCCCTCGTTCTCCCCCTCTTCAGGTCGGGTGTTCTTCTGTCTTCCTTGAGAATTTCCAAAATGAGATCTCAGGGAGAAAAAGGTTTCTCAGCACTTTAGCTTCTGTTTCCTTCTATTTATTTGCTTTGTTTTTATTATCTTTTCTTGCTGAGTTCCCAGGACACATATGCAGGATGCAGAAGTTATTGGCTTTTCTCCTTTTTTTCCTAAGTGAAATTCTGTGGATTAAAAGGAAAACAGCCATCTGCCTCTGTTAATCAATAGTTTTTTTCTTTTTAACAGGGTCAGAGATCTGAAGGTAGATGCATAAAAAACACACTCACATATATGTAGATATACATCTATAGATGTGGGGGGATATAAATATGTACATTAATATGTTTTTATATCTGTCCACCTATACCAAAATACATAAATCATTGTGCACACACTCATAAAAATATCTTACCATTTCCAGAAAAAATTCGCCTCAATTAACTTGGACCTTAGAGGTTGTTTCGCATTTCTAGTTTACTGAATATTAACTGTGCAAGTGTGCCAATACTTCTGGGCTGCAACTTGACTCATTGTGTTATGAATGATAATCTCAGCAAGAAAACTCTCTTTTTTTTTTAACCTTCCTTCCTTCCCCCCTTAAACGAGTGCACTGGGGTTTTGTTTTCTTTTTTTTTTTTTTTTTTTTTTTTTTGTCTGATTTCAAAAGCCAAAATAATTTCATTTCAATGTATTTCTATTCCAAGGGAAAGCTGAGACTAGCAATCCATTTAAGTCCTAGAGGAGGAAGGACAGAGAGGTAATTCCAAATATTTCGCATTGAAATACCCAGTCCAAGTGAACTGGGGCAGGGTCCTCACACTGCCTGGCTGCCTTCTGCAGCACCTGGCTAGGACCAGGCATTGTGCTAAGTTGTCTTCCTATATAAGGATTTGAGTAAACTAAATGTTTTCTAGAAACCTCTAGATCTTTGGAGCTTTGTGCATTTGCCACGCCCCACTTGAGAAAGCATGCCAGTAAAGATGACTTACCCTACTGTCCTAAATTTCAACTTTCTCTTCTGTATCTTAACACATGAGTCAGGGCTACAAAGGGTAGGTGAATTTGCACTTAGAAAATAAACAATAAGGAAATTCTTCCAGAAACACTGTTACTTTGGACAATTCATAGATCCCTCATGAACAGATTCCCAAACTCTATCTAGCAGTGTGGAGCCATTCTAGGCGCCAAACATGATTTGAAAATTAAGCCCCACCTGCCTTTATAACCTCGGGCTCAGCATTGTGAGAGTGCAAAGAAAGAGGATGATGGGAAACACAGGCATCAAAAAACAGGCTTGGCTGAAAATGTTCTCATAGACGTTTATCATCGACAGCCTGATTCTGGGAATCCTGGTGTTGCTTGTTTAGCAATCGGAAAACCTTGTTCTGAATTCCAGATGCACCGCTACTCTGCATCGGTCCTTGGGCAAGTCTTGAACTTCTTTGCTTTAGAGATTTTTCCCAATACAACAAGCAATTAACCTAATGACCACTATATTTAGTTTAAATGACATTCCCAAAGTCAGATGTGGTATCAAATTAAGAGTCTCCTTGATAGAAACCAGTAAAAGAAGACTTCCCACAGGCATGCTTTAGCCATATCGAGCTTTGGTCCATTATAAGATGGTTTGGAATTCATAAAAGATGAGATATTAAAATAGAAACACTATAGAAGTAAAGAAATGTAGACATAGATGCCAATAGATTATTCACCTCTGCCTTGCCTTCTTGTCTGTTGTGATTTTTTTTTTCTTCTCCTTTCTCTGCAAATGACTTTGGAATGAAACTAGACTCAAGAAGAGTTTCCATAGCACTCCTAATGCTACATGCCACACAACTCAAAATGAGTTCTACAGAGTAAGGAGTTTGGACGGTGCTCCATATTTTATTTCACTACTGAAGAGTTATAACAGTTACTGACATCTTGGAGTTCTGAAAAGTCCTTTAGCAGAAGGGCTTGTTGCTTTTGTTTTATCCAAGAATCCTGTGGCTCATTGGCTTACAGAACTTTCTCATAATGCCTGCTAAGACCCCATAGGAAAGCTAGGTGGTAGTGGTCCATGTCTTCAGTCCTAGCACTTGGTAGGCAGAGGACGGTGGACCTCTGTGAGTTTAAGGTCAGCCTGGTCGGCAGAGCAAGTTCCATGATAGCCAGGACTACACTGCCTCAAAAAGCCAAGAGGCAAAACAAAACCAAAAATAAATAAGACCTCTCACAGGGCTGCTTATTTGTTGAAGACACACTGGAAGTCTGTGTAACATCACTCCCAGGTGCTGGGGACATGTGTCAGTGTGAGGCCTGCGTGTACCACGTAGTATTTCTGTCCATCTTCAAACTCATGGAACCTCCACTAATTCTTAATATACACATAACACCACATAGCAGCATTGTCATCATGATCACTAGATGAATTATAGCTTACAACAATGAATTAATAGTTTGCTGCACTATGGACAATTACCCAGTGATCCAGGATGGCGTTTGATTGATTATGATAGAAATCCATTCACCCGAATACTTGTTTATTCGCGTTTTCACTCAAAGACTGATTAAGAGGCATCTTGTTCAGCCAGCTAGATTGAGCTTACATTAGTGTTCTTCTTTTCTGAGGCCTTCTTAATAGTATAAGTTAAGAGTTTGGTAGAGGAACAAGCCCTGAATCACAGGAGAGGAAGCGCAAGGAGCTCCTGATGCACAGATAGAAACTGTGGATAGAGGAGGAACAGGACCCAGAGTACTCAAAGGGAAGCACCGCACACACCTAATGAGATCAGGAGGAGGAAGGGCGAGAAGGATGAATGAGGAAGTCTGTGTCCACTCCATGCTCCCCACTCGTTGTCAATCACATTTTCCAGGGAAAGGGGCGGTGATGCTTAACTGCTCATGTAGCTAGAAGAAAATGGAGGTCTCTTTTAAGAGTCTAGGTGGACTGAGACCTTGGATGCCAAGTGGTATATCTTTCATGGTGGCACTGAGGAGAGAGACAGCTGCAAAATTGCCTGCCCCTGGTACTCACCATCAGGGAACTTGTAACATGAAGAACAAGACCCACCTATGAGCATGCCTTCATAGTCTTGCTCTAAATATGAGAAGCTGTTAAGGATCACCCACATAGCAATGACATAGCAGTTTGAAAAAGAGGTTCTCACACAGGAGAGGAAGACAAGTCAGATGGCAAAATTAACTTGAAAGATCTCTTCAGAAGGACTCAAGACTAAGACTCTAGGTTAATTAAAAGATCAGAAAAACAGCAAAGTATTTGCCTGAAATGAAAGAGTTGCACCTTTATGCTTTTCTTTTTAGAAAGCTGATCTAATGCCGCCCATAAGTTCTTATGACAGTTCTTATGAAGATGTTTCTAGATGCATTAAGCTGAAATCTCAGAATTCCAAGTTAAGAAACTACAAAGAACTTACAAATAGAATAATCATCAGTCTTATCTTCACTCTCATGGACTCTAGAACATCCTAACGCTGGCCCTCCGGTTTCAGAGCCAAGCTCTCTAATCTGTGAACCAGAGCCAAAAGAACCTGCCGGTCAGCCAAGTCTGAACTTGAAATAAAAAAGTTTAGTCAAATACAAAAAGATTCTCAAGGAAACCTCTCTTTAAAGAAGTTCTGTGGAGACAAGAAAGATATGTAAATATAATACATATATGTGAATTTCTTAAATTTTCTTTTAATTTTTAATAGGCAGTGTGGCAGCAGAATTTGCATGTGAAGACATTTCAGAGGCTTGGGATGCAGAATTCATGGAGGGAGTCAGGATGTGCAGAGAGAGCAGCAGGGGTGTAGTGACATGGGGAAGGAGAGGCATACAGAAAACAAATTTAAAAAAATAACAATGAAATTTCTGGGGCCCTGTAACTTCACAAAGAAGCCATGATTCCATTTGTGACACAATTTTGACAAGTGTGTGTGTGTGCATGTATGTGTGTAAGAGAGACAGAGACAAAGGAAGAGAATTCAGTTGATACCATTGATGCTTGAAGCAGTCTTCCTGCCATAGGTTATCTCCTAAACTTAGAAAGACCAGAAATATATTGCATTATAAAATTACTCACTGTAGTAAATAAATACATAATCCTGTTTATTGATTTTTAATGTTTGGCATCAACCTGTAAAGAGAACAGAAAAGCCTGAATCATTCTTGCACAAACTTGACACAGTGAAGAAGAAATATAGCTGACTCAAGGTGGCAGAAGGGTGAGTCAGGAGGATACGAGCAAGGTGGCGAATAACCCAGCTAGCTGGCAGGGACTCTCTGAAGTTTAAATGGGCTGGGAGTGTGGCTCAGTGGTAGGATGCTCTTCTAACATGCTCAAAGCCCTAGACTTAACCCCCAACACAGCCCAACACCTGAGTTAAATAAAAATCAAGAAGATTTTAAAAACCGAGGATGACTTGTTGCTATGCTTACAGAGTAATGCATCTCTCAACCTCATTAGAGAAGTTTCTATTTGCGGTGGATGGTGACTAAGGCAGGCCACTGGCTGAGCTTTACAGAACAGGAGACTGATGAATGTTCAGCCCCAAATGAGGCATCCACTAATCCTGAGGCTCAGGGATCACTGGGGAAGAGGAGATGGGAAGACTGTAAGAGTCAGAGGCTATGAATGACTACAAGGAAAGAGTGTCCTCTGGACACAGCAGGGGAGCTGCCTGTCTGAACTCAGTGGTGGTAAAGGCAGCACACACAAGCCCTATGGAAGCTCAAGCAGGCCAAATTCCACCATGGAGACAGGAGGGGGGTTCAGAGTCTCAGCCCTGGCTAAGAACATGTTAACAATGGACAGCCTCTGGGAGACGAAGACTCTCTTTTCTTTAAGAGTGTTGGGCCTGGCAGTAGACCAAGCCCTGGTAGAAGGCTACAATGTTGAAGAACATATGTGCAGCCCAAATTACACTTGATACAAAAGAAAAAAATGCCAAAAACCAAACCAAACCAAACCAAACCAAATGAACAAAAGCCAGAGGGAAAGAAGACACAGGACGAGAATGGAATGATCAGGAAAGAGAAGCTGAATTTGAGAGTAGTTGACAGGAAATAAATACAATCAAAACAGACCATGAAATTCTCAAAGAACTAATAAAAATAAAAGATAAAGCAATTAAAGCAGGTGCTATCATCTCTCTTATAAGATCATTAATGTGAAAAAGAAACTACAGGTGTACCCACAAATAATACTATGATTATATTTTGAACAATGTGGGCAGTCACTTAAACATAGTAAATTCTCACAAATATGCCTTCTAGGGTGTGGGACTTGGTTGAAGAAGCCAAATTTGGAGACCATTCCCTACAAACTATTATTATAACTTGTCCTTCCTTATTTTGTTTTTGTATATATTGCTTTGATATCTTAAGAACATTGATTGAGTACCTTTTGTGGTGCTGTGTTAAGTACCAGAGAGGCTTAGGTAAGGCCAGTGTCAGGATAACAGCATGAGACACAGGATGCTAGGCCAGGAGCCCTTCTTGGGAGAGAGAAAGGCAGGGCAAGATTCACAGTTCACTGTCAGCAGAGTGTTCACAGTGTATTTGACCAATTGATTGAAACTGTTGGTGTAGAACCCCCAGAGAGATGAATTGGGGGAAGAAGTGTTTAGGACTTGGGGGCTTAGAGACTTGACTTGGCTCCTTTAGGTTACTAATATTCTAGTTAGGCAGATAGAATTACTGAATTTCAAGCTGATAGGCTCCTTAGAGACAGACTCAACCTTTTATTGTATAAACAAAGAAAGCCTAGCCCTGGTAATAATAGGGCTGGAATTCAGCCTGCCCAACTGATTCTATTTCAGTGCTAGATCAAAAAGCCCCTGGGGCTGGAGAGATGGCTTGGTGGCTCAGAACTCTGCTTTTAGATTCATTTCCCGCATGGTGACTCATAACTACCTAAAACTCCAGTCCTAAGGGATCTGATACCCTCTCTGGCCCTTATGAGCACTAAGCACACTCTGGTACAGAGAAATAACATGCAGACAAAACACCCATTGACATAAGATAAATAATATTCCAATTAACAAACAAACAACAACAATACTTGCAAACTTAGACATCATGGTCCAATCGGGCACCGGCATTTTTCACATGTCTACTGTGGGTCAGGCACCATCCTGGTCACTTGCACCTGCCATCTAATTTCATCCTCAGGGTAGCCATATTTAAGGTAGATTATATCCATATTGAACATGGGCAAGTTTATGACTTGGTGACTTTAAATCATCTTCCAAAGGCCTATAACTAGACAGAGTAGAGCCTGAATCAGCAATAGTCTATCTGACTTCTAATGCCATGACTTTCTGGTTCATGACCACAGGTTTCTAGCTCATGCTTTATGTCCTGTTGGTTTAAAAAAAGTTAAGAAGTTAAGACAAATACCTTCCTATACTAGTGGTGAGGGAAAATAACCATAACCATCAATATCATCCACACTAAAGGGAACATGAGGAGTCACTGTGTGGTCAGGTCTTTTCATCTACTTCTCAGGTGTGCTGTGGTCCCCTTGGGTGAAAGCCTGTGTGTGGCCAGGCTACCTTCTTAATTAGAAGGGACCTCAGGAGTCTCCTCTTAGCTCCAAGCTATTCTAAACAAAATAAAGAAGAACGAGACTGGGGAGGGGGAGGCTATTCTGAACAAAATAAAGAGAAATAAGAGGAACGAGAGAGAGAGAGAGAGAGAGAGAGAGAGAGAGAGAGAGAGAGAAAGAGAGAGAGAGAGAGAGAGAGAGAGAGAGAGAGAGAGAGAGAATCTTCATTGACTTTTGAAAGATTTATATAGACAACATCCCAAGAAGCTTATGAAATGTATTTTTCCATTTTGGGTGGAGGAAACTGCCGATGAAAAGATAGTGCTCAGCGACAGAATTTCATTGAGATTGGAAATACTGAGAGCTGGATCTCTGATTGGTAGTCCAGTTGCTCAAAAATAAATTCATATAAACATCATCTCTTAGAACCGAAAAAAGAATCCGTCCTCCAGTGAGCCTTGGGGAGCCCCAGTATTGAGGTACTGTGTTACTAAATATGGGGCAGGCTTCCCATGTGCTTTCATAGCCAGAGAGAGAAGCAGCAATGAGGAGAGCCCCCAGACCCAACACTCCAGCAGTTTCTGCAGATTCCAAGTTCCTCTGTGCCAGTGTCATCTTCCAGGAAAGGGGGACACTGTCTTCACTTCACCCACTCTTTCCTTTGCAGCTCAACTGTCTACCAACTCGGGCCAGCACAGAGCCATTGTTACTTTATTTGGAAATGATCACAGGAGACATCGCACATTCTTTGCTCTAACCGCAGACAGTATCCCCAAGAGTACTGAGTGAGACAATGCGATGGAGACTCTCTCTACGAGCCCCACCCAATCTAGACAAAGACACTGGGACCTAACACAGAACCTTAGACCTTCCAGGGTCTTTGTCTATACCGTCATCCAATCTGCACCTTTCCTTACCATAGCAACACAGTAAATGTCTTGAATTTAATCACACCCTTGCACTAATGTGTACTAGTGGAGGAGGGAAATACTGTCCAATACTGGTCTCCTCATGCACAATCAAATGAGACTTCTGGGAGTCCTACTCAAACTATCTGGCTTTCTGTTAGCCACAAAAGAACAGTAGAAATCTTCACCCAGGGGGATAAATGTTCTATGTCTCAGCAGCCATCTTCCCCAGCCATCTTTCTTCTCAGTCTTTTCTCCATGTCTCCTACACTCCAGCCAAACATTTTCCTGCATTTTTGTTTCTACTTATATATGCTGGTTCTACCAGTGTATTTTTCTCTCCCTTTAAGACACAGGGCCAAGGGGCTGGAGAGGTGGCTCAGTAGTTGAAGGCACTGGCTGCTCCTGCAAAGGGCCAGAGTTCAATTCTGAGCACCTATTGGGGCAGCTCAAAACTATGTCTAACTCCAGCTCCAAGGGCCCTGGTACCTTCTGGATATGAAGGGTACTGTACTCATCTTCACCAAAGTGGACTCCCTTCTTCTTTCCCTCCCTCCCTTCCTTCTTTCCTTCCTCCCTCCCTCCCTCCCTCCCTCCCTCCCTCCCTCCCTTCCTTCCTTCCTTCTTCCCTCTTTTCTGCCCCATTTCCTCTCCCCTCTCACACAAATAATCTTAAAATAGAACATATTTTTAAAAGAAAGATATAAGGTCAAGAGCTTTTCTTAGCTTTTTAAAATCTTGGGTTCACTTTAAGTGCATGTTTTTTTTTGTTTGTTTTTGTTTTTGTTTTTGTTTTTTTGCCTGAATGGATTTATGTGTATCAAGTGCATGCCTGGAACTCTAAGACTTCAGAAGAGGGTGTCAGATTCCCTGGAGCTGAAGTTACCAGCAACTGTGGGCAGCCATATGAGTCCTCTGGAAATAAAACCTGGGTCCTCTGGAAAAGCAGCAAGTGTTCTTAACTGCTCAGTCATCTCTCTACTGCCTAAGTTCAAGACCATTTTTTTAATGGATTTTTCTACATGGACTTCCAACCCCCTCCCTGGTTTCCTAAAGTCTTTTACTCATTGTAGTGTGTATGCTTCAAGATGGTAACTTAGAGACCAGTTGCTGCCCTGTTTCTGCTAGTATGTCCAAGGGAGAGCCAGTGTTTAACTGGTTACTCAAGATGATCAGCCAGTTAGAGGAATCTGGAGGCAGTGCAAAGTAAGTGAGGATCTTGCCTCTACCCCCTAAGGGCTTTTCTGGGTACCGGACCTACATAACACAGACAAAGCTTCCCTAACCACATTTTAGGAAAAGGACCTCATAATGCTAAGGAGGGTGTCGGGTGGGGTGAGCATTGCTTAGGATTCGGGTCCTGACTTTCAGCACTTTTGAAGGCATCACATCAGTGCCCCATCTGGATTGGCAGTCTACTTCTCTTGAGAAGCAAAGTGTTGTACCATGTGGCACAGCCAGTTCTGAGTCTGGGGTTCCAGTCTTTTTTCTCTGTTGTAAAATGAGGGTTAGACATAGATTATGTAGTGAGAGTTATAGAGCATTTTTCCACATGTGTGTAGGCCATGCTGAAATGATCCAACAGATACAACATGAAAATCTTAGCACTGATGCTCAGCCTTGATCTAGCTCAAAGGCAACCTCATACTCACCTCATCCTTATTTAAACCTTAAAGTACTTTTACCTACTTTTAACATGTTGACAGTTTCCCATAAAGCAACACTGACAGCCTCAGAAACGGCCACCTCCTGGTGAGGATTCTGCTGTATCTTCTTTACTGTTCGTCACTACAGACCACTAGTTCATTCGCTGAGTTGGTGAATTGAATTGTGCAGAAGAAAACCTTGGAAAACACCAGGGATGGTTAAGGAAGGTTGAGCCCTCATTATCTTGTTTCCACAAGGGAAATCAGAGTTGTTAGACTGTCTCTGCTGCAAAAGGAGCAGCATCTACATTGTAGCATCGCTGTAGCAGCAATGCAGAAGTGCTGCAAGCAGAATTAATGCATTGCAGAGAATGCAATGAAACAATGAACAATGAACAATGAAACAATAAAACCCTGCCATGATTTTTATGCAGACAGAAATTCCCAGGAAGGGCTGCTTCTTGTAGGCCTAGTGGCCACTAGAATTCAGCTCATTTCAGAAGGAAACTCTGCCACAAGTGTGGAACCAGTAGGGAGTTTCTAGGACCTTCTTTGCAGAAACAAGGATGGCAACACTCATGCAGACATGGTACTGGGGAAGTAGCTAAGAGTTCTATGTTCAGATCCACAGGTGAGGGCCAGGGGGAGTCACTGGGCCTGGCTTGGGCTTTTGAAAACCTCAAAGTTTACCTCCAATGACCTTCCTTCCTCCAACAAGACCATTTCCACTAATCCTTTCAAACAATTCCACAGCTTGGTGACCAAGCATTTAAATTTATAAGCCTATGTGGGCCATTCTCATTCAAACTACTACAGGTTAGGACTTTGTCCCCAGAGATTATCAAGGTCTTCTTCTTGTCACCATCTACCTCCTTCTGGGTAGACTGACTACCTTCAAAGAAACAGTAGGAGGGGAAGAATGTGGCAGGGTGTGTGCCTATAAAGCAGGAATTTACAGAATGCCTATAAAGCATCTTGGAGTTCGCTGCTGTGGGTCTTTGTGTCCTTGCACAGACTGTTGCTTGTCTTCCTGATTGGATATGTCTTCAGATATATCCTTTTCTCCTTTCAGGCTCTTTCCTGCTCCTGAACACCTCTGCAGACTCCAAGCACACCATTCTGAGCCCATGGATGAGGAGCAGTAGTGAGCACTGCACACTGGCTGTCTCCGTGCATAGACATCTGCAGCCTTCTGGGAGATATGTTGCTCAGCTCCTGCCCCATAATGAAGCTGGAAGAGAGATTCTTCTGGTGCCTACCCCAGGGAAACATGGGTAAGTCTTTCCTAAGGTCCAAATTGATTTTTAGAAGGTGATTTGGCTTTGGAATGCACATTTCCAGACTCTGACATCTACTTAAGACTCACAATTGTTCTTTAAATGGGTAGGTCCAGATTGAACAATTACTGCTAATATCCCCCAGGTAGTGCCTCAGGCCTTGATCTGTGGGTTCCCCAGACTGCCCTGGCCAGTGGTCCTTCCAAAGGCCAAAGGACCAGCTGTCAGACTAGGCATTTATGTGTGGATGTTAAAGATATTCATGCCCCAAGGTCCAGATAGAGCCAAGGAGCAAACAGCTAAAGAGAATGCGAAACAGCTGCCATGAAATCAATTTAATATGCTAGAAAATAGATTTTATTAGCAGAGCATAGGCAAGGATAGGAAATGACAAAATAGTGCAACCACCCAAGCAGATCCTATGATACCATGTGGCCTGAAAAATGGAATTAGTCAGGAATACATCCCACTGATAACCTGCAGAGATTAGAAGAGGGCTTTGTTCTAGAACTTTCCAGATGTGCACAACCCTACAGTCACCCTTTCTGGAAATGTAACTTGCTTGTTCAGTGATCTCACAGGCTTCTCCATGGAATGGCAAGGGAAAGCTACTTGAACTAGGCAGCTCTCTGCCTTTTTCTCTCCATTCCTTTTGTAGTTTTATAAACTATATCAATGTATATAAAGGGCTCAACTCTGAGTGTCCACAGATTTGACAAACTTTCAGTCAACACAGGCAATGGCTAGAAGAGAAAGTCTGATTTTGGAACTATGTTCAGATCATTTTCCTCCCAAGAGAACAGCTTTTAAGAAGAGTCCCTTGTGACTGATGCCTGTCGACCATCCTCTGTCCCCGTGTGTGCACACATGGAATTTTGACTATTGCTTTTCTAAGGAGGCTATAAGGTTTCTTCAATGCTTCCTTAGACATCAGTTTCTCATTCCATGCTAAGGATCCATCTGTTTTAATTATTTCTAGAAGGACCACACACCACTGCAACCCCAAGAGAAATGAAATCATTTATTTTTATTTCTTATTTTATTTATTCTTTCACTGAACAGGACATGAATGTTGCAAACCTGAACTCATAAGAGTTCAGTGGTCACATACACATATGACAGTTAACCCCCTAGCATGGGTGGGAGAGGGGCTGTTGAGCCCTGACCCCTATGTGAGGAGTTATTGACAGTAGGGGAAGAAGAATCAGTTCTCTTTGGGGGTATGTTTACCTGGGTGTGGTGTCCCAGTGTTGTGGTAGATAGCCCCATCACACAGGGTGTACATATAGACAGTACCATTTAAACTGACAGGGGGGAAAGGGGAAGAGGGAGAAGGAGAGAGATAAGAGAGACCAGAGAGAAGTGCTGAGAAGAGTGTATCAGTCGGAATCTATGAGGACATGGAGGGAGGGTATACAGGGTAGATATGATTGTGAAACATAGTATTCACTTAGTAATAACATTTAATACCATTAAGGATGCTAATCCAATAGCTAAACTTACACCCATCTTTTTGCTTCTGAAGTTCTTCTTTGGTTCCTTTGCTCTATTCTAGTTACTAGAAATAAGGAGTATCAGGTGCCTTGGCTGCCCATTGTTTGGACAAACTCTACTCAGGCAATAGGGCTTTTGTTTTTATCCTGATTTTCTTTTCCAGGAGAAAGCTGAAAGGGTAAGGCCCCCCATTCATTGGCAGAGCAAGAACAGTGGTAGCCTCAGAACATGACAGCCCTGTGAACTGATTAATTTGACTTACCATATCCAGTGTTTCTTCCTCAGGCAGCCTGGCCGATACCAGAAAGTGCATGTCTGAGCTTCTGGAATGACAATGAACCCCTGGGGTTCTGTGGGTTGAGGCAGAGGACCACTATATGACTAGGACTAAAATCCCACTGTGAGAGAAGCCTACAATACCCATGAGTGTAAGGGGACACTGACACCTCCCACATGGTACTGCCTGTGTCATGTGGCTCCTCTGTGGTGGCTACCAAAAGTGGTGTTATCTGAACTGGATCCTACACCCATTCCCTGGTTTGTGGTCTTTCCAGTAAAGTCAAAACCCACTGAAAAGTGAGACTATTTGAGTGGAGAGTTGGGTGAAAAAGACTGAGAAAGAGAACTGAAGTAAGAGAACCTTGCCAAAGACATATGCTTTCCATCCTCGAGACAAACAAACCTAGAGCCACGTAATGCTAGTATCTTTAGGGTCAGCCTTCCCTTTGATAATGTTGGGAACAGGAAAACTACCCTGTGTAGATGAACCATGAATTTCCTTAAGGTCTCTGTAGCCATCAAGGTCAAGATCCACCCCACTGTCTGATGTGACTTCTTTCTGATCACCAGAGAGTTTGAGCTGCCCTCTGTAGGGTGTGATCTGAGACAGGAGAGGAAAATAAGGATTATGCTGAGACAGATGTAGTGATGTGGAGCCCCACATCTAGAGAGACTTTGTCCTAAACTGAAGAATCTCACATAGAGAGATGTTCTCCCCATTACTGGCAGAACCATTGTAGACTTCAGTGATGTACAGGAATGATTCCAACTTTAAATTAAAGATGCCTTAGGCCAGCTTCTTACTTCCAGCTAGATCAATATGATGGCAGTGTGAGGTGTCAGCAGAAGGGACAATCAATAGCCCATTCTACCACATCGAGAAGGTTTGTTCTCCTGGGCATCTTGGCAAACTACTTGGCACAAGACCCTTGTCCAGAAAATCAGAAAGTTCTGTGTATTTGTAAGTTAGATCAGATTCTCTCAGCTTCTTATTACTGACATTTGGACTAGAGTTCTCTTTGTTAGATGAGACTGTCCTGCGCACTTTCTACAAATATCCCTGGTCTCTACTAAACTAGATGTCACCAGGACATTAGCAACCCTCCCCGATGTGTGCATCAAAAACATCCCCAGATATTTTTCTAAATGTTCTCTTTCAGTGAAACCATTCATATTGAGAACTGGTCAGTTTTAGGGAGCATTGACATCTGTACAGTTCTAGGGAGCTTTATAGTGCTAAAAGAAACTATGCCATTTGTCTGATTTTAATCGTCTCAACTTATAGACGGAGTAAACCATGGCCAGGGAATGAGTAAACCTACTTTATGTTATATCAGAAGACCTGTTTTTCTCAAGTTGAGTGTCTGGAGGCCTGCATTTATGACAGTGTTTCAGTCACTGTGGTTGGTCATATGTTACGATGACATATTAAGCTTAGTTCACTGAGTAGTAACAAAGCTGTGGCTAAATTCTATTTAACACTCTGACCAGTCACTGCTGTACCCCTGACATGTGTTTTCTTACTTTGTACTCATAAAAGCACAGTGAAATACATTATTGCTGTCATCTCCCATTTTGCAAATGAAGACATTCAGTGAAGCCAATTAACCTGTCTGAAGTCAAAGGCTGAGCAGTTTGGTGGTATTCTGAACCCAGCAGCCAGACTTCAGAGCATTTCCATCCACTGCTGTATGAGCTTAATCAGGTCATGGTAGTTCAGCAGGAGAATCATAGTTCAGATGCTGTGCTGAATGAGAAATCCTAAATTTAAAACTCTATCTTGCTATTTCTATGATCAGCTTTGCTAAGATCAGAGAGCTCTGGGTATTTGGAAGTTGAATCAGGATTGCAAAGAATATATAAGATTAACCCCTCTGCAGATAGTACTCTAGCTTCAGGCAAATCCCATGCCTTCATTTCCTCATCTGAACATTGGGAATGATGTTACTGACCCTGTCCACATGATGCTATGGGTCCTTTTCAAGGATGGGGCATTCTGCATACTGAGTATAATGCATGTGTAGAGGGCTATGTTTTAGACCCTAATACAATCTGTTCTAATAGAGATTAATCTAGTCTCAGCTTATAGGGTCTTTCCAGGAGAAACCAGTGGTTCGTAACACTGAAAGGTCACTCCCTCAGTGACATAGCACTCAGAACAGCAAGGAGGATAAGTGACAACTTGGCGATGTTGACTGTGATAATTGCCAGTGGGGCTGGATAAGATGGAGAACAGTCATTGGGAAGCAATATTCAATGTTTGCAGCCACAATAGAGGGAATAGCAAAAACCAAGTGAGCTGGGGAGAGCTGGACTCAGAGGAGCAGAATGGTCCTCTTCCACAGTAACAGCTCAGGGAACAGCAGCTTGCCTAAGAGGAAAAGGCAGTCGGGGCTCACAGTCACTGCTGATTTCCTAGTCACCTGGAAAGCAGTAGAGCTTGTCAGGGCATGAACAGCAGAGTCTGCCTAGATGCCTAGACTGCCTGGCTCTGGAGGGGTCTCCTGGGTGACAGAGATGAGGGCCCAGTCTGCTTACCACCCAGCCAAAATGACTACAGAAGCAAGGAAAGAGACACGCAGAGCTGTCCAAACAGCTCAGGTCTGGCTGACTACAAATAAGTAGGTGCATCGATAGAGAGAGAAATGAGCAGTCACTAAGTCCTCGTGATCAAAAAGAACATAACACCTATTTGATACAGTGATTTGTGAGATATCATAAGAAAACTGGTTCATATTATGCCCAACTGTAAGAGATAATAATATTAGCTTCTTTTCTGCATAAAAATTTGTTTTTTAACAGTGAAATATGTGCCTTTCCTGTGAGAAGGGACATGGCAGAGCCGAAGAACACATGGCCACGGCTTCCAAGGAACATCCAGCCCATTAACGAAGACCAGTCAAATGACAATAGCTATGTCATAGAGATAGTAAGATGCTTAGCCATATTCTGCCCAGTGAGCTGCCTGCTGTGCCATGCTGCCCTGGCAATCAGCTGTGTGTAGCTTGGTGCCCTCTTGGCTTCTGGAACACTGACAGAATTAAGGGTTTGTGGTGTATGAGGCTGTAGGAGAGAATTTTCTGAGCTCTTTTTCAGATATTCCTCTCAAGTCTTCCTGCCTCTCTAAGCACACAGATTTCTCCTGCAGCCATGACTATCTGGGGATTTTATTATGTGTGACCAGAACTCCACAGTGTGTGAAGGGAACAATTGGTCCCCTAGGGTATACGAGTTGCCAATCACTTGAATTGCTAATACTTGAAAGATGTAAAACTAAAAGATGTGTTGCTATTGAGGTTTGAGGCCAGCAAATCTGGCAGGGGTATCTCAGTGTCAACGTGCCTGTTGCAGAAGATGGGAGAGTACTGAGATAGCCCTCTATGCAAAACCTCACTTTTCTATAGACATTAACCCTAGGCCCAGAAGACACTGAAGCCCAGAATCTCCCATGAGTTTCTATGTGGAAAAGCTGAAGCCCAGTTGCATGTGCTAGAAGTCATACTGCCCACTTATGGCACAGAGAGAACTCACCTCCATACATGTATACAAGAGCTCTTCCATGTTTTTTACTGTCGTCTCCTTGCTCAATAGTTTTAATGGGAAATACCCAAATCTACTTCCCTCACATGAAAATCTGTAGATACTTGTGCAAATGAAGATAGAGCCAGGTCCAGGCTGGAGGCTACTCTACATAGGTAAATCAGTTCTGACCCAAGATCTCAGCTGTAAAGAGTAGCAGTGATACAGTAGGGGATGCACCAAGGTAATGAAAACCACACAAATATAGTCAATGAGAGCCGTGGTTTCAGGCCTAATGCTTTCGGTGGCTTGCAGTATGAATAACCACATCCATTTCCAGATTTGGTGTCTCACCTCCTCTGGAGGACATCATAGGGACTCTCAGCTACCCTTCTAGAACCATCCTGTACCAGCAAGCCCTCTTCCAGATGCTATCAAGCTGTTGGGCAACAATCAGTTGTTCTTTTTACCTCTCTGCCATTGGTTCCTCCTGGCTACCACAGGAGCAATTTTTACATCCTTCCTCCAGGGACCTTTCCTCCCCAGCATACAGCGCATAGAATCTTGGATTTTATTGGAAGTTGACAGGTCAGCATGGTCTCTTGGGGCTGATTGGGAGATGCTCCCAGGGAAGCACTCAAGCGGAAAGGGCACTTGATTCAGAAGAAAGTTGGTTACTATTCCAGAATTGTGCTGGGATTAAATTTAGGCTTCCCAGGGCCAAGTGTGGCCAACACAGCACAATCAGGGCCCTTAGCAGTCAATATCCTGCCTAAGTTCTCAGATCCTGCCTGCATGATAAACGGGATCAAGAATAAAAAAAGGTGATCATTTATTGCTACTGATGCCCTCGAGTGGCAGTGTCACAATGATTCAATTTCAGGCCCAGCTTTTTCTTACTTTCAAAGTCATTGGAGGTATCAACTTCCCCCTCTTTCCCCTTGGTCTGAATAACACACTAATAAATATACAATAAGGGCTTTAATGTCTGACTGATTTACACTAAAAAGAGAGAGCCATTCAAAGGCTTTAAAGATAATTTTTTAAAGCCTTAAAACTCACACCCTGGCTTGTCAGAGGCATATTTCCTGGGTACTCTACCTTAGTAACAGTCAGGAGATTAGAGTTTTCTGACGCAGGTGCTCATGGGACACAGAGCCTAAGTATTCTTGAGGATTGTTATCCACCCACTCCAGAGAGCTCAAGTGAATCTCTGTTTCTTAATAAAATGACAATAATTAGTCTACCCTATCTCCCGTGGTCATTGTGAACCTCAAACAGGGCAGAACCTATCCTAAATTGTTCTCCTAGCTCTGCATCTGTCTGTCCTTCTAAGGGGTCTAGGGCTGCTCTTTCTCCTGGATCACCATGGAGACCTAAACATCATCAGTTCTAAGGTATGAATTGATTTTCCTCAGCCTTAGAGTGACTGATTGGGCTGTTCATGGTAGAGCAACAGTCTAACTCACTATGCCTCGGTTCACCATATTTCTCACTATTTCAGGTAATAATATTGAGGCAACTTGTAAAATGTTGAGATACTTTGGAGGAACGGGTCTGTGCTCCAACATGGTGTATGTAAAACTCTGATGGCAGAAATAAGAGCCACACCTTTTCAAAAACTGAGCCCTATCCTCAGTGACTCATCTAATTTATTCATCTTTGAATGGGGCATGAGCGTGTGTATTTTTAGAAAACTCATTGGGGACTCCACTCCACATCAAAAATTAAGAATCATGGCTACCATCTCAGCATAATTGCCTGATCACATAAGCTGTTAGATTTACATTACCACTAAGCATCACAGAGGGAAGAATGGGCTGCAAGTGAATGGTGGACTAATGTCAGGTGGGTAGACCTTGTTCTGCTACTCGTAGGGAGACAGACTAAAGATAAGACTCCCCAACTGCAGCCCACGCTTGACTATGCATTCCTCAAGCTGGGACAGCTGTAATGCCCTTGAGTCTTGTATGGGACTTGTCTTCACTATACTCACAAATACTTCCAGAAGGATTTTCAAGGGTACAGGACACTAAGAAACTGAGAATACAGCAGAGATTAGAGAGAATCCACACCTCTTAGAGTCAAAGAAAATCTCTTCCATTGATTTATCTAGCCATCCACATAACCATCACGATGAGTACATCTATACCAAACATCTGTCCATCTACCATGTACTTGTGTGTGTGTTATTTCTCAATCTCTCCATATATCCATTGGCATATACATCCTTTTTATATGTCAGAATACCATGTGTTGACCCTCCTCTGGGACCCGCTACACAGCCCTGTTCTTTTCTTAGGAGGCAGATACACACCAGTTAATCATTACAGTGAGGACCTTCTGCACTGTGCCTGTTTAGTTTACCAGGTACATCAGCATTCGCTAACCCGTCTAATCTTCACTCTGATTTTTTCCATGCACATTATTCTCATTTTATAGATGACTAAGCTGAACCTAGAGAGGCTCTGTGATTTGTCTGTAGTCATGGCCAGCACAGGGAATCCAGTTTGCCTGGTTCATTTTCTTTTGTCTTGCTATCTCCCCAGAGGGCCTTGCCCCATGCCTAGCTCTGAGGAAAGAGGGAGCTGTTCTTATCCATTAGGAAAGGCTCTTCTTGCAGAAACTTATCGAATTCTGAGCCACAGTGCGGTGCACTCCTCGACTAGTGAGGAAAGACGACCACCACCAGAGGATTCTTCTCAGATCACGCTTTATTGTGGGAGCCTCTTGATTGAAGGGGAGAGCAGGAAGCGAGGGGCAGCCCGAACTACCCTAGCTGTCCGCTTATATAGGGAGAAGCACATACGGGCTTGCCATGATTGGTTGTCACCAGTCTGCTGACACCAGAGGCCTCAGGATTGGCCGGAGATAGGTTATGTACTGCACATGAGCAGGGTGCAGCGCCTTAGCTGACAAGAGCATTACTATATATGGAGTTGTTTACCTCAAACCATGAGGGAGCCAGCGCCATCTTGTAATGGTGTCCGCATTCGGCTCCCCACACCACAGCCTTGAGAGTGGAGATCATTTACTTCCCCAAACATAGTAGCACATGGTAAGCATTCAGTGACAGCTGTGTAGATTAATTTAAAGACAGCTCCACAATGCAGCAGGTTTTAAACATGTGCTTTGGATCTAAAGTTAATGGTAAAGCTCAGTTGGAGATCATAGAAGAATGTTCAGTCAAAGGGAAGATGACAAGTCATGTCTTTGCCCTCCACCTACACATTAGGATAGATATGTATTCCTCTCTGGGACTCAGGAGGCAGCTGTCAAAGGACTCCTCAACTATGAAGGTTGCCACTAAGTACAAAGGACAATTCCTTTCCTGGCAGATAGAACTTTTACTCATGATCCCTTTTATTGGCAGGAGTCAAAAAAGAAAATAATAATAATAAATGGGAAGATCATTCGCTTCTGCTGGCTTTGACCTTCGTAATTTGACAGCTGAAGGCTTGTAGTAGGGTCTTTTGAGCTCACTGCTTTTGTTTTCTCTACTTTGCCCTGGATATTTGATGGATTGAATACCAGAAGGATGAGAGAGTTGTGCATACCTGTAACTCCTAGCTAGTCAGAACAGCATCTTGGCAAATCCTATGATAAATAGACATTGTATACAAAGAGAAGTCAAAATGGATTGACAGAATTATGTCTCACCTCAGAAGTATTTATTGAAGCTCAGCACTTCCCAGCAGGGACAAAGATATTAGAATAAATGGAGGAATTTAGGTGGCTGTCCATTGGGAGCAAAAGATTCTCTCATTCATTCATATATTCTGACAACAAAGGTTTATGAGTTTTCCTCAGCCATTGGCATCACCAGGATACTGGTGGCTCTGGCAGTTTCTAGGATCTCGAGTTGTAGTTTGGAGTTGGCCAGCAGTGGATATCACAGTGCTGTGGGAAGAGAGCTATGAGGACTCTTTCACGTAGGTGGCGTGGAAGTGCTGCTGGTCACTGGGCAAGATACCCAAAGAGCTTGCTCTAGAGGGACGGGGTAGTTAGGTGCTAAAGAGAGGAGGGTCTAGCACACAGAGTAAGGCTGTGCAAGGGGCCAGGCATGCTGAGGAGGCCAATAATGAGCTGGAGCTGTGTGTTTGTCATTCAGAAACCTCCCATCTGCTCCCTGTTCAGTCTCTCTGAGCTCTTCATGGGATTGTGCAGCAGCAAACCAATTAGCTGCCCACAAGGGCTACTTTCTGGAGCAAAGTATATTGGCTGGACCCTCATCACTCAGCCTCTGGTTGGAGAAAACGCCCTGGGGTCAGAGCCAAAAGGAGAGGACCATCCTTCAGTCTCAGTGCCATTCTCACAGCCTCCCTGCTGCTGTCTTCATTTCCGGTGAGGACTCAAGTGCCTATGGATGATCCACAAACACAAGAATGCCTCCCCATAATGCCATAACGCGAATGGCTCTCAGAACAGAGACCTCCTCTGTTGTCTGCCCTATGGTTGGCTCAGATTACCATTGTCTCCCCTTCGCCCTTTGGCAGAAGTAGAGACAATGAGTTGCTTTTCTTTCAGCTTGACTCCACTTACCCTATTTCCACCGGCGGGCCACATGCATTCTTCTGTACCCAGAGCAGTATCTTCTCTCTGAACAGGTCTTTCAGTGTCTCCCAAATGCCACTGAATACCAATGGCACCTTGAGGTCTCCAGATCTTCACTAACCTGCCTCTAGCATTCATTCCTCATGGCCTCTAAATTCTCAGGCAAAAAGGATCTGGCAAGACAAAGTTGCAGTCTAGAGAAAGCCAGCAGCTGCAGCCTGAAGAATGGCCTTCTTCCATCTAAGCATTCTCCTTAATTTACATAAAGAAAACCACTGGAGGAGGAGGAGACCATGGAGGAGGAGGCTCTAGAACTGCTTGGTACTCACTCTTGATTCTCCTGCATCTTACAGTTCTAAGCACCTCACCGAAAAGATGCTGAGAGATCTTCCCAGCATCACACAGGTATGAAGACTACATTGAACCCACTCCATCCAATACAGCAGTTCATGCTCCAACCCTATGTAGCCACCCTAACACTACCTGATAACTAGCAATAAACTATTTGCATGAGCCCTGTGGTATAAATGCAACCCTTCCTCTTCAAAGCAAAGGGCAAAATTCAATAGTTGTCTTACACAAGAAACAACTCTTTGGGAGAGCCGGCAGATTGATGAACAGAAACTGCCAAGTATAATGCCTGAGCTACTGGAGACATGGTAGGCCATCTTAGGAACCAGGTTCTGTTCCCTTGTCTCCCAAAGCTCCCATTGGGGTAGCTCCATTCATCTCTCAGAAGTCAAGCCTGCCTGTGATGGAATCGCAGGCGTTTTGTATTTGAAACAAACTGTCTGGACAACTAATAGTGGTGGCTCCAGGGTTTGCAAACAACGAACAGCTCTGTAGCCCACATGGTAGCCCGACTTATCATTCATTCTCGGCCTCAAAGCAAACCTCAGTTTCTTATGGCCTGGCCTGCTCCTGGGTGCTCCTTTCCCCTTCTGCTTTCTTTACAGCACTGTGCCTACATGCCTCACTAAACTCCAGGCTTTGGCAGAAATGTGTTCTCTTATGGTTCAGAGCCTTAGTTAAAAGCTGTAGCCACCATGGGATTTCAAATTTAAAAGGCTTCACAAAGTCTGCAAACAGATTTGGTGTAGTGTTTAAACCTGAGAGAATTTTACATCACTGAGCTCAGTGAATGAGCATCCTTACAGCTTTCAAATTACTGATCTTCCTCCTTTGCCAGTGTAGGTAAGGTTTTGCTGTTGTTATTGTTGCTGTTGTTATTGTTTGATTGTTTGGTTTGGTAGGAGAGAGGAGGACACTTAGGTAAGGTCACAACTTCTTGAGATTAGGTTGGGCTCCAGACATGAGTGTCACGACAATTCACTGACTTCCCGAGAGTCAGAAACTATGAAAGAGCTGGGTCCCCCCTGTGCCACAGTGCAGATTCGCAGTGCATAATGCATTCTGCCCCCTCCGAGTCTCCACTTCCGTGTGTGCAGGTGTGTGTGTGTGTGCACGCATCTGAAAGCTAGAGGTCAATATCAAATATTTTTCCTCAGGAGCCATCCACCTTGTTTTGCTTGTTTCTAAGACAGTCTTCTCACATTATAGGCTGTGGCCTGCCAATTAGGCTAGGCTTGCCATCCACTGAACCCTAAGACTCAAAGTATCTCTGCATCCACTGTGCTGGGATTACAAGCACATCCCACCATGCTCAGCTTACATGGGTGTCCAAATCAGGTCCTCATGCTGGGGAGATAAATTCTTTGCCTAAAAGGTACCCAAGGAAGAAGTCATAGCAGACTGAATTCTCTACTGCTATCAATTCTAAAGAGCAATAATTGAAACCCCTGAGAATACCCTGAGAGAATCCTCCTGCAGGGAGACTCTAAGTGAACCAAATGGAGGTCGTGGTAGCAGAGCAGGTGAATGATGCAGTCTGTTCGTTTACCCCAACGGCTTAGTGAACCCCTGCCCAACACAGGCTCCTATCTGAGATCCTCTTCAGCACAGCACCCAAAGCCTTGGTCTGGCTGCCCAGCTTTCCAGCCTGGCACAGCCCATGTCTTTGGACTCTGTTCATTCAGATCAAACCACTCAGTGTTGCCCATGTGAAGCACAAAATGCCTCAGCCCTCCTTGGTCCTTGAGAGCAATTCTTCCCTCTCCCACAAAGCTCCATGCATGGCTTGTAGAGCTGACTGTATTTGTTTTTTATGTGAACGTTTCCTGGATATTCCACATCTCCTTTACATGCTAGCACTGGGCCACATGTATTCTTATCAATTAGGCTCCTTCAGCAAAAGATGGTCATTATTTCTCTTTATCCTTCAAGTGCAGTGCTCAACCCATTATGCATTCAGAAAATGCTTATTAAATCAACAAATTCCTCAGTTAGTTGTACCAGAAACTTTGGAAAATAAAATGTACCAAAATCTTGTCCCTATTCTCAAAAAAGAAAAATCACTCAATTCCTTCTGTCTCAGAGACAAGATACTGCACCTGCAGATGTGGACACAGCAACCGCCCTTGGGCATCACCTCTTCCCGTGGCCCTGACCATCTCATGCTGCAGGCCAGGGCTGGCCTGTGTAAGTTGTGGAAATGGATCCTTAGCATCCCTGGGATGCTCTCTGATTGCCTATACTGTGCTCACTGCCATCCTCTGATTTTCTGGGTTACTTCCTATAAATGCTCAACTCTCCGATTCAGCAATGGCATATCTCCCTGATAGTCCTCATCCCCTCTCCTGTTCCTGACTTTACTAGTCTTTACGTAACCACTTAACCACACCAACTCCTGTTGAGTGTTTTATTTCTAGACAAGCTAAGCTGAATTCCAATTACCTTCTCTCCAGCTGTTCCTTAAATATTCCCTTCATTATTTTGTTTTTCTCTCCCAGGACTAAAATCCCTCCCTGAGTGCATAAAATTATAATCAGTATTCTATTAAATGTTTACCTACAAATCTCAGACTGACTCTCCTGTGTTGTGTTTCTGCTTTTCCTTGTGCTGACTTACTCACCCTCCCCAAAGACTCTCCCCATACCTACCAGTCACCCTCTTCAGAGACCTAGATTGTTTCTATGTCTAAAAGAAATAAAGGAAAGAAAGGAAAGGAAAGGAAAATTTCATACTTCTCTGTAATCTTTCTTGGTCAACTGTATGTCACCTTGTCCAGCTTAGGGATGGTCTCTGGAATTTGCACAGCTTACAAGTGCAACTGTCTATAGCATGTGAATCAAGAACTTCAGTGATTGGTAGAGCGAGAATACTGATGGAAATAAACTATATACCCATAACCCTCAGGTCCTGGACTTGTAGCTGCTTCTCCAATTTCACATTCTTTTGTAACTATATATGAGTTCAAGGCACAGTAGAACTTGAAGAGTATCTCAGTTGTGTCATGAAGGAAAGTAATTGAATTGCACCTCTTTCTGCAACCCTGAGCCCAAGGAAGAGCCCTTTAGAGAACCAGGCTCTGACTTGCCTGGCCTCAGCCAGTAGTCTGCTCATCAAAGTTCAGCTTTGACTTGCCCCAGCCAGTGGGTTGCCAATCATGTTGTGAACAGATCTGCTGTAGCTTTTTGGAAAAGCTTGATATTGGTCCCTTGGCTTTGAAACTTTAGAAAGCCATCCACTGTCTCCATAGCTCTAAGCCTCCAGTGTTTTTCCATACAGCTGTGGTCGTGCATTGTAAGATCACTGTGAATAGTGACAGCCAGCTCATTCTTGCTGTTTACCATATTCATGGAACTGGAGCATATGGTTTCATTTAATAGTTTGATTTTCCTATAAACGAGTACATAACAAGGTATATAAAACTCCCAGGATAATGTCAGTCCCTACTAATTCCCTCTGTTCTTCTGCCATTTTATTGGTCTTTTGTTAGTCCCCTGAAGTCATGTAGAGCAAGCCCACTTCTCCTCCCAACAGACTTTGTCATCCCTTTGAGAATACCTTTCATAGCTTGCCCCCCTGACTTCTGCAGTGGTCTAAGTTTTTTTTTTTGTAACTCATTTCTAGAGTTCTGTCTGCCTCTCAGATAGAATCTTTCCAATGAACCCCCTCCTACCGAGGTAGCCCAAGCTTAGCGCAGTGTTTTATTGGCTGTGCCTTGGCCCCAGATCTCCAGCCAACACTAAAGTTGACACCATGAGAAGCCATGGAGGCTGCCAAGCATTTCACAAGGACCATTTCTTAGATAATTTGCATGTTTTTCTTTCCAGGGGGAGGAACCTCAAGTTTCTCTCACAGGGAAAGAAGGACTTTCTTGTTTGCCATCCCCATTCCTCAGAAACATCTGATTCAAAAAGAAATTTAATTCCAGCTTCAATGTACGTGTCATCTTGCTTCATTTGTCATCCATGTAGCCTGCCAGCTCTTCCCCTTTGTTCCCCTAATTGCCAAAGACATTTTTATACTGAGTCAATTGCATCAGGCTCAATGCAAAATGAATCAATTTGAGAAGGATATAAGCTGCACTCTTGTCTCAAGTGTGCGTTAACATTCAGATGAGCTATTTAAAATGGGTCCAGGTCAGTGCCAGAGAGACAAGCTCATCGCTATTCGGACTCATTCCCTGCTACTGGACTCCGGAGAAGGGAGCTTGGGAGCCCTCTCTTCCTCTCTTTCTCTCTCAAGGGAGGAATTCAGCTAGGTAATATCTGTGAAGAACTCAGATTTAAGGTCTGATGGACCAAACTGAGTTTGACTTGGTGAGCTCACAGTGAAATAGTGGTGGGTGGAGGAGGCAAAGGTGAGAAGAAAGTCTGTGCCCCCTTTATTTTCCTACTTGTCAAACCTCACATACACACATACATATGAAACCCAGGTTAAGTACAGATCCTACAGCCAGAAGTCTTTGGATGTAAACAAAGCAAACATAAGCAGCAAATGGTGCCTGTCAACACTCTGCTGTGAAGACTAAACAGTGTCACAGAACTGGTGTGAACACAAAGCTCTGTTGCAAAGCAGAGGCCGTGTGGTGATGCAGTGGGTTCATTCTGTTGTCAGGAGACCAAGATAATATCTCCATTACCAGCAAAAGGTTTAAAGATGGGAGCGAGGGACACCGTCAGAACAATTCCCTAATTTATGCTTTTTCAATCACCTGAGCTCATGGCCTAAACTAGTAATGGATTCTATCCATCAGAAAATTATTCTATCTGGCGTGCAGGCTTCTCAAGAAATCTGGACATCCTCACAGAGAACTGCTTAAGTGATTTAATGTGTGGGGAAGCTCTTAGCAGAGTGCCTCAGTAAAAGCTGCGGGGATCTATTTGGTCTATTTTAATTTTATGCTTCAGATATTGTGATATATTATACACACACACAAACATATACACAAGAGAAATAAAGATCAATTGTATGGTAGAGATCCTGCAGCCCTGGGAGGTACTATTAGCAGTGTAAAAGTGTGCTGTTGAGAAGGTATGCCAGAACATTCCTGTGCCTCGGTGTCTCTTTTTTATGGCCTCTAAAGTATCCCAGATCTACATTAGCTCACCAGCCTTGCCCATTTCAGTTTTTCTTACTGGTACTTCAGCTTCATCAAGACATGTATGCCTTACATTTTCGTATCAGTGTGCCCAAGTTCAAAACAGTACCTGCCGCAGACAAGGTATTCAATAAATTTTGAAAATGTAAAACTTTCAAATGCTGTCTATAGGCTGGAGAGATGGTTCCTCTGGTAAAGTGCCTGGTGTGCAAGAGTGAGGATCTGAGTTCAAAGCCCACATAAAAACCCAGGGGTGGGGATAGATGTTCATAATCCCAAGGGAGAAAGAACAGGAAAGATCTCTGGAGGTTGCTGGCCAGGGCATCAGTGACCCTATATCTCAGAGATATACTCTATCTCAAAATAAAGTAAAAAGGAGATAGATAGATAGATAGATAGATAGATAGATAGATAGATAGATAGATGATAGATAGATGATAGATAGATAGATAGATAGATAGATAGATGATAGATAGTCAGATAGATAGATAGATGATAGATAGATAGATGTTAGATAGATGATGGATAGATGATAGATAGATAGGTGATAGATGATAGATAGATAGCTAGATAGATGACAGATAGATAGAAGATAGATGATAGATGATAGATAGATGATAGATAGATGATAGATAGATAAATGATAGATAGATAAATAGATACATAGATAGATAGATAGATAGATAGATAGATAGATAGATAGCCAGGCCAGTAGCCTGATAAACATAGTGCTGTGCTGGTTTGTGAGCTGACATTGATCTTACAGTGACATCATACCCTACTTTTCCAAGCCTGCAGCAGTGAGGCCCTTGACCAGGGGCAGGAAACAAGGCTAACTCCCTGCTGTGTGATGCTCACTCTACACCAGACATTGCTCTCATGCCTTTCCCCATGTTTATTCATTTCATCTTCCTATGATGTCACATTACACCAGTCCCACTTAAAAGATGAAGAATTTCCTTAGTCACATGGTTAGTAGTGACCAAAGGTAGAATTTGAATCCACGGGATTTCACAGATTCTGAGTCCATGATCCCTGCATGCATATGACCACTGCAGATAAGAAACCATGATCTGGGCATGTAGCTCCATTGTGGGGTGCTTGTCTAAACAAAGAAAATCTCTATGTTCAGTCCCCAGGGGAAGTGTTCCCTGACTCCAGGAAAGCAATTTGTATTTGTCCAATCAAAATCAGATAGCCTGTCATGTAGCAGAGGCAAATTCCAAAGAGAAGATCTCCTCTATGTCCCATATTAAATATTATCTCTACCACCTAGACAGTTATCCTCCTTCATTTAGCCACCATTAGTTCCTGGAGGTACAGTGATGACACATCCTTCATCTGGAGAAAAGAAAAAAAAAAAAAAAGAGAGAGTGTGCACAGAGCCATGATAGGCTTTGAGTGTGGTCAGGAGAGATGCTTTCCTCCCTGCCCTGCATCCCCAGGACATGGATGGATGAGAAGCAGGAGTCAGAGTCTAATCTACAAACCGACTGTCCCCAGCTGAGCACTTAGTAAAGAGACCACTTTACTTTATTCATAGTCAGAATTAAATAACAAGCCACTAAGAGGAGGACTGCATACATAATGTATTATCAGATGATATAGAAATGACCCAGTCATATGTGTGCCACTGTATGTAGAGTCAGTCCATCTCTCTCTCTCTCTCTCTCTCTCTCTCTCTCTCTCTCTCTCTCTCTCTCTCTCTCTCTCTCTCTCTCTGCATGAGCCCTCACTAAAGTCATTCAAATCTGAGGACACTGATCTCATCCAACCCCAGCCAGCCAAGCCAGAGGTGGCCTTCCACAGCTGCATGTGGGGGCTTCCAGGTCCTTCAGAGCAAAAGGGAAAACAGTTATTTCTTTTCCAACTGGCTCATGAAAATGTTTCCCTCTAATCGAAGTTTTTCCATTTGCTTGTGCCCTTTGATGCCTACACATAATTACTTTTAAACCGGGAGCAGTTACAGTCAGGGAATTCAGAGTTACATCTGCATCTTTTGTGCTGAAACTGTTTAACCACATGCTTCAAAAGCTGGTTACAAACAGGTTGGTTTTGATGAGAATAATATAAGTCCCACCAGGCTTGCTATAATTAATAGTCTGCTTACATGATAGGAGAGAGAAAATTGTGTATTGATTCACAATTCACAAAGAAAATCAACAATTGTTTCCCACAACCCCATGGTGTCATTTTCACTCATCTGTCTTCCCAGATCTTGCCCCAAGGTCCACCCCCACCTCTTTCCCAGGGTTAGTCCTCTTTGTCTTCATTCATTCATTCATGTATTGATATGCTAGAGCATCAGTTCAATAAATATTCCCCCATACATGCAGAGAAATATACCAAGGATAGAAGCAGAGCTGGGAACAAGTGGAGGCAGGCTCATCAAGCCTGCCTTGTAGAGAGGAAAATGAATATTATAATGTAATGCACCATACCACCCTGTAAGGATTGTCATGTTGCACAGCTGGAGAGAACTCTCACAACAAGGGCCTGACATAGGCCAAAGGATCAGGGTAGCCTTTGCTAAGGAGATGACAAGCTAAACAGAAGACCAGTAGGAGAGACAAGTTCAAGAATCTTCCAAGGAGATGGGGAGGGCACATGAAGTCACAGAAAGGAAAGATGTTGGGGCATTTTCAAGGAAATCAAAGAAAGTGCAGTCTGGGCCCAGATGAACAGAGCAATGATGAAGGAATCCTGGGGACAAAGACAAGCAGAGGTCAGATCACAAACACACAAGGCCAAAGTCATGGTCTTTAGAGCCAAGCAAAGCCAATGTAGTTTGGGTAAGATTTCAAGTTGAAGAAAGGATAGGTCGCTGGGATATGGAGACCTCAAATCTTTAAAGAACCTTGGGGAAGGGCAGATGGTTCTGAACAGAGAGCAAGCGATAGAAATAAGTAAAATGCCCAGGGTTAGTGTTGGGTTGGACATGGGGTGGGGGAGCTTTTCTTTAAAATTTTTTCATCACAAGATTCCATTTAAAAATCACATTATATTCTTTTATAGCTCAGCTAAGAGTGTGTGTGCTAGACAAAGTTTTGATAAATAACAGTTTGCATTGTTGTTTAAGATCTTTGTAGTGCTGAGAAAATTTTTGCTCACACAATTGTTCGAGGATTTTCTTTTAGAAATTTTTAGGGCTGAAGAGATAGCTCAGTGGTTAAGAAAGCTTACTGTTCTTGCAGAGGACAGCAGGTCAGTTCCCAGCACCTCATAGT
This sequence comes from Micromys minutus, assembly GCF_963924665.1. Taxonomy (NCBI): domain Eukaryota; kingdom Metazoa; phylum Chordata; class Mammalia; order Rodentia; family Muridae; genus Micromys; species Micromys minutus. The sequence continues at coordinate 148,587,790 of NC_137969.1, read as the reverse complement.
TGCTCCAATTCCAGGATATTAAATATTGTTTTCTAGCCTTTGAACACACATACAGACACATAAAGAGAGAGAGAGACAGAAACAGAGAGATAGAGATAGAGATAGATAGATAGATAGATAGATAGATAGATAGATAGATAGGCAGGCAGACAGACAGATGGATAGATGATAGATAGATAGACAGAAACAGACTTAGACTGAGACAGAGAACAACAGATATATAGATAGATAATCTTTACAGATATACTTTCTTTTTGGGATGTTGAGCTTTGGAGTTTATGTTAACTCTATGACTCATTGTGTGAGACTCAGAAGTTCAAGGCCATCTTCAGCTAGACAATGAGTTTGAAAAAAAAAAAATTTAAAAGAAAAAAAAACCATAAAATCTTAAACCTCAAAATGAAAGAAAATTTTGCTATCTATGATAAATTCTTTTTTTCACTGAGTTAAGAAATAGGAAGAGATTTCTTATAGACTCTGTATGAAAGAAGATAGGCAAATGGCCATGAAGCCCAGAAAGATGCTGGAGACATCACTTAGATTAGGAAGATGGGTCACACTGCAGACTTTATTCTATGTTGGCTGGATATGAAGAACTAAAACTCTTATTACTGTCGCTTCAAACAGGAGATAGGATCACCATTTTGAAAAACACTTTATATATCTCCTTTAAAACTACAGTGGAACCAGCCAGCTAGTCTACTACTGTGTGTTTATGTGAGAAAATAAAAGTGAATGTTAGCACAAACCTATACCTTAAAACATACAGCAACTTTACTCACAAGAGTCCAGAATTGGAAATGACCCAGTGGTCCCTCTGTAGGCAGGTGGATAAGGGAGCTTCAGTTTGTGTGATTATAAAGCAGTCCAAAAATAAAAGGGCATGATTTAATGAGTGTTCTTCCAAGGTTGACAACCTGAGTTTAGTCCCTGGGACTCTTATCATAGAGAGAACCATTTAACGTTGATGACCTTCACACATGAGCTATAGCATGCGTCTCCTTACAGACATAGCTGCACACATGCACATAAAATAAATAAAAGTACATTGTTTACTGAATATACAACCTAGATAAAGCTATAAGCCATTAGGCAAGAAAAAGAAGCCATTTAATATGTGCTTAAGCTTATACATAATGCTAGAAAATGCAACCTGCATACTAAATTCATAGAAAGCTGGACAGTGGTTCTTCAGGAAATAGGGGAGGAAGCTTGGCTGGAAAGAAACAAGAGAGCCTTTGCATTACACAGCAGGAGGGCTGAATATAATGGAAGGGCTCTGTATTTCTAATGCATTTTGAGGTTTCCTACTGTAGAAGACCATTGTAAATGATCAAATTATGCAGTTTTTTCTTTAAACAAAAAAATTGCTAGTGTTTATTAATTGCACAAAATAATTTGGTTTCATCCTGGTATTATAATTTGTGCATATAATGAGCTTTGATTACAATTATCCTCCCGTGGCCTTGTCTTCTGCCCTCTTCTGTCTCCTGCTGGTCCCTTCCTCCCATCCTGTCCTGCACTGGAAATGGACAACAGCAGTTGCAAATAAATTATGCCACTCACCAAAGAGATTCAAAAAGGACTCAGAAGGCACTGGAAAGAGCTGAGAGCTAAGAGTGAAATGGGAAGGTGGGGAGGAAGTAGTGTGTGGGGGGAGTTTTAAGACTTTAAGGAATGAGGTGATGGCTAGAGTAGAGGAGAGCTCAGATCCTCCCATCCCCCCACCCCAACTCCCCATCCTTCACTCTGACCAGTGTGGCTCAGGTACAGCTAGACAAGACAGAGATGGGAGTTTTAGGTCCCTTAGAAAGACTTCCCAGAACATGGCAGCTTACCCCATGTTCAAGTCTTTAGAACTAGAGACTGGAGAGGTGATTTGGTATTAAGAGCGTCTTTTCTTCCAGAGAACCTGTGTTTGGTTCCCAGATCCTACTCATAGGAGGTTCACAACTGACTGTAACTCTGGTTCTGGGAGGTCCCACGCCCTCATCTGTGTGCATCGTGAGACCTATTCCAAACAAACGAACAAACGAAAACAAAACCGATCTAGATGGGAAAAAAAATAACCCCAGTGTTTTGAAGGTTCTAGCCTACACTGGTGGTTTTTCTGTCAACGTGAGTAAGAATTTCTGGTTTCCATAAGACAATGTGTTCTCTACTGCTATCTACTGAGCTTTCTGTCTGAGCTAAACATGTTACAAAAATCGTACATATTGAAGATTTGGAAAAACCCCATGAAATATTATTAATGCATCTATGGAATGAAACTAAGGCCTGCAGAAATGAGGCAGTTCTCCAAAGTAATAAAACAGTTTTGAGTTCAGATCCTTTGTCCGCTAAAGCCTATTTCTAAGGGGTACAGAAAAAGCCTCTTCCCGTTAGCAGCATTATGTTATACTTAATCTTTGTGTGCTATTGCAAACTGCTATAGTGTGAAGCACAATGCAGACACTAAACAAATATTGATTTATTCATTGATTGATTCCCTTAACTAAAACTTTGTGCTTTAAAATACCAATCACCTGCCACCAGGGACTCTTAAGGGGTTTTAAAAATATCAGTTACTAAGAACATTTCATCCTTGCCAGATCAGAAGGGATTAACAGGAGCCCTGAGCTTTTCTCAGTGCTCAGATGGGAAAAGAGAGATGTATTTTTTTCCTAGTCTCCACTCACCTAGCTGTCCTTCTTTATCTTTGAGGATCACTTCCCCTTCCCTGTAAAAGGAACTATGAGAATGTGGGGAGATTCTGGACAATTTCATCCTTCACCTTGCTCCAGACCCAGTGTGTGACCTTCCATCAGAGCTGTGACCTTCCATCAGAGCCATAATCCAAGAAGGGCCCCTGGGTGGGGATAGAGCCTGTAACCACTGTTTGGTTTTTCTCCCTATTATAAGTCAGGCCTCAGACCTGATCCATAGAGCAGTGGCAGTTGCTATACAGAAATACCACCATCACTACACCATCTGGCTAGTGAGCCCCCCTCTCTACTGTTGTCTGTAAGAAACCTCTGGGTGGCCCTGCCTCTGATCTTCTGGCACTTTATGTTGCCAAAGTCTGCATGATAAGTGTGTGCCTAAAAGGCCTTTTGAGTTGTTGCGAAATACCATTCTACCACACATAAATGAGAACAAAAAAGAGAAATACATACTAAGAAATCTAACTTCCAGTTTACATGCTCTTGATTTTTGCATAATTTGGGGTGAATAACTGCTTTTCAATGAACAAAAGGAAAGAAGGATTAAGATTCATTCATAAATCAAGACATCAAGGGTTTCAAAGAAACCAAGACTGAAATACTTACTTGGAAGAGAAGGAGAAGAAGAAGGAGGAGGAGGAAGAGGAAGAAAAGGAGGAGGAGGAGGAGGAGAAGAAGAAGAAGAAGAAGAAGAAGAAGAAGAAGAAGAAGAAGAAGAAGAAGAAGAAGAAGAAGAAGAAGAAGCAAGAAGAAGAAGAAGAAGAAGAAGAAGAAGAAGAAGAAGAAGCAAGAAGAAGAAGAAGAAGAAGAAGAAGAAGAAGAAGAAGAAGAAGAAGAAGAAGAAGAAGAAGAAGAAGAAGAAAAAGAAGAAGAAGAAGAAGAAGAAGAAGAAGAAGAAGAAGAAGAAGAAGAAGAAGAAGAAGAAGAAGAAGAAGAAGAAGAAAGAAGGAGGAGGAGGAGGAGGAGGAAGAAGAAGAAGAAAAAGAAGAAGAAGAAGAAGAAGAAGAAGAAGAAGAAGAAGAAGAAGAAGAAGAAGAAGAAGAAGAAAAAGAAGAAGAAAAAGAAGAAGAAGAAGAAAGAAGAAGAAGAAGAAGAAGAAGCTCTTTCCTCCCAGTTTTCATACTGTATATTCATTAAAAGTTACAAGGGAAGGAGAGACAAAATGCAGTTGTACAAGAGAACACACAGCTTCCCGGGTCTGATTTAGTCTGAAACAGCCTCCTCCGTGCTAGAGGAACCTTGTTCTCCTTAAGCCTTTCTACCTTGACTGGATCATTTTTTCTTTTAAATAAGCATCTTTAAATGTAAAAAAAAAAAAAAAATCAGGACTATGTGAGAGATGTTCCCATGGGAGATGACAGAACAGTGGTGCTCAAAGGTCAAAGCTAAACTGTTAAATACTGAGTGTGCATGCAATCTACTAAATGTGAGTGTGCACACAATCTACTAAATGTGAGAGTGCACATGATCTACTAAATACCGAGTGTGCCCACAATCTGCTAAATACTGAACAATGAATTACTTGCGTTTTCTAGTAGCTTCCATTTTAGGGAAGTCTGGGCACTGTGGTCATGCTTGTGTTTGTATGTGAGTATGTGTGTGTGTGTGTGTGTGTGTGTGTGTGTGTGTGTGTGTATGTGTGTGTGTATGTGTGTGTATGTGTGTATGTGTGTGTGTGTATGTGTGTATGTGTGTGTGTGTGTGTGTGTATACATATGTCTCAGATACAAGTAACCTCAAGTTTACCACTTCCCTGCCTGTCCAGAGGTGGCAGGGTCACTACATTACTTATGTCTCCTTTCTCTTTCTCCTTTCACTTGAGTGGGAAGGTTCTCTGGAATCAGACTCACACAGGAAGCTTTAACAGTGCTCTGATAATGTACCTCGGCTGACACCCATGAGTAGGCACCCTTAGATAACACTGGGCAGGGATGTTCTGTGTCTGTTGTACTCAAAAATCACCTGGAAATCCAGTCAGAACCCACATACCTATTGAGGGGTCAGGGATGGGGCTGGCACTTCAGATTTCTAACAAGCTCCCATCTCAAGCTGCTGCTATTTTAGCCAGACCATCTCAGGGCACTACACAGGGAAATACCATCTCAGTAAATGCACGGATATTAGCTGAGGCTAGACTCCAGAACAACTAGGGGTTGAGCATGATTTCCTTAGTCCTTGCCATCGGCTGGGCGATGGTGGAATACTCTTGTTAAAAGGCCAGCGAGATGCTGCACAGAGGTTATTTCTCAGAACACTCACGAGCATGTTCTACTTCAGACTTCCTGCTTCTGCCGGCTCAGACATGCTCAGGACTCACTCTAAGCATACCCACAAGAGACAGGCAAGTTTGTGAATGTGAATTTTAAATTCTCAATAGGACACAACACAATTGTTGGAAATCCTTTTCATGGTTGCTTAGAAGAGCCCCTGGACAGCCAAAATAGGTCACACTCAGCAGTAGCCAGCAGAGTCCCGGAAGCCCAAACTGAGTGGTCCTCATTGGCCAAGGGACTGAATTGAAGTGAAGACTTGTAAGCAAGGTCATTCCTGCTGCAGTACTGGGGCTTTCTTTCTCCTCTAGATGCTCGCAGTCAATTCACTACCAGGTCTTTCAAATACTAAGCCCTCTAACACCCTGGCCTCTGTCCACAGAAAGGACCATGAAGGCCCAACCCTGCTCCCTGGAGGGTATGGAAAACATTCTTTCTCTTCTTTCTTATCATGTTTGTATCCCTTTATATTTTAATGTTGCTGTCTTGATACAAGGTCTCCTGTATCCTGAATCCCAAGCTGGACACATGCTCACTATGCTGCTGGTCCTGATGCCCCTGCATCTACCTCCTGGGTGCTGAGGTTCCAGGTGTGTACTACCATTCCAAGTTCACCCAGAGCTGGGGTTGAACCTAGGGCTTGTGCCCTCAAGGCACTATTTTTAAATATACACTTTAGAGATCTTGAGCACATCCATTTTCTAGGCAACTGCCAGCACTACATCCAGAACTTTTCCAACATCCCAAACTGAAACTCCATAGCGATTTTATAATAATTCCTGGGTCCTCCTCCCTGGCCCTTGACAACCACTCTAATTTCTGTCTATATTAGACTATTCTAGTTACCTCACATCAACAGAATCACGTGCTCTGTATCCTTTTGTGATTGACTTATTTAGTTCAGCATGAACTCAGTAATGTTGTAGGGTGTGCCATATTGTCCCTTCATTTTATGACTAATATTCCTCTTAATAACTTCCTGTGTTATCCACTTAGATATTGATCATTTGAGTTGTGTCTTCCCTTTCAGTGGTTTGAATAATGTATGGCTATGAACACAGGTACATTATCCCTTTAAAATCCTGTTTTCCATGTTCTTGGATGTGTACCCAGAAGAGAGCTTTCTGGGTCAAATGGTGATTCTATTTTGAACTTTTATAGGCACTGCCATATTGTTTCCAAAGCTGCTACATCATTTACTTCCTCCAGCAATAGGGAAGATGAATTCTAATGTCTCTACATCCTCTCTTATGCTCTGCCTTTAACTATAAGCAGCTTTCTTATCTTTAGCTTAGTCCCTCCATACACTCTAGCTTTCTTTGCCCCTTCAAAGTCTCAACTTCTAAATCAAAGAGCCACCATTTCTAAAAGTTGGCTGCCTCAGCCACTGAGCTCACTGCACATGGCCCTAGGAACCACCAACATTGCCAGAGCAGTAAAAGCAATTGCATTTGTTGTGACTTCTTTGATGGAATCAGATAAAGGAAAACAAGAAGCATGAGGAATCATGCACTAGAGGATTCAATAACCAAAGGCTGATCCTTATTCTGAAAATTGCATATGGAGGAAAGATGTAGTTCTGTAGTCCCTAGAACAACACCTCTGCCCACTGGTGGTCATCTTTATGGCCACAGACACCTTGGAAAGCTCTGATGCTGGAGATTATCTGGAAAGCAAGGATACCTCCTTAGAGAGGGCGGGCTCTGGGAGAGTGAGCACCAGCCTGCAGCAGAGCAGAATTCATTAGGAATTGCTGTGGCAGCCCTTGTGGGTTTTATTCCAACTCTGTAGCCATTTACACTGCATGAGGCTGAGTTTTCTTCTACAGCCCTTCCTGCATGGAGACCACCCTGCAGAGCCCCTGTGGGGTAGCTTCTGGCTGCTGAGCCACGCTAAATGAAACTGCCCTTTTCTTGGTCTGAACACCTTCTCAGCCTCTCCACATTGCCTTTTCTTTAGGGATGTTAGGGTACCACTCTGCCTTATGTCACAGAAAGAACTGCTCAGGGCTGGCCTCTCAGAACAATGCTTCTCTCTACCATTCCTCAAATGTGCAGATGAATAAGGTTCAACTGTGGTTCATAAGCTGCTTTGCACCCATTAATTGGCATGGAACAGCTCTGAAGCCTGCAACCACACACACAGGGCCTAAAGTAGCCTAAGGCCCACCAGCCCTTGCCTTCTGAACTTTTCCCACCCTAGATGGGATCGACATGGTGCAGAGTCACTGTCATCACTGGGCCCCTGAGAGCAACTGGAAGTTTGAAACAGAAAGGTATACTTGTGAAACCATGTACAACTTCTCGTCCGGTGTGTGGGGCCTCATCTAGTGTTTATTGGTCCGTGTGAACTTCTCATTCAACAGGGAAATCATCGTCTATAAAGGCAGTTCAGTCAGCTTGGTGAGCTCCATTATGCATGTAGATGTCCCAGACTTGGTGGATGAACAAAACTCTAGTCTGCCTTCCCTCTTATGGAAACATGGGAAGGCACACTAAATAGTTGTTTGGTGCCTGGGTAATCCACGGGGTTCGAGAATTGCCATTGGGGTACCCTCACTCAATGAAGAAGTCCTCAGCTTTCTGGCCACAGGATTCGAGTGCAGAGCAACGAATGTCAGTCAGGCCTTTCTGAGCAAAGTATTTCCCCAGAATTGTTAGCATTTACTCTGGGTGCAATTTAGAGAATGTGTTGGAAGAGATATGGGGAATATAGGGAGAGCAGTTAAGAGGCTAGTGCTGCATCAAATAAAGCGTGACACTGGCTTGTTCTAAGTGGTGGGGACAGACTGGATAGATATTATGACATGACATGAAATGTCTCCTATAGACTTATGTGCTAGAACCTCGGTCTGCAACTGATGGTGTTGCATTATTTTGGGAGCTCTAGAAACAGTAAGGGGTGGAGCCTTGCTCAGGGAAATAGGTCACCAGATATAGGTCTTTTCCATGGCTTCCCTCCCCACTTCCTGTCTTTCGTGAGGGGAGGAAGCTTCCCTACCACATACATCTACTGTTATGTTCTGCCCAGATGCATGGGGCCAAGCAACTTGTGAGCCCAAAGCAATAATTATTGGCTCACGTCTCTCTGATTTTCTTTTTCGTCAGCTAACACAGTAGGAAATCAGTGAATGTATACTTCAGAAAAAAAAATGCACAGGGTTTGTTCAGTGTGTATGAGGGAAGGAGCAGAGGAGGAGACAGAGAGAAGTGGAGCCTCTCCTAATGTTCAAATGATATGGGAGGCAGCTAAGAATAAAGACCCACAGAGAAACTGAGCAGGCCTTCAGGCTCCTCGGCAAGGATGGGTTTGATGCTCTGGAGAGCCACAGAATGGTGGTAGAGAGAGTAATGTTAGGTAGGCTGCTGTTGTTGATGGTCATTTTGACAGCCAGGCAGGGAGCATGGGGCCAGAGAGTAACAGTCGGGATGACCTCGATGCTTCTTAGAGGTGATCATTTAGAAATGAGGCAAATGAGACACACTGCCTGTGTCCTGCTGACAACCCAGGTGCCCTGTTAAAATATGTAGGACAGCAAGGCTCTTATGAAGGAGGTACGAATCATCGGGCCATTGGTACAAGTCAGCACACCATTTTACTGTCAGACCCTTGAGTGGTTTTCTATTAGTCTCAGAATAAAATCTCAGCCCAAGCCCTGCCTCGCTTACCCTGTTTCTCTCTCATGACACATCCTTCCCCGCTACCTCCCCACTACCCGTCTTCAAGCAGCAGGCCCCATGTACTTACTGTTCCCCAACATGGAGCCTTAGGCTGACATCCTAGAATGTCCCTAGGATCTCAGCTAACAAAGATCACCACCTCGGGAATGCTTGCTGCTCCTGGTTTTTCTGCCTCAGCATTCAGCTCCTTTTAATGCTACTAGTTGTCTGTAATTAACAAATATTTGGTCCCATGTTTAGTATCTGAATCCCCATGATGCAAAGAAGCTGCAGACAAGCAAGAGTCCTACCCTTTTCATCACACCCACAGGATTGTCAGCAGCTTGTGCAGCTCATTGCCTGAGACTGAAATGCTCAACATAGCCAACTTATTTTATGGATGAGCCTCGAAACTTTCCTTTCCTGTCCTGTCCTTTTCCCTCCTTCCTTCCTTCCTTCCTTCCTCCCTTCCTTCCTTTCTCTTTTGAGACGGGGGTTTCTCTATAGCCCTGGATATCCAGGAAATAGCTGTATAGACCAGACTGGCCTTGAACTCACAGAGATCTGCCTGCCTCTGCCTCTGGAGTGCTGGGATTAAAGGCACAGGCCACCAGCACCCAGCATGGAAGCTACTGTTTCTTGCTAGGAAAAAAAATCCTCTTTCTGTGAAAATGTCATCTTTTTCAAAGCTCCCTTGAGTAGTATCAGTACTTGGAAAATGAAGAGCTTAGTGATTAAGTACTTCCCTAAGTAACCTTAGTCCCCAGGGCACCATGGGCCATGGACCAGTAGCCAGGCCCGTATTCCACTCTTGGACTGCCACCATATCCACATCTTTTCTGGGCTATGAGAAGAGGTCATGCTTTCCCCTTCCCCCACTCTCCTTCACTCACAGTTCAATGCATAGCCTGGAACACTGTAGCCCAACAAACTCCCACAATCCCATGGGGCTGAGGCAGGTAGATGAACTGGAGGAAATTTGGGGTCAGGCTTTCTGTAGTATACCAGAGCCCTGCCCTGAGTATATAAAATATAAAAATCTCTTGAGTATATATTCCATGAACCAGTGTAGCAGGAGCAGAATCATGTCATCTGTGTCTTAGTTTCTTCATCTTCAAAATAGAATTAATAATTAGTGTATATCTATCTCCTAAGATGAGTTCAATGATAAAATAGTAAGTGAAAAATGTAGTCAGGAATATATGAATGTACTGACTTGAGAAATATGTCTTGTGTCACTATTAACAGGGCAGGCAGATTACATCTGAAGACACAATTTTCTGGGGGTTCAACTTTGATTTCACCGCTAATCAGTTGCCCACCGTGACCACACGCCTGCCTCTCAGTGCCCTGGTTCTTAGAGGGCAGCGTCTACGCAGCCTTGGATGAATCCGCCACTTTTCCATCCACTTAGTGCCACTATGTTTTGATTTTGCTGGAATTCTCTACTTACTTTCCAGCTGTGATCATGGCTGAGTGGTTCTCTCAACAATTCTAGTCCCACCTTAAGAAAGCTGTCAGCAATGTAGACGGCACCCAGCCATCCATCTGTGTAAGAGATAATGTAATTCTAAGACAATATTTAACATTGTAGGATGAGGCATAAACTCAATATGTTTTCAGGCACAGTTGGAAAAAAATGTGCTCCATCTCATTAATCACACTAAGAATGAGGGATGGGGCAAATACTCAGTCTGGTGTCATTCCCTCTGAGCTAATCTGTCTTAATACCAGGCCCTTGATAAAAGAATGCCCACGTCGTTGTTCTGCCTGTTCAGTGGCAATTTACATTGGGGGAGCTCACAATTTATGGACTAACGAGAACCTCTCAGTAATAAAAACTTAAGTGAGCCGCACTGCACTTGGAGGTAGCTCCTACACAAACACTCTCCGGGAACATAGCTCTGAGTGGAATTCCAGTGATATCTTTATAAAGCTGGTATGTTTATGAATTCTTACTGAGGTCATTAATTTGTTCATTAATAATTTTTAATGGACACTGGTTATGTTTTAAGAGTTTAGCTTGGGTTTTAGAAGCTAACAAAAAAATCCATGGATGGTCTATACCTTCAAGGACTTGTTTGGGAAATTGGGGCAAGGCTGTTAAGTACTTAGGCTGAAAGTGAACTGTCTTTTTTTTTTTTATCACATTGAGTATTACATTTTATTATATTGTATTGAGTATTATATTCATATTGTACCTATGTTAATTATAAGTCCTAGCAAAAAAATTAACATTATTCAGTAGTGTCTATTGACAGATAAATGGAAAACAGAACTTTGATACAAATATGTAAATATTATTTAACTTTAAAAGGGGGAAAATAACTTGGGAAGGAGGAAGAAATCATGGGAAAAATACGTAATGGGAACTCTAATATGGATTAACCTTGAAGACACTAAGAAATAGGACTCACTCACACACACACACACACACACACACACACACACACACACTGTGTGGTTTTGCTTCTGAGAAGTACGTATACTCAGAGTCTAGGAAATAGATCGAATGGTGTCTGCCCTGGCCTGGAAGAAGAAGAAATGGGAAGCACTGTTTAAGTGGGTGATGGTGATGGTGGTGGTGGTGATGGTGATGGTGGTGGTAATGGTGATGGTGGTAGTGGGTGGTGGTGGTGGTGATGGTGATGGTGGTGGTGATGGTGATGGTGGTAGTGGGTGGTGGTGGTGGTGGTGGTGGTGGTGGTGGTGGTGGTGGTGATGATGGTGATGGTGGTAGTGATGGTGGTGGTGGTGGTAGTGGTGATGGTGGTGGTGGCAGTTATGGTGATGATGATGGTGGTGGTGGTGGTGGTGATGGTAATGGTTATGGTTACACAGCCACTGAACTGGCACTTAATTCATGACATGTAGATTTTACAATAAAAAAATTAATTGTAAGAAAAGAAGTGAGCTTGAGGTCAGAGATGCATGCTAGCTTTTGAGAGGTGGCACACTGAAGGAATTTGTACTTTCCTTGGGAAGGAAGAAGAAAGCATGGGACAAGCTATGGACATCCTCTTGGGTGTCCTCCAAACAAGGGAAGCATGATCATATCTCACAAAAGCAGCAGGTCATTTATGAAAGGAAAAGTCACGGGGCACCAATGTTGTTAAAAGATGATGTCCCAGGTTTCAGCACCAATGTTAGGAAAATGATGAAGAGAGTAAGGGGAGGGATATGGCCCATGGAGGTGCAGCAAGGCCTGGAGGTGAGGGGGATGCCTCTGGGGGATCCATGTTGGGAATTTTATTCAAGTCATGGGAGAGTTAAGATGGTAGTAGAGGCAGAGAGAGGATAGAGAGAGAGGAGTAGAGAGGTAGAGGTTGGCTATGTGGAAGGAGAGGGGGGAAAGGAAGGGGAAGAGGAGGGGTAAGAGGGGGAGTGCAAGAACAAAAGAGGCGAGAGAGCAAGAGAGGGGGGAGGGGGCAAGAAGGCCCTTTTATAGTGTCAGGTCACTGGGGCAGAGTAACTGGGGTGGGGGGGGAAGGTTTATAGAATCCCAACAATTTAGGGCATAGAAATGAAGGGTTAAATTCTTTATCCCTTTGAATCAGAAGCAGATTTCTGGGAAGGTCAAGTGTATAAAAGAGCTTGAAGGACTCCCAGTAGATAAGGTGTCTCTCTGGATGGGGAGAATCAGGGTTAAGTCCTGATGCTAAGGAAGACCTGCTAGAAAGTGTCTGGATTACCTAGAGATAGAGACATGAAGTACACTGGGCAGAAATCAGAAATCAGTAGCACCCTGGCTCCTCTGAGTTTAGAGCACCCATGTAAGGAGAGCAGTAGCCCCTGAGACAAGGAGTGTTTGGCTTCTGACACCCAGGAGGAAGAGAACAGAGTATCTACCACATTGGAGCTGAGGCAGGTCAGTCACAGGGGAAAGGTACAAGCTTCCATGTGCAAGTGTAAACACAGATAACACCAGCATACATGACGTCTGGGTGGATGTCCAGAAACTCAGGAGTCAAGACAGCTGGAAACCATCGGACTCAAGTCATGATGAGGGTGAAGTGCTGGATCCAGAAGAGAGCTCGAGCAGGCAGAAAGAACAGAACACTGGGCAGGAAGGGACTTCAGAGTCAGTGTGAACACTGGTTATGGGCAGAGGCAAGGTCCAAGGGGCATGATGGGAGAAAGAAGCACCATCCAAGTCTAAGTCAAGGGACTTTGGACATTTGAGGGTGCTTGATTTGTTTCTGACAAGGACAAGAGCTGATAATGTGGAGACAAGTTAGATGACTCAGAACAGCAACTGTGGACACTAGAAGAGGCATGTCTACTTGCCCGAGCAGAGAGGAGAAAGCTTGCAGAGAGCCAGAGTATGGGTAGAGTATGGTTGATAAGACAGGACGAGGCACCAGGACATGGAGTGAGTGGGGGGAGAAAGAGAGGGAGGAAGGGATGGAAGGAGAGAGGGAGGGAGGGAAAGAAGGAGGGAGGGAGAGAGTTCCCAGAAGAGGATATGCTGTGCAGCAAAGCAACAGAGAGCCATGGAGGAATGCAGGGTAAAAATAGAAAGCTGTAGCTGGGGTTTGGGATCTGGATGACAATGTGGAACACCTTGTTGGCGTGGCTGCTTTGAGATAGGAGTCAGGATCCAGTTGGAACCAAGATGGCATTTGTGGGAACAAAACTCACCAGAATTCCAAGTTCCTGAAGCAATTTATCCTTAGCATAAACTCAGAAGCTCCTCAAGGATGCTAGGAAGGCACCTGGATGTTAAATGTTCAAATGCTACAGGACCAGGGTCAGCTCGGAGGGAGAGCTCCTGCTTCTGCAAGGATCTGCTGGCCCAGAATACTGTGGTCTTCTTTTGTCAGCCAGCTTCATAGTCTTGGTTAGTAAGCAATAACCCTTTTCTTTGCTCAGAGGATGAGACTCTCACCCTACAACTTGGGCTCATTTGCTACAGAATGGGAGTGGTTGAAACAAGGGATCTTCCCAGCTATCTGTGCTCTGGTGAATCTGCATCCAGGCCCTGTCCTGCAACTGTTTCTTCCTGTGTTCAATTAGAATGATGATCCAACACTGCATTTTCTGTTGGTGGGAGGAAAGGGACTCATTAAGAAAAAGCCAAAGCACTTAGCTGAATAATAATGTCACTATGGACTCATCTCAATCAGGACGGCTGGGAGCACAGACAGCTCCTTCTTGCAAATTAGAAAAGAAATCCTCTAGCTCTTAGCAGTCAAGAGCAAAGACAAATGAACAAGAGTTCCTGACTTGGTGCGTTTAGCTGGCTTGATTTGGGGCCCTTCTTCTTCCTTGTGTGAGACCCACACTGCACAAGGATGCCTCTGCCTCTGTTTTCAGCCTTCGTGACTACAGAGAGGTGATTGACAGACAGCAGCACGCTATTCCCATTTTACAGATGTGGAAGCCAGAGCACTAAAGCTTCAGTAAGTTCCCCGTTCTCTTCCCAACACCGCCTCATACTCCAGTTCCTGGAAAAGGCCACATTTCAAACTATTCTGTTTCCATTTCTGTCCATTTACATCACTAAATGTGTTTCCTTACCACAAAAGCTTAACACTTACTGCAGGGTGCCTTCCCCAAGGATGTCTTTCCCTCCACTCAGCTCTATGGTACTGCCTCCTTCTCTTGCTTCTCAAACCATATTTGGACATTAATCATATCACCCACAGCCAAAATGCCATTTCATGTGGAAAGAATGTGGCTGTAATATTAGGAAGGCATGAAATAAATGCCAAACCCCATCATTCTTTTTCATCTTCTCAGCTCTCATATGCACTTACTGAAATACATTTAGCCAAATGAGGAGGTGGGTGGGTGGGAAATGAATTCTAAAGAAAGTAATAGTAATAGCTTAAGAAATTTCATTTTGACTCAGTATTATTATTCATTATAAGTGATAGTGTTATAGAGATTTAAGAAGCCCTCAATTAGTTTTGTGGTTTTGGACTTAGGAAGAGAGAAAAATAAATAAATTCACTTTCTGGACCAAGAGAGCAATAATCATTTTATGACTATATTCATTTTCTTAGCCTCTGATGAAAAAGGTGGCCAGGGACTAGTTATAACAAATGATCATGCCTTGTTTTTCAAGGCCCCCTGCATGACCAAAGCAATAGGGTTTGTGGTTTTTCCACACAAACAGAATATTGAATGTAAAGTGAAGAGAAAGATTTACTTTTTAAGGGATTTTCTCTCTTGAGAGGAGTTCAGGGCCTCAACACTGAAAAGAATTAGTGTGAGTTTTACCGTTGTACAAATTGCTGTCAAGGACTGATTCATGGAAAGCGTTGGAGCTGAGTCTGTGCAGACCTTGCAGAGAAGACCAGTGAGCTGAGGTCAGAGGAACTGCAAGCTTCTGTGTATTCCAGTGAGGGGAACAATAGCGACATGCAGTATGTTCAGGGGACTCTCAAGAACCTTTCACATCCTCACAGACTGACCATCACATCCTGTGCCAACCCTTGAAAACCTTGCAAATTGATCTTGTAATGAAACCCTGAAGTCCCAGGGCATCCTTCCTGGGCAGTGTTGGAAGATGGAGACTATCCTGCCATGTGCACTTGTCTGGCAATGGCTTTCTGATGCAGGATGCATTACACATAGATTTGGCAGGAAAGAAAGCTGTGTTGGTTATTGAAGTCTTCCATGAGCATATTGCAGGATCCATGGCAAGTACTTAACATTTCTACCTTAAGGATGGATGCCTAGAGACTGAATCAGAAAGCAACAGTTAACTTAAAGAATTTTCATGAGCCACATACTTGCTTTAGATAAACCAATGACCTGTCTATAAAGACAAACAATATTAAGAGAGGTGTTACTGTATTAGGGAACATATCCCTTCTTCAAGACACAAGACTTTAATTTGTTGTAAAGTTGTCCTTCACATAGTTTAATAGAACAAACCACACACAACCATATCCTGGAAAACAGCCATAACACCACAAAATCTGCAGCCATTCAGATGAAAATTCCTTAAATGGGGCACCGGAGGCTAGTTTGGAGTCTACACTGCATTATGTAAGGGTTTGAATCATACAGTATGCTCTTTTATTGTTGTTGTTATTGTTGTTGTTACTATCATCTTTACTTTTATTTTAACAGTCCAGTCATTAACCCCCCTGCTGGTCTGACCTCTGACAGTTCCTCATCCCATTCTTCCTCCCGCCCCTTTGCTGTCTCCAAGAGGATGTCCCCATCCCATCCACCTCCCCACTCCTCGGGGCCTTAAGTCTCTAAGGGTTAGATGTGTCTTTTCTCACTGAGGCCAGACCAGGCAGTCTACACAGTATATTCTTTTTTTTTTTTTTTAATGACTTTATTTTGCAAAACAAAGATACATGTAAAGATTTTAAACATTTTTTGCTTAAAATTATACATTTTTGTCAGTACTGTTTTTTCAGACATTAAAATAAATTTTACATAAAACCATGTGAATATGTTTTTTAGTCAGTACTTGATTTTTTTCAAGGGCTTGACAGTATGCATTGAAAACGTACTAGTTGCAATAAGCGTAAAGTACATGCAAAACAAAATGCAACATGGAAATAGTCAAAGTCTTCTTGTTTTGTGAATATATGTATATTTTTTTGTTTTCTTTATTTCTTGGACTTCATACAGTCTGTGAGTTGTTTCTGGGGGAGTGCAAGCCTCTGGGGTTAGCATCCCACTATCAGTGACTGCATATTATGTCTGTTCTTTTACACAGTATATTCTTAATGAAAAAAAAATCAAGTCTCAGAGAAAAGTAAGTAAGTATCTACAAGATCTTAAAATTTTGCTAAAAGCATTTAGATTTGAAATAGTAAGAAATGGTCAGAAAGGCTATTAATGAGCAAATGCTGCCCTGGAATCAGAGATGGGTTCTTTATGGAGTCACTGGAATGCTTTATATTTTATGAAGAACATTCCACTTTTTAAACCCTTCACAGAATGCTATTTTACTTAACTCCTACATGTAGAACCAGTAGGTTCCTGAGCAAAACTCAACATAAAGAAGAAGAGTTGGGCAGAGAGAAGAGACCCCAGTGTGGGAATCACACGAAGCTTCCTTCCTTTAAAGAAGAACACGAAGTGATACACTTTTACTCAGCTAGCATTTTCTTAACTGAACCTGAAATGTGCATTTCATTCTTTAATTTATCAGCCTCTCCAGCAGACACCCTAAATCATAGCTCCATTCATTGGACGTGCCTGCATAATTAATTATACTGTGCAACCCCCAGGCAGCATGTTCCCAGGACTAAAGGATGAGAGAGAGAGAGAGAGAGAGAGAGAGAGAGAGAGAGAGAGAGAGAGAGAGAGAGACTAAACAGAAGCAAACAGAAAAATCTGGGTCAATTTCCCATACCGTCATCATAGGCTCTATTGATTAGAGCCCTGATTTCTCTCTGCCTAAGTAACACAGGGCAAGTGGCTTCTTGAATTTTTCTTTTGTCAAGGTGAGGTCTGACTAGATGACCCTTGTCACTCAAAATCCCAGGAGAAGAGAAATGGCACATTCAAATGGGATAATTTAAGGTGAGGTTTTGAAGAATGTGGGCTGGGTAAGAAAACTGCCAACAGAGAGCAGTTGTCCAGGGCTGGTAGCCTCAGCTAGACCATCACTAGGCCAGGCCTGGAGAGACAAGTGTGTTTATTAGAAACAAGAGAGAGATGTGTTTTGAAGTGGCTACCTGAGGAGGTGCAATGACATTTGGTCAGGGACATACTGCAATGCCACAGTGACGAGACTGAAGAAATGATACCCAGCATCACTCTCACCTGCCATTCCCAGCCATAAACCCGAAAATACAAAAGCTGTAATGTGATGCATTCTATACAGGCAGCCAGTCTCCTGCATCAAGGGGAAGGCCAGTGAGGGAGTGGAAGACTGGGGGTAAGCAGGAAGTGGTTAGCACACTCCCAATTTTGTACCAATGCTATGGACTTAGATAAGGTTAATTTAAACTCTCAGACTGTCAGGTGTTAGATATACTAGAGGACTTTCCATTTAGTTTGGTGGCAGATACTAGTAACACAGAGGGATACAGATACGGCACATAGAACTGTCTGCCACAGCAGGGTGCCAGTTATATTTGTGGAATGAATACATGTATGAGCAAAACTAGTTCCGACTGAGGTCTGATAGCACAGAGCCCTGAGCAGACAGGCATGAGCATGGGTACCACAGTCTCTAGAATGTTTGGTGGCCTAATAACAGTAGGGAGTCAACCCTAGGGCTTCTGCCATAGACAAAAGTCCTTGAGCCTCCCACAGTGTCCCATTATAATGCCACCCTGAAAGCTAAGCAGACCTGGAATCTAAAGTTTGGAGGTTTGGGTTGTCCTGGAGGAAGAAGCTGGTCCAATCAACATGGCTGCTCCAGGCTGACTTACCTGCAGCTGCAGGGGCCTGACAGTCCAGGTGCTGTACCTGTTATAACAAAGCAGAGTCTTTGGAGCCATGCCTGTGCTGGCCTTCCCTCTAGTCCCCTGCTTCCCATTTAGCTCTGGCTTGTCCCTCCTATCATGCCATGTTGGCAAAACTCTCAGTACCAAGTACACTACACCAATAAGTGCTATACAACTCAGCGCAAGTACTACACCAATAAGTGCTATACAACTCAGTGCAAGTACTACACCAATAAGTGTTATATGAAGTGCTATACAACTCAGCACAAGTACTACACCAATAAGTGCTATATGACTCAGCACAAGTACTACACCAATAAGTGCTATATGACTCAGCACAAGTACTACACCAATAAGTGCTATATGACTCAGCACAAGTACTACACCAATAAGTGCTATATGACTCAGCACAAGTACTACACCAATAAGTGTAGTACTTATTAAAGACTCTCAGATTCTCAAATTTTTCATTATAGTTTTTACCTGGAGTTTCTGTAAAGTTGTTTTTAACCCCTGCCCCCATCTCCTGCAGCAAGGCCCTGGCATGGCTTGATGCCAGCTCTGGAGACCTCAGGGCTATACTTTGATACTGTTGTTGCTACAGACGATGACAAAGTTGAACGTCCTCTAAAGACAGCACCTTTGGGGGACAAGCTGTGACCCAGGAAAACCTCAAATCATTCCATCCAGTTTCTTCCAGTTCACAAAGATGGAAAGTCTGTCTGTGGTTCACAGAAAGACTCTGAAGCAGTGTCCAGGACAAGTTCACAGGAGGCTCTGTGTCTCCTTTCTGCTCAGTCAGAAACTAAGACTTTCAAGGGCAGAAAGACTGACCGCACACATCCCCATTGCTGTGGCTGGTTCTGTTTTGTCCTGTTGATGATGGCCTTGCCATCAAAAAGTGGTCTTCAGTGGACTGTGTCTAACCATATCCCCGGGTCTTCCCATGGTACCTACCAAAGAGCCTTCAACCTATTTGAAAAGAGCCCCCCTGAATCTAATTGCTGTGAGTCCAGAAAGAAATGAACATCAATTCTTCCCAGTATTTTGACAAATAGGAATTGTTCCTGTTATACAAATTAGAAAGCTGAGGCTGATCCAGGGAGTAGGAATGAAGCCAGTCCTGCTTTTAAAGCTTCTGTTCTTTCACTATCTATGTCTCCCTGACAGTCATAGAACACAGAAACTTTGGAGATCACCAATCTCAGCCTCTCCCTGATGCAGAGACACAGAAACACTCTAATCAGGGCTTGGACTGGGGTTGCTATCCCAAGACAGTTCACACAATTATGAGATCCCTGTGGTCTGATGTTTAACATGTATGTCTTTGTCTGGGGCTGCATCAGAAAGCAGAGTTAGAGGGTAAAGGGAGACCCAGACTTGGAACAAAAGAGTTGTCAAGGCAACTGGAGATGCCCAACCTCTGAGTTAAGCTACTGAGTGGGAGTCATAGGAAAATTTGATGGGTCAGACTGCTTGGCCATGTCTCTTTGTCAGAAAAGTATGTATGACAAGACAGGGGCAGGGAACACAAAGACATTAATCCGAATTCCTCGCTGTTAATGATCAGTAACTGCAAATCCACTCAATAATGTTATCAACTAGTCCAAATCTATCTTATTACTCAAACAGAGAGCAGGAGAGATTTCATCAAGAGCTGAAATGAGATGCATGCTCTCAACTGTATTTCCCAACCTGCCAAGTGCCAGGCATCTTAGAATAGAGAAATGGAATGGCTTTGCATTTACTGTCACTGGCTTTCCAGGGCTCCCTGCACACTTGAGTGTGCGCGAGTGCATACACACACACACACACACACACACACACACACACACACACACACACAAGTTCACCAACCATCTGGCTAGAAATCTGCATTTAAATTTGGTCCAGGATCTATGCCAATGTCCCCACTGTGAAGTTTATGTTTTAAATCAGGAACTTACCAACATGGGCTCTGCAGCCAATGCTTACAGCTGCAGGTGATTTCCCTGGCTTAGGCAAGCACACCTTTATAGGACACCTGCTCTTAAATCTCATCTTTAAGAACCTTCACTGACATCATTCCCCTACCTATGTTCTAGGGTAGATCAACGTGGATTTTTACCTTCAGACTCTATTTCTTTCTTTCTAGTAATCTCTCTCTCCTTCCTTCCCTCCTTCTTTTCCTCCCTCCCTTCCTTTCTCCCTCTCTCCTCCCCTCTCTCCCTCCCTCTCTCCCTCTCTCTTTCCCCCCCAAAAACTATGGCCCTCTGACATTTCTTCTCTACTCAAAGGCAAGAACTATGTGTTTATTTCTCAGAGTGTTGCCCTGGCTGGTCCCATGTCTTTCATGAAAAACATTCTTAAACACATATTTTTTTTTTGCAATAACAGTGTTGATCACAGGTTGCTGCCAAAAGAAACAGCCCAGAGCTAAACAATTTCAGAGTCAGAAAAAAGAAATTATAGAAACACATTAAATATAGGATGGCTGATTAATATGATTAAGTATTTAAGCATGCTCCACAAGACTAATTTGGATTGGCGACAATAGCATCTTCTTCTGCTTAGACGAAGGGTGATATTTTTACATGATTAGCTTTTGATTAATCCTACTGGTTATATATTTCATTTACAGCCTATACATTTCTTCTTAAGGGTTTAATTGATAGTATATTTTACAAGCATTAGCATTGCTGTTATGTAAATGAATTTCAGCATTCAATTCACCTTTAAGATAATTAAATTAAGTGTGGTTAGTGAAGGACATTAGACACCTTTGAGAAGCCCCTGAGACGAGTGTGTATCATTCAGGAGTGGAAGAGGCTTTCTCTGTTCCTGCTCTAGGTTCTCTGCACACATCCAGTTAGTCACTAGCTTCTTCCTCTCCTGCTGGCACTAGGTCAGCTAAAGAAAAACTCATGTTGAGCAAGGTAACAACCTGTTTCACAAACAAACCCAACTGCTTCTGAGAGAAGCCAGAGGGACCTGGAGTCCCTGCTGAGATGTTCCACTCCTCAATTTGTTGAATTGTGTTCTGATTCAGGTGGAATAATGTTGTTTATGATATGTATATTCAACTTAACTTAAAAAGCAATGCTCAGCTGTCAGGTCTGGAAGATCAAGGTGATGAAGTTCCCTTTTCCTGCCTGCAGGATGGATAAAGATCATGTTTACTTTTCTCGGCAGTATGAGACTGGGAGATGGCACAGTGAGAAGCAAAAGTGCCAGGATAAAGACCTAAGTTGGAGAACTCAGAAGTGAGACAGTGGAGAACAGGAGGGATATCTGTAATCCCAGTGCTTCTACAGAAAAATGGGAGGCAGAGCCAGGACTGTCTGAAGCTCAAGGGCCAGGAATCTGTGAATGAAGCAGAAAAACAACAAAGAGATTGTCTCAAATGCAATGGGAAGTAAAGACAGATACCTAAGCACCTCAGCACACACACCACGGCATCTACCCAACCACACACACACACACACACACACACACACACACACACACACACACACCACCCCGAACCATGATTCTACACTCTAGCAGCAAAAGACACTGGATATGTGTTCTCAATTCATTGAGCTTTAACTTCCTCACACATACAATAGACATATGAAGAATAACATTACCAAAAGAACAAAGTAAACTAACGGTTGCCAAATGCTTATAAAAAATACTTTAATTCCACATCCAGAGATCCTCAGAGGACTCTGAATAGAAATGAGGAGTCTATTAACTTAATTGGTTAAAAACACAACAACATTGTTTTCTCTCTAATTCAAAGTTAGCATTTCTCCAGTTGTGAATGCAGACAACAAACCTGCTATTCAGTACCAGTGGGCTATGGTTTGTCATTAATGGAAATTACATGACAGGTGTTGTGGGCATGTTGAAATACTGCTTCACTTCATTGCTACTTCAAAATTACAAATGTTATTAGATCTTCCATGAGATGGTGATATTTAATGCATTAATAAAGGTTCGTATATACTATTGCATCATAACATTTTATAGCCATATTTTAGCATCTTCTCAGATAACTGGATTTCAATATGATTGGTTTTCTTTGTGATTCCTATACTTGAAAATTGTTCATCTAAGGAGCCTACCATCTCATTAGACTGCCCAATAGGTTCATGACATCCACAGAAAGAAAGCCTGACTCAGTTTCTCTTACAGTGTTTTCCACGCCTATACATGTTTGGGGATCCCTTGAGGGGTTTGTGGGAACAGATTACTGGCTCCTCAGCTCTTTTTCTACCTCCCAAATTTCTAACTCAGCAGATCTGGATCTAGGCCTGATACCTTGCACCTCTGCCAATCCCCAAGTGAGCCTAATGGTACTGATTCAGAGCTCTCAGAATCACTTGCCAGAGAACTTAATAATTAGTCTATACATGTCCTTCTCTATGTTGGCTGGACACAAGAGTACTTGCATGTTATGAGGATGCTACCAGGCAACATGGAATGACATATTACCATCCAATTTGAGTGTGCTAGCTGTGCATGCTGAGTTTTAGCTCTTCTTTTACCCTGACCAAGATCATGTGACCCTACTGCTTGCAGGCTGAGCCCCAACTCTCTACCCATAGCTCCAGTAATTGGCAGTGGCAATTCTGTGATTCAGCATCTAGGCACACAGGCTGTCTTTTAATTCCAAACCCCTTTCCTGTTTCCCATAGAGGAGACCTGCTTTTGCAAAGTAGATGAATTCCTAACCAGTCTAGTTTCTGCTGTACAACAGTTTACCCCTGAGGATGTAGGATGGTGACCATGTCCCAGTACTTACAGAATTCCCACCTTGGTATGTTTATGAGAATGGCTTGCTTATGACTTCTCTGTGTTCTATTTCCCATTTCTGAGGACTGTTTTCCCTTCAGAGTAAATGCATTATCTACCCATCTATTGAATGCCCCTGAGATACCATATCTTTCTCATTTCCCAAGTTTTGGTACCAAAGACAGCCCTATATATTAGAGTAAATACCTGGGGTCCATATTTCAGCTCATCTTGTTTAGCCTACCTGCAAGAGTTCACTGTGGCATGACCTATTGCATTCAAGATAGCACATTTGTCATGCTTGGATATTTGGAATATGAGCAAGCATCAGATTAATACATCATCTTTGGAAAAGCTGGTACACTTGGAGACTATTGAACTCAATTAATCATTCATTGCATATCTATTAAGCATAAGGCATCATGTTTATGATAAATAAGCTTTAAGAATAGAACAAAAGCCAACTAAAATACAGACCTTGTTTTTAAAATGCTCACACTAATATGATAGGAACATATAAATAGATGATTTCCATCTCCATTTATTTCCCTTGCAGAGCCATCCACACAGTTCTGCTTCAGTTAATAGGGCATCTTGAATTCTGCTTTCAGTGGAGCCTTTACAAAACCTCACAATGATGGCCAGTTTGAGGCTTTCCTTTCTCAACCTCAACCCTTTTGCTGTTTCCTGTTTTGGGCCCCACTTTCTATCCTGGAGATCACCAGTGCTGAGCTGGCTCAAGTGGCACCCTCTGCTCTGTTCTGTTAAGTCAGTCAAATCAATGAGCTTACATAAACAGCAGCCTTCTCACACACAGTGGGAGGCCAGGCTGAGATTGAATTGGGCCACCATCTCTATCTTCTGCAGAATCTACCTAGCCTTTCACGCTGCAATATCCGAAGCGAAGCGCCCTTTGAAGCTACACTGTGGTTACAAAGTTCTCCTGTGACTGAACACTTTAACGTTCTCTTCAAAGACCACAGTTAGCAAAGCAAAGGCGGAGGAAATTAATGGAGGGTTAGATTGTTAGACATCATTGCTTTTCCATTCTTGGCTTTCCAAGCAACCTCAGTGAAATGTATGAAATATGTTCACGAAGGCTATCTGGAATCTTCCCAACGGTATCTTGCCCAAGCCAACCCCAGTGCTTCTAAGTCATCAGTCATACCACGGAAACTGCATGGCATACCCTGAACTAATGTTCCTCTGTTCTAGTGCTGCTATGATTAATTAGACTTTAGGAGAGCTGGTGAGTCATTTGTGTTCCAGTCTCAGTTTGGGGGTTAGGAATTGACCCCAGCATCCTGCTGAATGCAGGAGTTGATGAAACACTACTCATATAACAGGAACCAGGCACCTGGTGGAGCAAGTGACAGACTATTAAGGAGCAAGTAACAGGAACTTTTCAGTTGCCTGGAAAGCAGCCTAAGAGATTGCAGATAATGTAACTGTTCACACAACACATATTGATAGCACCTGCTTTGTTCCAAAGACCAGTCCTGGAGTTACATAGAACTGTATATGGGTTGGTTATAGTTGCTGCTGTAGAGGTGACATTCATAAGGCAGTCAGAATGTGAAGGGTCATTTGTGTTTGTGTGTGTGTGTGTGTGTGTGTGTGTGTGTGTGGTGTGAGTGTGTATGTACATGTGTGTGTACATGAATGTGTGCATGTGTGTATGTGTGTATGCATGTGTACCTGTGTGTGTGGTGTGAGTGTGTATGTACTCGTTTGTGTACATGAATATGTGCATGTGTGTATGTGTGTGTGCATGTGTACCTGTGTCTGTGTATGCAGGTGATGCATAACTTTTATAGAAACCAACAAGTAAAAAGCAAATGAACTGAACAAAGAAGATAAAATAATTCCAACCACACAGAACCCTCACCTTTGCCTATGGGATGAGTTCCACGAACAAACATAAGGTGACAGACGATGGGATAGATAGATGCATGGGCTGTGAGTTCCAGGTCTGGCCCTGTATTTGTGGCCCTCATTATGTCCCAGAACAATGGCATGTGGTTCATGAAGCAGCATTGAACAAGATGACTGGTATGTGGTGGATGTTGAGAAAGGGTTTCTTCAGCATCAGCTGAAACATCCCCAAATCACGTGAGGAATGGCAAAATGGATAACATCACTTCTGTTTCTCGGGTGGAGAACTTGAGCCTCCAACCAATGGTCCAAGGCCTTGGAGCTGTTTGGCTGCAGGCCCAGGAGTGGCCACTGTCTGCCCCCTGGATGTTGTGTGCAGTTGCCACACATTTCACATCTTCCTGGATAAAGCAGTTCAAGTACAGTCTTTTCTCCCATGTATGTGTGAGATCTCAAATAGTTCAATTTAATAAATACAATGACGTATTCTTAGGGATTGGGGCCTTGGGGTCAGGATGAGAGATAGCTCAGCCAATAAAGGGCTTGCCACACCAGCCTCACTTTGATTCTCAGAAACCACATATAAGCTAGGCATGGTGGCATATGCTTTCACTCCCAACCCAGAGTAGGAGAGACAGCCAGACCCATGGGGTAAATGCCTAGCCTAATCACCAAGCTTCAAGCTGCAGAGATCCTGTCTCAAAAGACAGGGTGAATGACTTCTCAGGAATGATACCTGAGGTTGACCTCTGACCTCCACAGGCAACACATGAACCTGCATGCCTATGTATCTGCACACACACACACACACACACACACACACACACACAATAAGGAAACCATAAATAAAACTTAAACTCTTAAAGTGAGGTATTAGAAAAGCAGCCTCACATCACCATCTAACCAAATCCTCTGGCGAGCCCCTTAGCCATGGATCAGTGAACTGGGGGCCTGGAGGTCTCTCCCACACAATGCTTTCTCCTTACGCTCAGCTGCTGCCCTTCAAGCAGCCAGGATTCCTCAGGAAGTAGCCAGTCAAACTCCCAATGTGGAAATCTGTTGATTTCAGTTCTTTTTGAGCAACAACCCTAGACCAGCAATTCTCAGAAATCCAATTTTTGTCTTTTGCTTTTTTAATGACTCTAAAGTTCATGAAGTTAGAGTGTTGGTTTTTAATTAATTCAGCTTTCCATAGAGGCAACTTCAGTACTGCTAACTGTGAGGAGCTCTTCCCTCTATTCCTGGGAAGTGAATAGAGACCAGTGGGGTTGACATTGTTTTTTGTCATGATTATTCCTTTAGAACTCCACTTTGGAAAAAACTTACATTTTAAAAGTGGCCGTCATTTAATTCCATAGGCGGTTGATTAAAGCTTTACTTTTTCCATTAAATGAAAATTAAATTAAGCTCATTATTGTATTAGGCAGTCATTGATTGGACCCACTTTGGATTTAATTAAATGCTACTATTCATTATTTCCTCCTCTGTAGTATGTTTTAATTTCCTTTGGTATATAATTTGAGAGTGACATCAATATCAGCAAATTATCCCTCATAAATAGTGTGAAAGGGGGAAGGTACACAAACACCGTGGTGGCGGTTTGAAGGCACTTGCCATCATCTTTAATTTAGTGGTTGGTGTGTTTACTGGTGAATAGTTTTCTCATGTTGCTGCTTTGTGATAAAGCAGGACATTCTCATATCTTACTTAAACAGCTCAGACATCTGCGAACTTCAAGTCATCCCTGACCCTAAAAATGTGCTGACTTTATTGTAACACTGACATTATGATACAGCAGGTAGGTGTTTGGATTGGAGTCTAAGAACATCATCAGGAAAGGCTGAACACGCTCAGACGTTCATTTCCTTTTCTCTGTGCTCATTGCTTAGCAGTCTCTGGGGTCCTGAAACTGCATAGGGTGAGAATAGATCCACCTTTGGATGCTGATACTCTGAAGAGTGCGTGTGTCATAACATTCCAACCTTCATTTTCCAAGAAAATAGCAACCTCCATTACTGCTCTGGCGCATGGGCTTATTCTCTGGAAATCTACACTTCAAGTGCGTGGTGTGCCCTATACTAGCCTGTTCTACACGTATAAAATGGATATTTTTGCCATGGGGTCAATGGTTAAACAAATGTGGAATGACACAGTTGGGCTCAGTAATGCAGGCACATTCTGGCTCCACCTCTCCAGCCAGGGCAGATGTGGAAGATCCAGGGAGGATCACACTGAGTAGGTGCACTTGAGTTCGTGTTACATGTGGTAAAGTATTCTAAACTTGACCAGTCAAGATGAAAGGCTGAAGCTAGCTTAGTGTTTACAACAAGCTCATGGAATGCAGTCACCATAAATGAGGCCTAAAACTTGCTTATGAGGCTACCATTTTATAACAAGCTATAATCCTAGATACAATGGTTTGTGATCAGGAACTAAACCAAAATTCCCAATGGGTTAGATATGGCTATAGTCTTAAGAGAGGAACAATCATAAAGTGTGTGTGTGTGTGTGTGTGTGTGTGTGTGTGTGTGTGTACACATATATATTTATAGATGAATATGTGCAACTTGGCAGGACCCCAACTGGGAAAGGAAAGGAGACATAAACAACTACCTGTCACTCAAAGGAAGCCTGGCTTTCATGTACAAAATCCTAAAATGTAAAAATAGGCCAAGAAAAAAAAAACTGAAGAATCAAATTATCAGTGTATCAAGCTTCTTCAGATTCAAAAGAGATTTTTATATCCTCCAATAGAACTTCATAAAAGTACATAGGGTTGGCCATGGTTACTCCTGCCTGGAATCCCAGCACTTGTTACTTAACAGGCTAAGGCAGGAGGCTCAGAAGTTTAAGGTCACCTTGATTTTTAGGCAGGCCTCAGATGCATTCTCTGTCTCTTAATGCAGTGCGTTGGTGCTAGATGTCTAGTCTTAGAATGTATACATAGGCTCTAATTCTATTCCTAGCAACACCAAAGAAAAAAAGGCACCCTCCCCATCAAAAAGAATTACAGAATTTAGTATGAAAAGTTCCTAATGAAGGAAAAGCTACAACAAAGTAAAAAGGACAAAAGGAGCAAGAAAATCTAGTAAGAAGTCTAGCAACAGCAAGCATTCATAAACTTAATAATTTAGACTGGTTGTGTGTAACATAGATGCTGACAGAAAGCACAGTTATTGATAAAGCAACCCTAACAAAAATGTGAAGATTAAACAGAAAAATGGTTATCAAGACTACAGAAGATGTAAACAAAATCAGCATGCAGCATTTCACTATGAACCCAGTGAGTTCCTAATCACATGCAAGAGTTCCAACACATTCCCACAATTTCTATTCCAGGGAAGTCATACTGCACAGAGCCAGTGACTAGAAATAGTATCCTCTGACCACAGTGCAATTAAATAAAAAGTACAAATAGTGTCTTTTAAATGGCTAAAAACAATAAAGGCATATGTTTGGGAACATAAAAAATGCCCTTCTGAATTACAAATGCATCAAAAGAGAGTTGTAATGGAAACAGAATTGAAAGACACAATAAAAGCAGCAATCACAACTTGTGACTTGTATCTAAATATATTTGGAGGTCAAATTTGTTTTTTTATTTTAACTTCGACCAACTATTTTTGGGTTGTCAGATTTAACATAAGCTACAAAAAACTTAGAGAAAATGTTAGAGGGAAGTGGCTAATCACACACACCTGTACATACCTATGATCTGAGCACTTGAGAGGCTGAGGCAGAAAGATCATGAGTTCCAGCCCATCTTAACCTACATGATATGATCCTTTCAAAAAAAGATGAAATGAAGAGAGGGTAGGGGAGGGAAGAGGATGGAGAGGTGGTCCAGGAGGGGAGAGAAGAAAAGAGGTGGAACATATCTCAAGTTTTCCATGAGGACCTCTTGGATTGTTCAGATCTGTGGAATAACCCTCAAGAGAGTTGCTGTGTATTCATGAAGAAGTTCTCGAAGGGAAGGAGGTTATGGGAGAACGACAGTGGTAGCCTGCCTTCATTTATTGCCCTGATGAGGATCTGTCCTTTCTCTCTCTCTCTCTCTCTCTCTCTCTCTCTCTCTCTCTCTCTCTCTCTCTCTCTCTCTCTCTCTCTCTCTCTCTCTCTCTCTCTCTCTCTCTCTCTCTCTCTCTCTCTCTCTCTCTCTCTCTCTCTCTCCAGACTACATTTGTATAACTGTTAATATGAGTGAATGGGCGACTTGTGCTCTAGGCTAAGAAATCCAGAAAGTAGGTGTCTCAGTCTCTGTAGCCACTGTTCTGTTACTATGAAGAGGCACCATGACCAAGGCAATTCTTAAAAATGAAGCATTTAATTGGGTCTGGCTTATAGTTTCAAACTTTCAGCTCATTATCATCATGGAGGGAAGCATGGCAGCTTGCAGGCTGATATAGTACTAGAAAAGTAGAGACTTCTACCTCTGGATCCACAGTCTGAAAGAAAAGAGAAACACTGGGTCTGGCTTGAGCTTCTGAAACCTCAAAACCCACCCCCTAGTGACACACTTTCTCCAACAAAACCATACCCACTCCAACAAGACCACACCTCCTCCTAATCCTTCCCAAATAATGCCACTCACTGATGACAAAGCATTCAAATATCTGAAGCTATGGAGGCCATTCTTATTCAAACCACCATAGTACAGGCATCAAAAATCTGGTAGTAATAATGTGTGCTTGGATAGATGTGGGTTGAGGAGTAGGAGTTGTTAGGTATTATAAGAGTAGGTTCTCAGGCTGAAGTTGTGTGACCTGAAAAAGTATCTGCTTCCCCTGGGCTTTAGCTGCAGAAGAGTGCTTTTGAGAGAATGCTTTGGTCCAGTGATTTCAAGCTCTATTCCCACATAAGCATCGCTTGGGGAATAGGTGTATCAGACTGAATGAACCATAATCCTTCAGGGTCACAGATATCAGGGGTCTTTTAAAGATAACTATAGCATGTGTTCAGGCTTTAGAAACTCTCTTGTTGCTCAAGGTGTAGTCTGTGCATCAGTAACAATACCATGGAGCTTTGTAAAAATGGAGACTCTCTGGCCCAGTGGCTACCAAATAGCAATATGTATTTTTAAACAAATGTGAGAAATTTCAAGATTGGTGGATCTTAAGTATTTTCATTGTTATTGTAAAGCATTTTTATCACACAGCAACACATGGAATAATTTAGTTAGCACTGAACCCTGCTCTATCAACCATCAGTGTAGTTATACTGAATTTCACTTCTCCATGCAGAGTCCTAAATCCTGACATTATGAGAGAATTCAAGACAACAAATCTTATAGACAAATAACTTGTCTTGTAAATCTATGAGTCTGAAAGGCAAAAATAGTTTCATTAGCTCAGGCATGCTGCCCAGTAGTATGTCCCACCCTAACCTATCCCTAGCATTACTCTTACAAGCTAAGGGATGGTCTTTATGAGCCCAGTGCTACCAGGGTTCTCATTCCCAGCACTGGCCTCAAACCAGGCCTTTCTCCAGGGAAGAATGAAGTTCCAGGGTGGAAAGGACTCTGCAGGATTAAATTAAAAGACTCTGCTTTGTCCTTTTGAAGTCCCTGGTCCTGGGCAGAAAGGGGGGAAAACTAGTTGGCTTGATTCTGTTTTCTGATGGATCCCTACACTTGACCATATTCTTTCTTTTAAGGCAGACAAGACATGGGACGATTAATTACTTTCTTTCTTTGTGCATAGAATTGAAGCTTAGGAGTCTTTAAGAATCACACAGAAAGCCATTCTGTTGCTGAGTTTTAAATAGTACCTTGACCCTCTTTGCTGAATATAAAGTGACTACGATATCAATAGTCCTTCTGCTCACTTATCACTTTCCTGGGCAGGAAAGCTGTGAACCATGTAAGGAGAAAATGACAGCTGAAGACAGGAGTCCTTAAAATCATATTTAAGGTCTGAGGAAAAGAAAACATTGGACTTGGAAACTATTAAAACCGAAAAGACCTTACAGACAGTGGGGCCAACACCATTTTTAGGTGGCAGAAAAATGAGGTCTAGAAAAGAGACATTGTCAAAGTCAGATATTCTAGGAAGTTCAAGAAAAAGACTGGGAGTCTGGCAGGGACATATTAATCAGCCAAGGTGAGTCTTTATTTATGCGACCTGTGCTGATAAAGTATGCAGGTAAAAATCAAATTATATGTAAAGTTGGTTATGGGAGCTTACAGTTTACAGCAAAGCTATGATTTAACAATGAAAAAAATGATAATTTTCTTCCCTTCTCCATTGCCTCTCTGGTTTACATCTAAATTAGTCTGTGAGAAGTTACTTTAAGTTACATTCACCGGCTATTTAGTAAATCCTGTGTGTTGTGTGTATTTCCATTTAAACCGTTGGGCTGTAGATCAAGAATCCAAATGCAGGTCCAGATCTGGCCCCAGAGTGATTTTATGGCTTGGGAAGTGACTGGATCCCCATGACAACATGCTACACCCGTTATTCACCACCGCTACCCCTTACATTGTGCTGGTCCTCCAGCATAGGCGAATGGGCTCCTGTTGAGAAATATGCTATGAGATATACCAGATAATGCAAAGAAGCATGCTCCACATCTGTCCCTTCTTTAGGTTCTTTCTGCTTGAAGTGTAGTCCTTGGACCAACAGCAGTGATATCATGAAACAGTAAAGGTGTATTACCTTAGGCTTCACCCTTCTTGGTCAGAATCAGTGTTCTATTGCTGTGAATAGACACCATAACTAAGGCAGCTCTTATAAAAGAAAGTATTTGATTAGGGATTGCTTACCCTTTTAAAGGATTAGTCCATTATTGCCATGGCAGGGAACACGGCTGCACATAGATGTGGTGCTGGAGAGTTCTGCATCTAGATCCACAGGCAGCAGAAAGAGAGAAGACATGAGGCTTAGTTTTGGTCATTGAAACTTAAAAGCCTGCCACTAGTTACACATT
This sequence comes from Micromys minutus, assembly GCF_963924665.1. Classification (NCBI taxonomy): domain Eukaryota; kingdom Metazoa; phylum Chordata; class Mammalia; order Rodentia; family Muridae; genus Micromys; species Micromys minutus. The sequence continues at coordinate 148,556,231 of NC_137969.1, read as the reverse complement.
TCTTCCAGCAAAGCCACACCTACTCCAACAAGGCCACACCTCCTAATCCTTTCAAATAATGCCACTCCCTGGTGACCAAACATTCAAATCTGTGAGCCTCTGGGGGACCATTCTCATTCAAACAGCCACACAAGGTAGCAAGAGATCTCACATTAAAGTTTGAGATGACTGACTTATAACACCCCATCCAGTTTCCCTAATGCTAAATAGTTTTTCCCTGGAGCTTTCCCAGGGCCCACGTTTGCCTCTGTCCAGGTTCTGATAATAATGCCTACCAGGCTCGAGCCAAGACAACCAGCCCCAGCTCCTCCTTTCCTGTGTCTGGCCAACCTCTTCTCTCAGCTGCTGTGTAAAGTAAGTGTCGAGGTTGGGTGAATACAAGAAGAAGCATTGACATGCTTCAAGGTCCAGGAGACACAATAAACACAAACAATCTCCTAGGACCATCCAGATTGGAAGAAACAAGTCCCTTACAAACCTGGAATGGTGCCTTTTAGCACCTCTCCAAAAGGAGTGGGTTATAATAGTAATTCTTTAAAGATGCCTTAATTTATGAAATATTATGTTTATAAGCTAATATACTATGACAAGTACCCACATACTCCTATGTTGGAATCAGCAAACATTAATATTTTACACTTAATATTTTGAACTTTTTCTTCTCTTAATAGACAAAGATACATTCTCTCTCATCTTTCATCCTTCTCTGAGGTTTCTGGTTGCTGTTGCACATCTGATGATATCATACCTTTCCTGTCTGTGCTGTTTCACAACCGATGATGTCATACCTTTCTTGCCTGTGCTGTACCACATTCAATGATGTCATACCTTTCTTGCCTGTGCTGTACCACAGTCGATGATGTCATACCTTTCTTGCCTGTGCTGTACCACAGTCGATGATGTCATACCTCTCCTGTCTGTGTATGTGTAGCTGGAAAGCAAACACACTTGCTTTCATGCTGTTGATAGTTTTGGGAACTTCTGTTTTGACTTTACATTTTGTTTTTCTGTGTAGAGATGTAAGAGTTTGTTTATTTATTCTTTAAAAAAACTATTCTTTAATTCTTAACTGAATGAATAAAATACTGGAAGACACGTTGAAGGGAACAAAGAAGACTGGTAAGAGAAATATGAAGCAATTTGAGGGGTTGAAGAAATGGCTCAGTTTGATGAAATGCTCACTGCACAGGCTTGAGGACCCAAGTTCACAGCATCCACGTAAAAACCTAGCATGATGCTTACACCTGTAACCCAAGACCTCGGGTGGGGAGCAGAGATGAATGGACCCTTAATGCTTGCTTGCCAGACAATCTAGCTGAATTGGTGAATTCCAGGTTCAATGTAAGACACTATCTTAAAAACTAGGATGAAAAATAAATTTCTGCATCGATCTACACACACACACACGCACACACACACACACACACACACACATGCTATATATATGTATATATAGTATTGTGTATATACAACATATGTATATATGTGTGTGTGTGTATATGTGTGCATTTATACTTTTTGTTATAGATTAAAAAATAGTTTAGATCAAAGATCTTTATCAAATTCCTAGAGACACAGTTCTCCTTTCCTGTTTTAAATCTATCTCTTCCACCCAATATGAACCTCTCCTCCAGATTTCCCTAATTTCTTTCAAGGTCATTGCCAGGGCAGAGAATCTATACTTTTTGAATAGTGGTAAGAGGGCAGAAGACTGACCACCCTCAGGGCCCACAATCTAGCTGCCTCATATCCCCTTGTATAGCCTCATGATCTTCAATCAAAGTGCCCATGGCTGGGAAAGTCTCCACTCCCTGTACCCAGCAACTACAAGGAGAAAATGCAAACATTTTATTGCTACAATTTATCCTATGGGAGATTTGCAAAGGCCTATGCCCAAGATTTATGGCGTGATGCACAGAGATTTCATGCACTGTATTTCTCATTTATGGGCCTCAATTTAGTTAAGAGAAAAGATGCTTTCTGGAGCAAAAATACCCTAAAGCTTGGGTAAAATGGGATATTTAATTAATTCCAAAATTACTGAGTGGATAAGGAATGAATTTGGACCCCCCCCCCCCCATGTTCAAGCATCCCTGAGACAGCTTGTAAACCTTCTTCCTCCTTGGTCTTGGTCACAAAGTAAGGACTAAGCTAGGTTAAGAGCTCAGAACTGGTGAGTTGCTCCAACTGCAAGCCTTGCAAGTTCAGAGTGGGCCCTTTCTCCAGAGCAGTATAGACATGACTGCAGTAGGGTGAGCCTTCAATCAGAGTACATTTCAGGGGGTATGCAGGGAGCCCAGGATTAGCAATAGGCTTTAGCTCACTCTCTAACATACCACCTTCTTCTCAAGTGTGGTGCAATTAGTGTAATGTGATCAGCTAAGTCCATAATAGTAAGCATCCTTTCTTATAGGCCAACCTAGAACATTAACACTCTGTTAAGGAGGCAGGGAGTTATAGACAGAGCTTCACTGGATGGTATCCACCTATGCAAACAACTTGGTCTCAGATCCTGTATGTCACAGGTCCAGAAACTTAAGTTCTCATGAGTGCATTAATATGAGATCTGTCACTAGAGTAATAACCAAGTGCAAAGACTAGATGCACTTGCCTGTGACCTCCCAGCAATCTGGGACTCCCATTTTTCCAGATCCAACTTTCCCTTCCACAGCCATCCTAAATCCCTAGAGACTTCTCAAAGCCTCTTCTCCTGCCACTTGACCTTGAATGACCCTTTCTTTGAACATGCTCAGTGCTTTTCACAAATATGTACTGAACATCATTCTAAAGAACATCATCTGTTGGTATTCAGGACTTGTATAGGCAAATGGCCCTTTCCTAATTGGTCTGCAGGAGACTTGGAGCAAGAGTGATCCTTTACTTCAGAGTTCTCCTAAAGGTCAGCCCATGGAGTAGGGAGAAGACAGTGGCCACAAGAAAACACACTCTGTTCCCCCAGCCCCGCTCCCCACCACAACACACAGTGGTGGGAGCATGTAACTGTCTTTCCTGTGGCTCATGGCAGACAATAGCTGAGAAAGCTGTTTTGGACCACACGCATGGTATTTACATAAAAGAGGACATGTTGATTGACTTCAAATGAAACATGGACTGAACTGTCCTCTCTCAGAGTCTGGAGGAGGGAGACAATGGCTGTACTTGTATGTATCTTTATAATCACATGCATAGTTTATATTCATCTTCTATTTGTGATTCAATTAATATTCATATTTCTTTCCTTTGGGTCTGAAGCCCAAAGCAGGAAACCTGGAGAGTTCTAAGAAGCTGAGAGAGAGCCTCTTCTTCATCTCTATGTATCGAGATATGTATCATCTCTATATGATACAGAAACATGTATCAAGAGGAAAAGTACTTTGTAGAGCTTATCAATATTGAACTAAGACTTGGGAGAATAGTCTCCCCTTTTATTTATTTATTTATTTATTTTGGTTTGTTGTTATTTCTGTATTCTGTCAGCTAGCCTTACTCTTCAATGTGTTTCCATACATTATTTTTCATGGCTCATCATGGAGCATTTGTGGGTGTGCTTTATTTGCTAAAAGCTTCCCCTCTTGCACTGACTAATCTAGCAGTGTGACAATAGCGAAGGTTTTTCACCAAAGTAAAGTGTGTTGGCTGTCAAGACATAGGCATCCTGTAAGTACTGTTTATGTGATGGCATAAATCCTGTGCACTAATTGCTTGAGATCTGGCAGGCATCAAGACTGAAAGGACTCAGTCTTGTGGTACTTGCAATTCATCAGTCCAGAAAGGGGGTGGTGGACATCTCCCTGCGTTTAAGCCCTGTTCTTGCTTGTCTTGCCTTGCTACGTTTCGCCTTCCTATGAAGCTTATCCAAGTGCATTGTAACTGAGACTAAAGTGCATAGTAGCCACCTGAGTCTGCTCTGATGTGGTTCACGGTTAAAAAACAATTCAGTCATGCTTGAGAAGTCATTAGCACACATGGCTGGCACACCTCAGCTCATTTCTGCTGTAAGAAATGCGGCAGGGTGGAACCTGAGCTCGCTGCCAGTTAGGAACTCTGCAACAGCCTTAGTGGCTGTTCTCCTTGTCCTAGGGTGCTCTTAGGTACCCTGAACCTCTGCCTCCGGGCTTTCCCACTCTCTCCTGTATTCTCCCCTGGGGAGCCCCACCTCGCCCTCCTCCAAGCACCCCTTCATCTCATGGCAAATTCCTTCATCCTCCAGTCTCCTGGTACTTTCAGTCCCCCCACCTCACCCCCACCCCCCACTGGGTACGTGGACACTCTACCCAAGGTTTCATAAATATGCAGTGACTGTTTGTGAGAAGTGAGGTTTTGTGTGGCTTTTAAATCTTCTTGATGTTCTCGTACATTTCCTATAATATACCCTTTGTAAAATTACTTCTACAAATGTGAAAAAAAAGAAGTTGATGTTTTAAAATGATAGTAGAACTTCTAGGACTAAGCCAGAAAGCAGGCCTGGTTCTGTTTAATATCAGATCCTAATATTAAACTGGGAACCTAGGATGCATTTACTGTGCATTGGATGAGGGAGGGAGGGAATGAGTTCTGTAAGGAACACAAGCCTTGTTCCTAGGCTCACTCAGCAGGCATGGAAAGCAGGTATCACACTTGTCTGTGCTCCCTGGGGGGCTTGTGGCTATCTCTTCCCATCCCCCAGTACAACAGCCTCTGTTGGGGTGAGCTAGCTCCTTGCTTCAAGTCTGTTGCCTCTCTGTCCGTCCATCTGTCTGAACCGTCCCTACACAGAATGACTGAGACTCATTTCGTAGCCCTTGTGGGACTTGATGTCACCAGCTACACTGCTGCCTGTCTGGAGTTTTATAGACATGTTTCCCCAGTTTATTGTGATGGTTCGCTCAATTCCCTGCGCCTTTCAAGCGTGAAGCTCCTTGAGATGAATCAGCCTTTATCCAAGTTCTGGGCTCCTTTACTCCGTGGAAACCAGTGGTGCCTTCAGCGGTTTTTACATTTCCAGCCACATTTTTTTTTTCCAGACCTTTGACTGAAAGGCCAGGCCAGGCAGAAACTGGTCTTGGGGAGGTTTCATGATAACTGCAGGAAGAGATTTAACCAGTCTCCCTCGGGAAGAGAAGTAACAAAGTAACAGCAGCAGCCTTTTTTGTAGTGGGTGGGTCCAAACTTTTGACAACAAGTTGTGACATTGTCATCTCAAAACTTTACTATGGACAACTGCACAAACTATGGGAGACAGACAGACAGACAGACAGATAGACAGACAGAAATAGAGAGACAGAGACAGAGAGAATAAGTGGAAGGAAGGGAGAGAGGGAGGGAGGGAGGAAGGGAGGGGAAAGGAAGGTCTCTTCATCTCTCTCTCTCTCTCTCTCTCTCTCTCTCTCTCTCTCTCTCTCTCTCTCACACACACACACACACACACACACACAAACACCTCACAACGGGAGCTAAGGAAATGGCTCAGTGCTTTGGGTGCTTACCACACAAACTTTAAGGTGTTCACTCAGATTTCCCAGCTCCCCCACAAAAAGGTGGGGAGAGGGATACCACACTGTGCCTCCTTAATCCCCACACTAGTTGAGAACAGAGAGAGACAAATCCCTGGAGTTGTAGTCACTGTGCTGGCTAATTTTTTTTTCAACTTGACAAAGGTTAGAGTCATTTTGGAAGAGGGAACTTCATTTGAGAAAATGCTCCTACCAGAATGGCCAGCCCGTGAGCAAGCCTGTGGTGCATTTTCTTGACTGATAATTGATGTGTATGGGACAACCCCATAGGGTGGTGGGTGGTCCTGGAAGATTTAAGAAAGTAGGCTGAGCAAGCCATGAGGAGCAAGCATCCCTCCATGGCCTCTGCATTAGCTCCTGGGTCTAAGACCCTGCCTTGAGTTCCTGCCCTAGCTTCCCTACAAGGTATTGATTGTGGTTTTTCATTAGAGCAATAGAAACCTTAGATCAGACAGAGACAGCCTAGCCAAGTCTAAGAGATCTATGTTGAGAGAGAGAGAGAGAGAGAGAGAGAGAGAGAGAGAGAGAGAGAGAGAGAGAGAGAGAGCAATCAAGAACAATACTTAATGTTGATCTTTGGCCTACACACACACAAATGTTCACATATCCACATGAACATTTATACAACCACCAACACACCCACCCACCCACATCTCAAGATACTTTAAGTGGAATTTTGTGTTGAGCCACAGTTATAAAACCTTAGGGTGTATGCAACCAATAGGCTGCAGCTTGTCCAAGCCATTTAGGAGGAACTGGAGACACACATAGCTTTACTCAGCTAACTACAGACAAGATCTGGAATGTCTTTATGCAGTTGCCTATATACTCTCTGGAGACCTCCTGGAAAACAGTAATGGGAGGGAGAGGAGGATGAAGACCTGGCGCCAGCATACTGTGCTTCAGCAGCAGCTCTCTCTAGGCTCTCTGCTTGTTCTTCAGGTGAGAATAATGTTTCTATAAAAGGAAGGCATCTGCAAGCTTGCTTCTTTAAGCTCTAGAGGCCTAGGGTGTCTTGGATACATGACTGTGGTTCTGCAGGGAGACTGGCTGTTGACCTTTGACCTCCTGGTTCTTGTTCACCCCATCTATCTTCTCCTCTGGTTGTCACCTTGAAATGCTTGTCCAAGAGGAAGAGCCCGTGGCCAAGTGAGGGAGATGAGAAGAAACATAGGAGAAGAGACTCCAGATTGTACATAAAACCCTCAGCAGCTTCTTTAGAAACTTTAAGGGGTCTCCTATGGTGTCTCTTCAAGGCTCTTAAAGGTGGTCCTGACAAGTGGTATGCCTGGTAGACAGAATCAATGACAACATAGTTTGAGGAGATAGTCAGTTCCAGCTTTCTGCTCTGCAATCTTTGCCTTTCAACTTGATCTGATGAATCAAAACCCCTGCTGCCTACTCTATTCCACCAGAAACCCAAACTTCCCAAAATCCAACATAATCCAATATTATTTCAAAAGTGAGTGTCCGTATTGCCATGCTCTTATAAAGGGAGAGTGTATTCGTGAATCCACAACTGTGTTTCAAAGGCAAAAAAGAAAAATAGTCTTATATAGCAAATACACAACTGTGTTTCAGAGGCAAAAGAAAGAAAGAAAAATAGTAGTATATAGTTATTAGTCACTGTGGGGAGGCTAGATGTCTCTCCTTGATTCTTTTCTTTTTCTTCATTTTCTTTTTGTCTTCTCTTCCATGTGCTGGGATGGCAGGCATGCACTTCCACACTTGGCTCATGTTTGGTGCTTGTGTGGAGCCTGCCATTCAGGCATTTGGTAAACTTGAGATGCATGAGTCGGCCTTGAATTAGAGTCATTCAATGTCACCAAAAGTGCCCTGGCTCCCCTTATGTTTCCATTTTCCATTATCTAACTTATTTTGTAATCTAAAAGCTCAATATAACAACAATCACACTTCAGTGAGTAAATTACCCCAAAATGAAATCACTCTTGTAACCACTACCAAGATCAAAATATGGAACATTCCAGCATCTAGTATTCTGTCCTGTATGTCTCTTCATCATTACAGCCCTTAAGGAAAATTATTATTTGGCTGTTCTCCCTATAAAGTAGTCTTAATTTTAAATTTTCATATAAATTTATATAAATAAGCATACATATTAATTGATTTAACATTTACTTATTATATAATATATAATACACATATAGATATAGATAGATACAGATATAGATAGATAGGATATATATATATATATATATATATATATGATGTGTGTGTGTGTATGCCACGTGTGTGCACAGGCCCACAGAGGCCAGTAGAGAGAGCATTGGATCCCATGGAACTGGAGTTACAGGTAGTTATGAGTCGTCCAACATGGGTGTTGGGAACTGAACTCAGATCCTCTGGAAGGCCAGCAGTGTCTATAAACCACCGACCCATCCCTCAGTCTTTAACAGTTTTCTGTAAGAAATTTCCATTCAATTGTATGCTGTGTTTGTATTTTTATTGTTGCAGAATATCCAATTGTATAAAATACCACAATTTATCCAGTGAATTGGGTTGTTTTGTGTGTGCTTGGTGTACTTATTTGGGATATTTGCATGGAAAGTGGAACAGGAAAATATCTATCTGGTCATCTTTAAAAAATATTTCTAAGGTGTGTGTCAAAGCCATTGTGCCAGCTGGTACTTCCTGTGGCATCACACTGAGAATGTGTCTCTTCTGGCAATAAAGGTCAGTGGTAGAGCACTCATGTGAGATATACAAAGCCCTGAGTTTGGTCCTCGGCATGACAAGAAAGAAAGGAAAGAAAGAAAGAAAGAAAGAAAGAAAGAAAGAAAGAAAGAAAGAAAGAAAGAAAGAAAGAAAGAAAAAGGAAGGAAGGAAGGAAGAAAGAAAGAAAGAAAGAAAAAAAGAAAGAAAGAAAGAAAGAAAAAAAGAAAAGAGGAAAGAAGGAAAGAATGGAGGGAGGGGAGGGAGGGAGGGAAAGAAGGAAAGAAGGAAGGAAGGAAAGGAGGAAAGAAGGAAAGAAAGAAGGAAAAAAAGAAGTATGACAGACACACAGAGCACCAGAGGGGAGAGAGAGAGAGAGAAAGGGGAGAAATTAATGGATTTTGTAGGCATAGGTGTGAAATAGTTTTTCTTTTTGGTTTTGTTCTACATTTCCCAGATAAATAATGATTTAGGACATCTCATCATTATTTTGTACAATTCTTTTTGTCATTTGTTATAGAGATTTTTGTATTTCTCTTATTGATGCCATGAGTTCTTTACAAGTTCTGGACAAAAGACAAATTTCAGATGCATGTACTGTAAATATTGCAAATATTTTCTTCTTGGCTGCAGCTTGACATTCTGGTTTTGTTGTGATGGTTATTGTTGTTGTTTGAACTTTCCAGTGTGTTACCTGTGGTTGGTGACCTCTCTAAGAAACCTCTCTGTCACACATTGATTCTCCCATGTCAGATCCAGAGGATTATCACTGTTCCTTTCACACTCAGGACCACAGTTCCCTCAGTCTAGGTCCTGTGTGGCAAGGAGCTGATGCTCAGACTAGACAGGCCCCAGTGACACACCACAGTGTTGAAAAGATGACCCTGTCCCCATTGTTCTATGGTGCTGTGAGGAGGGGGTGACAAATGGGGGTTCTTTACAGCTTCAATTCAGTAGGTAGCTCTTGTCTGTATGTATTCCAAATTCTCTGTCTTAATTAATGTGGCTTTATAATACGTCTTGACATCTGGTTCTGTCACTACATAAAATTCATTCATCTTCAAAACTGTCTTTGCCATGCATATCCTTTGCATTTATGTATATATTTTTCTAATTACCATATACATTATGTAAAAAGGTCTTCTGGGCTCTTCCTTTGGACGGCATTATATATACATTAATTCGAAGAAGTGGCGCTCCTCAGTACTGAGTCTCTGTTTCTCAGCACAGTATTCATGCAGCTTCCCATAGATTTAGATGCTCTCACTTCTCTCAGTGATCTCGTGTGGGTTGTCTTAGGTTCTTGCTCATATTTCAGTAGACATATTTATGTATGTTATTAGTTATTTTCTAAAAGCTATTTATTTTTTCACAGTACATCACTGTTTATCTCAGAAGTAAAGGGGAAAAGAACACAAAGATATGTTCTTCTCAACCCGCCCATCTCTTCAACAGATCGTATTGAAGTTTCCCATAGTACATGGAAATATCACTTTAAAATGTAATTGCACTTGCTCGTTTAAAACCATCGTGGTTTTCTATGATGTTATATATGAGAAATTTGTAAAAATTAGTTGCAAAAGGTGTTTTCCTTTGTGACTTATATTGAAAGTACATAGGTTTTGGTCTGGGTTTACTGTATTCCAAAGATCATACTAAACTGTTAATGATTTTACTGATTCTAAAAGATGATAAATTCCTTTGGATTTTCTATTCTATTTATTTTATATTTCTTTTCCAAGTGCTATTTCTTTTCTTCTTTCCTTAGCTTACTACAGGGCAAGGAGTGGGTCAGGTGTGCATAAGTGACAATTGTTAACACTTCGGTCTTGCTCCAGAAAGCTTTGACTCCCCCCCTCTCTCCCTCCCTCCCCTCCCCCTCTCTCTCCCTCTCTTTCTCTCTCTGACCCCTGTGACCTCCATGTGCTTAACACTGGTCCAGGGCAGCAGTCCTTACAATTTTTCATCTCCTTTCCAGTCCTAAGAAAAATTATTGAGGATCCCAGATAATATTGCCCGTGTGGGTTATGGCTATTCATTGTTTTTTATATTAGATGTTAAACAGAGAAAATTTGAAGTGCACCTATTTATTTACAAATGGTAACTAATCTCTTACAGAGCATGTTAATGTGGATGCCGTGTTTTAATGAAGTTCAGTCATGTATCCCCAGATTAAAACAAATTTAATATGAAGAATGTCAATTTGTTCACTTTCTAGAAATTCCCTGATGTCTGGCCTAATAGAAGTTGTAGAGCTTCTGGAAAATTCTACTATACATTTTTGCAAGAATGTATACTAAAGGGGCAATTGATGTCTCCGATAAGCCGGGACAGGCCCTCTGACCTCTCCCATGTTCCATATTGTGGGAAGCATGGCTCCAGCTGAACTTGCAAGTTTTAAACCACAAAGAATATCTTTCCCATAGTTATAGTTTCTTCACCCAGAGTTAACAGCCTTTTTATCATGGTATCATTGTAAAGAGACAGCAATAGAAGCTTAAGTTAAAAAAAAAATCAGTTGGCTCATGTAACTAAAAAACCTGTTTCTTCCCTATGTTTATATCCATATGCACTGCGTAAAAACAACTAAAGAGAAAATACTTTGTTCTGGCTCCTGATTTCAAAGGGTTTTAGTTCATCACGGGAGGGAAGGCATGTCAGAGTGCATGCCATGTGTCATGGCACAGGCTCCTCCATGGTACAGGACAGGAAGCAGGGAGTGTGGAGGTGGGTGTATGGTTTGAATGCTCACCTGTTGGGACCTACTGCTCCCAGCTATGCCTCACCTCCTACAGATTCCATAGGCTTCAAAAATAGTGCCATCAGCCCAGGAACAAATATTTAAAACATTGGCTTCTGTGAGACACTCAGGTTCAAAATATACATGCTAGGATTGAGAGTTCATCTTGATAGAGTTTTCCTTTGATGAGTAAAAAGTGTCCTTCCTTACTTTTTGATGACTTTTGGTTGAAAATCTATTTTATTCAATATTAGGATGGATACTCCAGCTTGTTCCTTGGGAAGGTTTTTCCCAACCTTTTACTCTGAGGTAGTGCCTGTCTTTGTTGCTGAGAAGAGTTTCTTGTATGCACCAAAGTGCTGGACACTGTTTACTTATCCAGTCTGATAGTCTATGTTTTTAAATTGCAGAATCGAGTCCATTGATGTTATAAGTTATTAAGGAATACTGATTGTTGTTTCCTGCTATTTTTGTTCTTAGAAGTAGAATTATGTTTATGTGCTTTTCTTCTTTGGGGTTTCTTGCAAGATTATGTTCTAACTTTTCCTAGGGTGAAGTTTCTGTCTTTATGGTGGAGTTTTCTATTTATTATTTTTTGTAGACCCGAATTTGTGGACAGATGTTGTGTAAATTTGGTTTTGTCCTGGAATAGCTTTGTTTCTTCATCTATGGCAATTGAGAGTTTTGCTGCATATAGTAACCTGGGCTAGCATTTGTATTCTCCTAGGATCTTCTAGTCTCTGTTGAGAAGTTGGGTGTAATTCTGATCATTCTGACTTTATATGTTGCCTGACATTTTTCCCTCACTGATTTTAGTAGTCTTTCTTTGTTTTCAACATTTGTTGTTTTGACTGTGATGTGTTGAGAAGAATTTCTTTTCTGGTCCTAAACAACTATGCTCCAAATACAAGGACAAACATATTCATAAAAGAAACTCTACTAACGCTCAAAGCATATATTGCACCACACACAATGATAGTGGGAGACTTCAATACCACACTCTCATCAATGGACAGATCATGGAAGCAGAAACAGAATAGAGACATAGTGAAACTAACAAAAGTTATGAAACAAATGGATTTAATAGACATCTATAGAAAATTTCCTCCTAAAACAAAAGAATATACCTTCTTCTCAGTACCTCATGGCACCTTCTCCAAAATTAACCATATAGTCAGTCACAAAACAGGGCTCAAGAAATACAAGCAAATCAAAGCAATACCATGCATCCAATAAGATCATCATAGACTAAGGCCAGTCTTCAATAACAACAAAAACAATGAAAAGCCCACATACACATGGAAGCTGAGCAATACCCTATTCAACAATAGCTTGGTCAAGGAATAAATAAAGAAAAAAAATCAAAGACTTTTTAGAATTAAACAAAAATGAAGGTGCAACATACTCAAACTTATGGGATATAGTGAAAGCAATGCTAAGAGGAAAACTCTTAGCTCTGAGCCCCTCTAAAAAGAAACTGGGGAGAGCATACATTAACAGTATGACAGCACACCTGAAAGCTCTAGAACAAAAAGAAGAAAATACACCCAAGAGGAGTAGACTGTCAGGAATTAATGAAACTCAGAGCTGAAAACATCCAAATAGCAACAAAAAGAACTACACAAAGAATCAACAAAACCAGGAACTGGTTCTTTGAGAAAATCAATAAGATTAATAAACCCGTAGCCAGACTAAGTAGACAGAACAGAGAGAGTATCCAAATTAGCAAAATCAGAATCAAAATGGAGACATAACAACAGAAACTGAAAAAATTCAAGAAGTTATCAGATCCTACTACAAAAGCCTATACTCAACAAAAGTGGAAAATCTAGAGGAAATGGACAATTTTCTGTACAGATACCAGGTACCAAAGTTAAATCAGAATCAGATAAACCATCTAAAAAACCCCATAACCCCCAAAGAAATACAAGCAGTCATCAAAAGCCTCCCAAACAACCAAAGCCCAGGACCAGATGGGTTTAGTGCAGAATTCTACCAGATTTTAATAGAAGACCTAATACCAATACTCTTCAAACTATTTCACAAAATAGAAACAGAAGGAACACTACCCTACTCATTCTTCAAATCCACAATTACTCTCATTCCTAAATTATACAAAGACCATACAAAGAAAGAGAACTTTAGACCAATTTTCCTCATGAACATTGAAGCAAAAATACTCAATAAAATTTTTGCAAACCGAATCCAAGAACATATCAGGATGATCATTCACCATAAACAAATAGGCTTTATTTCTGGGATGCAAGGATGGTTCAATATATGGAAATTCATCAACATAATGCACTATATAAACAAACTCAAAGAAAAAAACCACATGACAATCTCTTTAGATGCTGAGAAAGCATTTGACAAAATTCAACACTCCTTTATGTTAAAAGTCTTATAATTTTCAGAAATTCAAAGCCCACACTCAAACACAGTAAAATCAATATACAGCAAACCAGTAGCCAACATCAAATTAAATGGTGAGAAACTTGAAGCAATCCCACTAAAATCAGAAAATACACACACACACACACACACACACACATATATATATGGTTGCCCACTCTTTCCCTACCTATTCAATATAGTACTGGAAGTCCTGGCCAGAGCAATCAGACAGCAAAAGAGGTCAAAGGGATAAAAATTGGAAAGGAAGAAGTCAAAATATCACTATTTGCAAATGATATGATTGTATACTTAATTGACCCCAAAAATTCCGCCAGAGAACTCCTACAGCTAATAAACAACTTCAGTACAGTGACTAGATATAAAATTAACTCAAACAATTCAAGAGCCTTTTTCTACTCTAAGGACAAACAGGCTGAGAAAGAACTTGGAGAATCGACACCGTTCACAATAGTCACAAAGAATATAAAATACTTTGGTGTAACAGCAACTAAGCAAGTGAAGGATCTGTATAACAAGAACTTCAAGTCTCTGAAGAAGAAAATTGAAAAAGATCTCAGAAGGTGGAAAGACTTCTCATGCTCATGGATTGGAAGGATCAACATAGTAAAAAATGACCATCTTGCTTAAGGCAATCTACAGACTCAATGCAAATACCCAGCAAAATTCCAAGTAAATTTTTCATAAAGTTAGAAAAACAATTTGCAAACGTATTTGATTAAAAAAAAAAAACAGGATATCAAACATTATCCTCAACAACAGAAGAAAAAAAAAACACCACTTCTGGGGGAATCACCGTCAAGCTGTAGTACAGATCAATTGTGATAAAAACCACATGGTATTGGTATTGAAACAGGCAGGTAGATCAATGGAATAGAATCAAAGTCCCAGAAATGAACCCACACACCTATGGCCACTTGATCTTTGACAAAGGAGCTAAAAACTTTCAGTGGAAAAAGGACAGCTTCTTCAACAAATGGTGCTAGTTCAACTGGCAGTCAGCATGTAGAAGAATGCAACTCGATCCTTTCTTATCTTCTTGTACAAAGCTCAAGTCCAAGTGGATCAAAGACCTCCACATAAAACCAGGTACACTGAAACTAACAGAAGAGAAAGTGGGAAAGAGCTTAGAACTAATAGGCACTGGGTAAATTTTCCTGAACAGAACTCCAATGGCTTAAGCTATAAACTCAAGAATCAACAAATTGGGACCTCATGAAATTGCAAAGTTTCTGGAAGGCCAAAGACACTGTCAAAAGAACAAAATGGCAACCAACAGATTGGAAAAAGATCTTTATGAATCCTACATCTGATAGAGGGCTAGTATCCAATATATTGAAAGAACTCAAGAAGTTAGACTCTAGAGAATAAAATTATCCTCTTTAAAAAAGGGGGGGGGGATACAGAGCTAAACAAAGAATTCTCAACTGAGGAATATCGAATGGCTGAGAAGCACCATTTTGTAAGGTTAAGGACACAGTCAAGAAAACAAAATGGCAGCCAACAGATTGAGAAAAGATCTTTGCCAATCCCACATCTGACAGAGGTCTAATATCCTATATATACAAAGAACTCAAGAAGTTAGATTCCCAGAGAATCAAACAATCCTATTAAAAAATGGGGTACAGAGCTAAACAAAAATATTCTCAATTGAGGAATATCGAATGGCTGAGAAGCATCTAGTCATCAGGGAAATGGAAATCAAAACAACTCTGAGATTCCACCTCACACCAGTCAGAATTTCTAAGATCAAAAACTCAGATGACAGCCAATGCTGGTGATGATATGGAGAAAGAGGAATACTCCTCCACTGTTGGTGGGGTTGTAAGCTGGTACAACCACTCTAGAAATTAGTCTGGTGGTTCCTCAGAATATAGGACATAGTCCTATCTGAAGACCCATATATCCACTTCTGGGCATATGCCCCAAAAATGCTATAAGGTCATATGCTCCATCATGTTCATAGCAACCTTATTTATAGTAGCCAGAAGCTGGAAAGAACACAGATGTCCTTCAGTATATGAATGGATATAAAATTTGTGGTATATTTACACAATGGAGTACTACTCAGCTACTAGAAACAATGACTTTATGAAATTCTTAGGCAAATTGATGGATCTAGAGAATATCATCCTGAGTGAAGTAACCCAATCACAAAAGAACAGACATAATATGCAGTCACTGATAATTGGATACTAGCCCCAGAAAGTTCTGAATACCCAAGAAACAACTCACAGATCATATAAAGCTCAAAAAAAGAAAGACCAAAAAATGGAAGCCTCAGTCCTTCCTAGAGGGGAATAAAACAGCAACAAGTGTATAGCACTCACTCAGAGTGTGGTACACCTAGACCTTAAATCATTAATAACTCAAGAGCTAAAAAGATAATCGTGGCAATTTTTGGTATTTAAAAATCATTATGTTTAATCTTTACACACCAAAAAAAACTATGACTATTTCCATGTTACATTTTTTTTACATATACTTTATGCTCATGATAACTAGTAAGATTTCAATGCATACTATCTGACCTTTTAAAAAAATCAAGTACTGACAAAAATATATTCATATGGTTTTATGCCAAAATGTTTTTTATAAATCTGTACATCTATCTTTTTTTCTAAAATAAAGTTGTAAGAAAAAAAATCAACAATATATAAGGGGAGGGAAAGGTGCATCGTTGCTGCTGGAAGTCAGGCCTTGTGTAATATTCTTTGCTTAAGAATCCAATATTGCATTTGCTTCATTATAATACTTTGTCAGCTCAAAAAAGAAATGCTCAATGTCCCCAGTCATCATGGAAATGCAAATCTAAACAACCCTAAGATTCCCCTCACACCAGTCAGAATAGGTAAGATCACAAACTGGTGAAAACAGATGCTGGTGAGGTTGTGGAGAAAGAGGAACACTCCTCCACTGTTGGTGGGATTGTAAACTGGTATAACCACTCTGGAAATCAGTCTGGCAGTACCTCAGAAAATTGGACATAATGCTTGTTACCTGATGACCCAGCTATACCACTCCTGGGCTTTTACCCAAAGGAAGCTCCAACATGTAACAATGAAACATGTTCATAGCAGCCTTATTTATGATAGCCAGAAGTTGGAAAGGACCCAAATGTCCTTCAACAGAGGAATAGATACAGAAATTGTGGTACATTTACACAATGGAGTACTACTCAGCTATTAGAAACAATGACTTCATAAAATTCCTAGGCAAATGAATGGAACTAGAAGCTATCATCCTGAGTGAGGTAACCCAGTCACAAAAGAACACTCATGGTATGCACTTCCTGATAAGTGGATACTACTCCCAAAAGCTCAGAATACCCAAGAAACAATTTACAGATCTTATGAAAGAGAAGGAAGAGTCAAAAGGTGGATGCCTCAGTCTTTAGAAGGGAGAACAAAACACTCATGGGAGGAAATAATGGGACAAATAGAGGAGCAGGGATTGGAGAAAAGATCTTCCAGAGACTGCCTCACCTGGGGATCCACCCCATATGCAGCCAATAAACCCAAGCACTATTGCTGATGCCAAGTAGTGCTTACTGACAGGAATTTGATATGGATGCCTCCTCAAAGGCTCTGCCAGAGCCATACTGATACAGCTGAGCATGCTTGCAGCTAACCATTGGACTGAACACGGAGACCCCAAGGAAGGAGCTAGAGAAAAGATTGAAGGAGCTGGAAGGGTCTGCAACCCCTTGGGAAGAACAAAATTATCAACTAACCAAACCCACCACAGCTTTCAGTGACTAAAATACCAACCAATGAGCACACATGGAGTGACCCATGGCTCTGGTGCATATGCAGCAGAGGAAAGCATTCTCTTGCATTAATGGGAGGAGAGGCCCATGGTCTAATGAAGGCTCATTTTCCCAGTGTAGGGGAATGCCAAAGTGCTGAGATGGGAGAGGGTGGTTGGGAGAGGGAGCACCTTTATGGAGGCAACGGGAGGGGAATGGGATTGGAGGAAAGGGCATAGCATTTGAAATATAAATACAAGGAATATCCAATAAAAAAAACAGAAAAAAAAAACATACACTCTAAACTTGTGAAATGGAGGTTCATAGTCTTTCATACCATGGAGCTCAAGAATTCCTTAATTTATGAGCGAAAGAATGTACTCACTACCATATGCCCAAGGTTTCAATAGCATATAGTCTCTGTCACTATGCATGCAGAGTAAGTGTGTGATATATTTCAAATTAACTATATAATTTCAGTTACTATTGAGAGGCCTCTGTTGCCATTTTTCAACCTTCTCTCTCCCCCCTCCCTCTCCCCCCACCCCTCTCCCTCTCCCTCCTCCCTCTCCCCCTCCCCCACCCCTCCACTTCAATTATAACCTGTTTCTAGAAGTATTGTTCTTAGGAGCTCATTAAGTATAGTTCTTGACAGTTACAACCCCAGAAGGGGGTGGGAAATCAGCCAGCAATCATGTCATCTGCTAAAAGAAAAGTGACAGTGACCTTCCCACCGTGGTTCATGGGCACAGCTGAGTCAGTTATTGTATGGGAGGGCAATGAGTACTGCCAGGCTTACAAACTGAGAGGGAAAATCTGTTCACAGCTCTACAAAAGTTCAATGGAGATGTGAAACCCTTCCCCCCAGAGATAAGAGTGTTGATCATCACGCATCACACAAAATTATAGCTGTCTACTAAAGCTATCACAAATGACTGTACAATCAAGTGTAAACTCAAATTATAAAATATTCGGTCTGGTGGCTTCAGTAATCCAAACATATAGGAACTGTCTGCAGCCAAGTTAAGAATCGAGTGACTGACTCGTGATTAATTGATTAAGTTTTGGAGGGAAAGCCTTAGAACAAACAAACATGTAGAAACATGTTTCATAACAGTAGAACAAAGTAGATGGCCTAGAGCAAAGTTGTATTTAACAAGTGCCCTAAGCGCAAATGGAATCATAGGTATATATGTAGAAAAATAATCAAGGATCTCTAATGACTTCTATACAGTAGAAGTTATGTGTTCATCACAAACATTGTGTGAGTTTTCTAAAGGGAGACTTCAAAATAGACTGTACCATGACCTATAGTGATATTTTTTTTTTGAAAGTTGCACAAATATTTATGAGGTGTATTAGGAGCTTAGGCACAAATAAAGTGTGTTGAGTGTCTGAGCGTATGCATGGTGAATGTATGTGATGATATGTGTATATGACTTTGTTATGAGTATGTATAAGTGTGCATGTGTGTGTGTGCAAGATTGTGTGTTTGTGTGACGGTTTGTATATGACTGTGTGCCTGTGCATGTATATGAGTGTGTGTGACTTTCTGAGTGTGTATGTGTGTGCCATTGTGAGTGTATATATGATTGTGTGTGTGTGTGTGTGTGTGTGTGTGTGTGTTGTGAACTTTGAGAGACGACAGATATTCAAAAGTATGATGTCAATACTTAAACACTTAAAGGAGAGAATTTTCTCCAGGTCTGTGACAGTGTTGCTTGATCCCTAGAGAAGAAGAAGGAACAATGTCCACATGATGTCCAGGAAACTCAGAATCATAGAATTGCTAATTACTGAAGAGGTGTTTTCTAGTTAAATTATAATCCACCTGGAATTTGTCAGCTCTCTCTCTTTTGTTCCTTACTGGGTGTTCTGAGGCTGTTCGTATTTATCTTCAGTGTCTTACGATCTACATTTCACTAATATTACTTCATGCATAGTAATGGGATTCTCGTATTAGTATGTGTTTCTGCTGTCATATATCTTTAATTTTACATGAGACCCATAATATACTATGCTGCCATTATTTTTGCTTTAAGCAGTCAAGCCTTTTTTTAAATGGATTTTTAAATGAGACAAAATTATATTTTTAATATTTACTTAGGTATTTTCCCAATGGTAACATATTCCATTCTTTTGTGGATACTCCAATACTCCAATATACTCCATCTGGTATATTTTTCTTCTCTCTGAAGGAAATCCTTCTCCATTTCTTAGAAGGAACGTTTCTGTGAGCTTTTTATTTCTCACAAAAATCTCCTTTTTTAATTTTAAAAGATATAGAGATGCATATAAAATTTCACCTTGGTATTTTCCCTTAGTTCTCCATCTCTGTTGTCTTCCTGTGTGTGTGGTTTTCAGCCGTCCACTGCTCTGCCTGTGTTTCTTCTTATTTATCTCATTTCTTTGAATACCTTAAATATCCTTTTCCCTATTATAAATCACATTTATAGGATTCAATCTCTGTTTTTAAGTTTTTTCTGGTATTTATAGTTTTCAACAAGTTTATAAATTTCTATGTTATTTCTTTGAATAGCTATCCCATTTCTGAGACTCCAGTTGTACAGACCGTAGATCACATTGTTTAGTATTAATAGTAGGATGCTTTTAGGTTTTTGGTCCTTTTCCCTCCGGCTGCATAGTTTCCATTACTCTGTCTTCAGATCTGATCATTTTCCCTGCAGCACAATTTCTCGACAACAATACCATGAGCATCCAGAGTTAGAGAATTTGTTTGTCAGGGGAGCTAATCTGTCGCCATCCAGATGTTTAGAATCGTCCCTTGTTTCTACCTGCTAGAGGCCAATGGTCACATTTCCCCACCGGTTACAACAAAAATCACATCCAAACATTGCCAGATGTCTATTGGATCTTTCTTAGTCTTTTATTTCTACCTTGATAAGTTTGTATCTTCTGGTAAACCCAGATCAACAAAGAACAATGCACAGGCTATTTCCTCTGATACCTCTTCTTATGAATAAACTTTTTGTTTGAACTATGTCATCTGCCAGTAAATTATTGTCTGATTCCACACTATAACAGAAGAATTAAGTTGCTGATAGCAATGTGAAATCCCTAAAATATTTATATGTTTTACTCTATCTCTGTGACCAGCATTACCAATGCTGATATAATAGGCATTTAAGACAATGTTCTAATAATTTTCATATCTCCATCACTTTTTTATCTGTTTCTAGACAGATATTTTTTCTGATTTAATGTCAAATCTTCAAATGCCTGGTAATTTTGGTTGAATAGTAGACGCCATGGTTTTATATCGTGGGAACTAGCTTTTTTCAATGTTCTCAGAAAATACTGGACATGCTGAGTAACTTGCTTTTAAGTGTGCTGTGCCAGCCTTTCAGTAGTCTCTAATCTGTGACTGATTTAACCCGACCACTGTTAAAGTCTGACTGTCCTAATAGCTTACCTCAGTTAATAGGTCTGCCTGGTCTCTAACTAGCTGGGATTCAGATTACTCAGAGCATTGACTGTAGTAACTCAGGAGAGCACTTTGGGGTACTCCTCTGCAGATCTGCCTTTCTACCCCAGACATCCACAGTAGGTGTGCCCCTATACCCAGGCTTTATTTTCTCTATAATGTAGTCTAGAAAGTCCTTCCAGACACTAATTTAGGAAAAATTTAAGGATCACTTCTTTTATTTTCTTCCTTTTAAGTGCTAAGGTCCTACCCATCTGTTGTCCAATGGCTTAACCTCTATAATTTACATATTTCCAGTTCTCTAGTTGTTATCAGGAAGTTTGTCCCTTTAGCTTTTGATCCCCATGAGGCAATGGAGAAGCATCAGCGGGGATCTTCTATCAAATTAAGCAGCAGGTGGCTTTCACATAGTGATAAGCAGAGAGGCCATGGGTGTGAAGAGCAGAGCAGTGGGTGAATGAGAGGGCTTGACAGGGGAGAGGGAAGGGGTGAATGAGAGGGCTTGACAGGGGAGAGGGAAGGGGTGAATGAGAGGGCTTGACAGGGGAGAGGGAAGGGGTGAATGAGAGGGCTTGACAGGGGAGAGGGACAGGGAACTGTTGTAATTAAATTACAATCTCAAAAACAGAGAAAACAAATACCACATCTCCCACTGTGCCGCCTTTTACAACAGACATTACTTTCTC
This sequence comes from Micromys minutus, assembly GCF_963924665.1. Taxonomy (NCBI): domain Eukaryota; kingdom Metazoa; phylum Chordata; class Mammalia; order Rodentia; family Muridae; genus Micromys; species Micromys minutus. The sequence continues at coordinate 148,535,035 of NC_137969.1, read as the reverse complement.
TAGTATTTTGAGTGATGGAGTGTTTGAAATCAGCCTGCTGCAAGAATCACTCCACAGCAAGGAAGTAAATGATTATTATTATTAGTTCTTTGGACATTCCATGTGGATAAGAGAAATGGACATCTAAATTATCCTATGAAAATCAACCTCAGGTCTGAAGCAAATAAAATTATCATTCATTACATGTTTTGGGTTTATTATTGGTAGCATGTTAGTTTTAGGTCAGATTTATGGCAAAAACTGTCATGCTTATAATGTTATATGACTACTTTGATTCTATACTAGGCCCAAATGTGCTATAATATGTTCAGTATATTTATTCCCATTTTATAGGACTTGGTACATAATTTTACTATTTCAAATGATATTATATTTTGCTTTTGTGCCTTGTTACTGGCTATATTTATAATTAATTGGATCCTAAGTCTTTGGCTTAGAGCACAACCCTTTTTATAAAATAATTCCCACGGTAAAATAGGAATCATTTTATAATGATTTGATTTTATAATGGTGTTTTCAGGGACATAGTATAGCCATCATTTTTAAAAGGCTCTAGTTCGTCTCCTATATTTCCTTTCCATATGGTTTGTGATAGACCTTAACTCTTGAACTCAGACACAGGCTGAGAACAATGATCTCACCTTTCTATTGGCTCTGCCTTCCATGGGATAAGAAAGCAGAATAGTCATTAGAATATTGTATTTAAATTATATCTCAAAGGAAAGCCAATCTGAAAAGTGGATTAGCAAGAGTTCTTCTAGTTGAAGTAAGAAAATCCCGGACCCCTACTCACAGTCCTCCCAGATGACTGCCTACCAGTCCCCACAGCCCTTATAGGCAGATAGAGATTAGCATTTGCAGCCGTCCTGTCTGAGACTAATTCCAGGGCCAGCAGCTGCTTGCTGGAATATTTGAGCAGGTCATATAACTCTTTGAGACTGTGTTCTGCAAAACCACAGAGGACTTTAGCAATTATACTTCTCTATCAGTTATGAATGTTGTTAGAAACCTAAATAATAGTGATTAAGATAATAGAAACATTTCCTAGTTAAAAACAAATGCAAGGGCTAGGGAAGGCTTGGTTAAGAGCACTGGCTGTTCTTGCAGAGGACTTGGGTTTGAGTCTCAGGATGTCCGAACCTCATGGCAGCTCATGACCATCTGTAACTCCAGTTCCAAGGAAAATGACACCCTCTACCAGACAAAACACCTATACATATAAAAATAAAGATGAAGTTTTGAAAGATCAAGGCTGAAGATGTAGCTCAGTGGTACACCACTAACATATAACACCCTGAGTTCAATCCCTAGCAACCCATAGAAAATGAAATACTTTTTAAAAAGCTCAAGTGTATACAGTTGTTGAAGTTTTTTTTTTTTTTTTTTTTTTCTTCTCTTTTTAAAGGTTTGTTATTTGGGTAAATGTCAGCTCTCTTCATCTGCTTTGATTATACGCTCCTCCAGTGAGAGTTCTGCTGATGGGATAAAGACCAAAGGCAAGTTGTAGAGGAAAGAGTTCATTTTACCTTACAGCTTCCAGTCTGGAATGATGGAAGTCAGAACAGGAACTCAAGCAGGGCAGGAACCTGGAGGCAGTAACCCAAGCAGAGACTGTGGAGCAACACTCCTTACTGGCTTGCTGCTCATGGCTTTTTCAGCTTCCCTTTTTATACAGTTCACAACCATCTGCCCAGGGTTGACACCACCCACAGTAGGCTGGACCCTTCCACATTAATCATTAATTTTTCAAAAACTGCACTATGAACTTGCCTAAAAGAAATCAGATGGAGGCAGTCTCTCAAATAAGGTCCATCTTCCCAGGTACCGCTAGTCTGTGTCAAGTTTTCATCTTAAAGTACAAAACAAACCATGAGGAATATACACCAGCTCAAATGTGCTATAATGTGTTCACTATATTTCTTTCTGCCACCCCACATTGGCCACTCTCCATATTTGCCACTTAATAGTTTTATTCATCTGTATATACTGTTTCAAAGTTACAAGACAGCAATTCCAGAAGGAATGAGCAAGACTTTCCATCTCTAGAAATTAACTCTGAACCTCTTAAATTTTAAAGGAAATTCTCTTCCGACACCATTTGTTTTGTATTATATTATCCGATGGCCAACTTTAGTCAACCAGTTGTTAAGGAAACCAATTTGGACCAAGTAATTGTTTTGTTTTCTTTGTTTTATTTTTCTTCTAAGGATGAAGTTGGGACTCATGCTTTTGAGTCATGGGATTTCTAGCTACCCTCACCCCAAACATCAGAGTGGTGTTATCAGATGATGGGAAATGGGAGGAGTTTGGCTGGCTTTATGTCTGTTCACACATTTGCTGGTTGGTGACTGTTATATGCTCCAGATATGAGTGTTTGTGAAGGGATTTGACCCTTTGTCATGAAAGCTTGTTAGGAAAGACTGAGGAGTGGATAAAGTTGTAATAAAGAATAAGAATGGCCTTCATGGAGCTAGAGATGGCTCAGTGGTTAAAGAAGCACTTCTGGAAACTGAGAGTTCGACCCCCAGCACTCTCAAAGGGTGACTCACAAGCACTCCAGCTCCAGGGGCATTGACAACTCTGGCCTCTTAAAGCACCTGCACTTATGTGTACAGACTAAAGGCACACATGTGTACAATTAAAAATGATAAAGTAAATGTTCAAACAGAATGGCATTCAGTGTTTTGTATCAGTGATGATTATAATCTAAACTTGCAATGCCTCCTTTGGGAGGTTCACAAATGATCGTGATTTTAGATAGAAGTTCACACCCATCAAAAATGAAATTATGGCAAGTTCCCAGAACTTATATTTTGAGGCTTTTTTTCAAGTGAGTCTTCTTTGCAACAAAATGGAAAACTATAGCTTTGCATGACTGGCGATAATTCAAAGTGGTAGAGCAAGGTATTTGGGGGTGGTGTGTACCTACAGCGCTTTATTTCTTGAGAGGAGGGATACTAATAAAAAAAATGGCTGAGTAGTAACTGTAGTTTCAGTTTAGCACAACTTCTCATATAATGTAAGCAGTCAGTACTGTTGGCAGCTTTTATTATTATTGACAATTTTCTCCAGCACCAGGAGACCTGGACCTTAATGGATGCTTCAGCTATGGTTCAGCTGCTTGGTCACAATCTGTGAAATGAAGTCACTCTCACCCACGTCTGCTTGCAATAGACACCACTGAAATCTCCCAGTTCAATCCGCCAGGAACAGTATGCTATTTCCAGTGCATTCTGTAGGTCAAGGAAAATTTCATGCCTCAAGATTGTTTCAAAGGCATTTGCAAGATTGATACAGTATCTATAAAGGGTATAGAGTTCCTCAGAAGAAAACAGCAAATTCAAGAAGCAATGATTAGTGGTTCTCCTTATCCCAGCATGTTGGGAAGGACACATGATAAATGACTCCAACCCTTAACAGAATGCTTAAAATTTCTGTATCTGATAACAGCATAGCATGTGTGAAGCTAAGTACTGGAAGTGATTGAGCAGATGTTTTCCTGCTCTAATTTAAAACAAATTAATCAAATCATGATATTACCAGGCTGCTTATAGACATCAAATATACATATATATAGTTTATATATATATATATAATCTAAACTTGTGTGAGTGTATGTGTCTGTGTGCACACATGCACTAAGATGTGCATGCATGCATAAATATTGTGGGAACCAACATTCAATGTGGTAATGGGCTTAAAATAATTTAAGTTTTTCTACAAGCAAAGCATACTGCTGGGTTTGTATACAGGCTTTTGGTGAGAGCAGCATAGGAGACCTTACTAAACTTTGCAAACTGTTTTTAAAAAAATACCTTTAGAGATACTGAGAGAGTCTGGTTGGGCAGAAAGAGCATGAAAGTTTTGGGGTTTTTTGTTTTGTTTTGTTTTTTTTAATCTTGGTCATGGCCTCATTAATGTTTGGTTCTGTACCCTCTCTGTAAGATTGGAACTATAAAACCAACTTCAAATAAATATTATTGAAGGTTGAATGAAATAATGTTTCTAACGTTCATAGTGTCTAATACAGGACATACCATCAATATCTCACTTTTTATTTTGCTTTTGTTTCTTTCTGTACTCAAATATAATGAGTGTGCAGCACTTATTTGAGTCTGATCTTACCTTCCCATAGTGTTTAAAATATCTTCCATCTGGGAAATAACATGGGAAAACTACCTAGTTCCATCCTAACTAGACAGGGGTGTGTAAGAATAAGAGTTTGACTTTGAGTCCTAGTTTTTTTTTTTTTTTTTTTGGTTTGTTTGTTTGTTTGTTTATATTCCTGTGACAAGCTCTATGACCTAAAACAATGTGAGGAGGTCAGGGCAGTGACTAAAGGTAGGATCCTAAAGGAAGCAACTGAAGCAGAGCCCATGGAAGAATGATGCTTATTTGACTTGTACTCAATGGCTTCCTTAGCCTGCCTTGTATTCCTGACTAGGAAATTGTGCTGCCTGAAGTGGGCTAGGTATTTCTACATCAAGTAATTTAAAACAATATCCTTAAAACAAAAATGCCCACAGACCAACATAATTTGGGCAATTCCTCATCAAGGCTCTCTTCCAAGATGATTCTAAGTTGTGTAAAGTTGACAAAAATAACCACCATATCATCCTACCAAAAGATCAATCTGTTGATTAAGTCAGGGCCTCCATAAGCTAATTGTCTCTGAATATGCCTCTATGAACTCATCACAAGAGCTATGATGCATACAGTATTTCTTAATGTAATCAAGTTGACAATCAAGATTAACCATCATAGTTTAATTACCTTTAATGTTCAAACCAGAAACTTTCTCCCATCTTCCCTTGTCTGAAGAGAATTTATGACAATTATACTTTTAACATTTTTTAAACGTCAAGACTTCATAGAGATAACACTCCACTGTGCATTTCTATTGCATAAAGGTTTCTTTTTTCCCCTTATATCCTACCAACATTTACTATTTTCTTAATGCTGTTGCTGGATATTATCTGTCCTAATAGGTATATACTGGTATCCCTGTTTATAAGTAAGGAATCTGGGGTTTGGAAATGTGATGGGTTCAAGTTTACTTCTCTAGCTGTGTGATAAAACACTGACCAACACATGATGGTATAAGAAAGGGGCCTACTTATTCCTACTCTTCCACGTCACAGTCTATCACTGGAAGGAGAGAGCCAACTACTCAAGGAAGAAACATAGAAGCAAGAACTAAAACACAGACCACAGATGGATTTTGTTAAGTGGCTTAATTTCTTGCTTTTGTTCAATTACTTTTTACATACAGCCCATGCCCACTTGCCTAGGGATGGTACCACCCACAGTGGCCTAAGTCCTTGTAGAACAATTAGCAGTCTCACAGACATGCCATAGGCCAATAACAAAGAAGTAATTCCTCTGTTGAGAGTTCTTTGTAGGTGTATTAAATTGATAATTGAATGTATCTTTAATTAAACTTAATTTAATTTAATTGAACCATGTTACTCTACCCTTTGTCGACTTTGGCACACAAACATAGCCTTTTCTTTTGTAGATTTTTTCCCAAGATCTTATATTCAAATCATAATATAAAATGCAATGTAACTTTAAAAACCCAAAATTCTTTAAAATTTCCAATGGCTTAAAATTTCCAACTCTCTTTAGGATATTACATCTTTCAACCATAGGCTCCTGTAAAATTAATTTTTAAAATTAAATACCTTATTATCCTAAGAGGAAAGAATCAGGACATAAAACAGTGACACTTAAGCAAAACCAAAGTTTAACATTGTAACTAAAATCCTACAGCTCAATGTCTGACATCTGGAACTCACTCAAAATCTTCTGGGCCTAAAGTCCTTGGGTAGCTATACTTCTCCAGCTCTGCTGTTTATAGCACACATAGCTTGTCTCAAAGGCTCAGGCTGCCTCCATTTTATAGATGCCTTTGTCTTTGACAATCATCTCACAGTTCTGGCATCTCCTATAAGAGTTCACTTCAATGCTGCGTATCTCATCTTATTCAAAACTGATTTTTTTCCTACCTAGATAACCAGCATTTGTTGTTCCAGTAAAGAAAACTTTAGAGTAGTAATAGTCTGTTACTAAGAGATGATTGTTTGGCCCCAGCTGATCAGACACTACAGATTCTTAATTCAAAATATTCAATAGTCATAATAAAGTTTTTAAGGGACTCTCAAACTTTAGTCTAGAATTTTATAAGCCAGGCTCCATTGTCAACATTATTTCAGAACTGAGTTCCCACATTTCACTAAGTTCTGAGCATCTAATGACTTGTCCAGATCAAAGTTTTAAATTCTTACAAAGTCCTTCCCAAAACAAGATGATCAAACCTATTACAGCAATACCTCACTATTGGAACCAAATTCTGTTCTAGTTTGTCTCTATATTTCTGTGAGTAGATATCAACCAAACACAACATTGAGAAATAAATAGTTTATTGTTGCTTAAACTTCTGTGCTATAGACCATCATAGAAGGAAGCCAGAGAGGAAGCTCAAGGCAGGAGGTAAGGCAGAGATCATGGAGGAATTCTGCTTGCTGGCTTTCCCTCCTATGTCAATCAACTCCCCACAGACATTCCCACAGGCCAGTCACACAATGGAAAATGCCTTCATTGTCACTATTCCTGTCAGGTAACTATGACAACAGATAAACACTGAACACAAGTTTGTTGATGAGCAGTAGAGGCTCAACCAAGAACTCTTGAGCCTTGAGATTTTACTTGAAGGCTTCTTGCATTACTACAATTCCAGAGATGCAGCGTCTCTGGGGGAAAATTTATGATGGAGAAAATCTATTTAAGAAAGGAACACCTTCAAGTCTCTTCTCATTTATAAGAGCCACTGAGGATGGAAAAGCCATTCTTGCCAAATCATTGCCTGGTCAAAAGCACAGTTCAGAATTTTACATTCTGCAATTCTCAATAGAAGCTTCTAGAGTCTAGTTTCTCTGCTGTCTCTAGTTTCTCAGCTGAATGTTTTGGATCTTTTCTTTCTTGTATCTATATGCAGGTCCTCCCTGAAGCCATTGTTCATGTGCATGTGTGCATCCAGTTATATTGCTTTGATGGTGAAGCTAACAAAACATTCTTATTTGACACATGGCACTGAACAGGAGACATGGGCAGAAATAGAAGCAAGAAAAGTGAAGAAAACAAAATGGGGAGAGAGATGGTAGGCTGATATAACTAACATGACACATATTTTGTGCAAAAAATATTCTATACCTGTCTATGGCAAATTGAAAAACAGGATTCTCCAAACAGGAGGACAAACTTAACACATCACCATGGACCATTACTGGAATATCAGAAGGGGTTTGTGTCTCATCATCTAACAGGTCACAGAGCTAGGACTCAAAAAGGGCAAATGCCCTGACTGACCCCACAACCAAAATCATGCGGGAAACATGATAGGCCATGATCTGGTGGCAATACCCCTTGAGAATTTGCATACTGCTCTAGCCAGTCACCTGCTTCAGCCCCTTTCAAGCAAGATCATGAACACAACCAGGAGCAAATCTAGCCAATGTCACTTGCAGATGTTAATTGGCAGCATGCAGATGAATCAAAGAAATGTCGAGTTAAATCAGTTACTACAAAGGCACCTTTGCAAGTGCTTTGGATGACTCAAAGTGCAGTATGAGGTCCTTGTGCCAATGTCTTTAATGCTGTGTGAGTTAGGACCAGTGTTTTAACTTCCCTAAACCTTAGTTTCCTCATCTATAAAGTATGAATTAACCTAACCTTACATAGTTTATATTGTAAATAACTAACCATGTATGTGAGCAGAAAATGGGCACATACTGAGCACTTTATATATGGCATTAAGATATCATTTACCAAAGAATTTTCCTATTCCATACTGAAAGGACAACCAAAGTTTGAGTTCTTCCTGCATCCTAGTATTGGAGGACATAACAGCACATAATTTAGAGCTCTTGAGGTTGGATGACAATTCACTTCTGTTGGTCATCCAGAATGGATTATGTTTCAGTGACCTAACAAGTTTCTGCAGTCTGAGACTGGGAGCCCTTCAGTAAGGCTTTGCACTGTTCCTATCAGCAGCCAATGATGGTAATATGCCCATAAGAAGCTAGATAATGCTCTTTGGAAAAGCACTACATGTGTTAACACGGCTATTATATTTGATTCAAGTTAGGAGCTATTTAAATTTAATTAAACATTTAGGATATGTCTTGAGTGCTGGGTTTTGGAAATAGAAGGACAAATTATTCTCATCCTTGCTGGAGTTAGTCTTTGTGGCCTCATCTGAGTTTATCTAAAATGCTCTTTTCATTAAACTGAGATCCCAATGTGGGACAAAAGCCACAGAAGCAAGATGGCCTCCATGCCACAAATCAAGATGGCACCTGGTGTCAAAGTGTATGATTTCTGAAGATGTTTACCAGACCTAGGCTGTACTTGGTGACATCTGACAAAGTAGGTGGTTTGATGGAATTCTCTTCCCTGACAAGGTTGTTGTTTTCCTTTTATAATTAACCTGTTTTAGAAGAAGAATTGTTTTAAGACTACCCTATACCTTGCTTCTTGTATTTATCTCCTTGTTTTATTACATGATAGTTTTTTGGGGGGAGGGGTATTTCCTCACTTGTGAAGTTTCCCTTTAATTAGAGTTAGACTATAAGGCCATAAAATAAAAGAGATGACTTTAGTTAATGAAAGTATTTTACAGGTGCTATCAGAAGTGGAGTAGGAGAAGGGAAGGTGTCCCTTAGAAGGCACATCAGGAAAGCTTTCTCTAAGGGGTTGACATTTGTGATGAGACCAGAATGACAAAAAGAAAAAAAAAAGAAAAAAAAAAAAAAACCTGGAGTGATATCTGAGAGAAAAGTGTTCCACAAGAAGTGTGCTGCAAGAGCAAAAGCTGCAAAGCCCGAGTGAGCAAGGCATATCAGAGGAAAGAAAACTAGCCAGGCAGAGCTGACGTGAAGTGAAGAAGGGCAAACTGGCAGCAGGTAAGGATGGGGAGACCCTGGCAGCTGAACTCTGCAGAGAGGACAAGGAACCACAGTCTTCCATGCAATTTCTTCCTCCAGCTGTGGTCTCCATCTGCCTAGCACAGCAGGCTACTCACTAGCCATGCCTGCTACTTTACTAAGAATTTGGATTAAGATCAAGTTATATTTTAAAATTCGGATCCTTAAGCTACAATTTTAAGTGCCTGGTAGTCACTCTGGCTAATGGTTACCCTATAGACCATCATAGCTACAAAGCCTATCCATCATGGCAGAGAGTCTGTTAGTCATTGCTGTTGGATATATTTTCTGTAGGCCACACACGCCCTTCTTTATGTTAGTTTCTATGTGTGATATAAAGTGAAGTGAGTTATGACCCTCATTCCCTGGTAACTTCAAGATTAGTGAATCAGTGTGTGAGTTGGTGCAATTCTAGGCAGCAAGTGTCAAGAGTCATGGCCGCCATGATAGAAGGCCAGATAGAATGACACAAGAATAAGCCCACACAGCTACAGATCCCTAGATTTGGCAAAGGTATCAGAATCATTGGGGAAATGGGATTCTCTTTCACAAATGGTGTTGTGGGAAAGGTGAGCTTTCACACACACATGAATAAAAGTGGATCCTTGTCACACATTCTGCACAAAACTCAATTCAGAGTGGATCAAAAGCTGAATGTAAGACTTGAAACTTTGAAACTACTGAAGGGAAGCATGGGAAAAGTACTTCAAGACACACATCATAGGCAAATAGTTCTAAAAGGGACTTGGGAAGTAATTCCAAGAGTGGATTGGATGGAATAACATGGAAGTAGGAAACCATGCACAGCAAAGGTCTCCAGTGTGAAACATAAAAGTAGGGGGGAAATTTTATGAACCATACATTAGTGAAGCATTAATATGCAGCAGATAGAAGGAATTGTAAAATTAACCCCCAAACACTAAGTCATTTAATCAATAAATTAAGTTGTTGAGCTGAACAGACAGTTCTCAAAAGAAGAAATCCAAATAACCAAGAAATACTCTAGAAATACTGGTGAAATGCAAGGTCAAATTGCTTTCGGATTTAATCTCATCCCAGTCAGAAGAGCGACTAACATCAACTAGAAAACAAATAACAACAAGTGCTGGCAAGGATTATGAGAAAGTGGAACCCTATTCGGTGCTTGTGGGAATGTAACCTAGCACAACACTATGGAAATCAATTTGGAGGGTCCTCACAGATCTAAAACCATGAAATTATATGACCAACAATATCACCCTTGGGTACATATTTTACACATCCATTTTTATTGCTTATTTTATAGCCAAAAAAAAAAAAAAATAGTACCAGCTTAGGTGGCTGTCAACAGATGAATGGATAAAGAGAACAACCAATGGAATTCTATGCAGCCTTGAAGAGAAACAAAATGTGTTTGCAGGAACATGAGTAGAACTAAAAATCTTTATATTAAGCAACATAAGCCAGACTGAGAAAGGCAAAAACTACATATTTTCTTTCACTAAAGAGCTTACTTTTGAAGATCTGTATGTATCTATATACAGGTCACAAAGCCAGAAAGGGTATCATGAAACAGTAGGAAGAAATCTCATGGAAGATGGGAGATAACGGAATGTACATGCTAAGAGGGGGGAAGGAAGAGACCCCCTGGGAACAGGAAGTAACTGGGAGAGCACTGGGAAATGAAGTGGATGGCACACACACATAATGATGCTATGTTAGAACCCATGTCTCTGGATGCTAAATCATAAGGATCATTTTTAAAACCATAAATTAAGAAAAGGAAAATGAACCATTGTCAGGGCCCAGAAAAAAAAGTGCTGTGGGCATCAGATGACTGACTAAGCTGGCAGTTATATCACAAAAGGCTCCGTGGTCAAGAGTACTCACTGTGAGAGGAGATGGTACAGTGTCTCTGAACTGAGAGGAAGAAGTTGTGCCTGATGAAAGCTTAGTCTGAGCCAAGAATTTGTAGGCAGCAAGTAAATGGTGAAAATGGTAACCAGTCTAGTTTACCTGGTATCTGGCTGAGTGCAGGGAACTGTGAGAGAAATACCAGAAGACAGTACGAAAGGCCTCAGAGCCAAGCTGAATGCTTTTATCTTTATCTGAGAGGTGAATGTCATGGGGGTTTACCAAAGGCATCACATCATTAGAGCTGTGCTTCAGAAGGGCTTGGCTGGTCTGCACTGTATGTGGGGACATTGTATCTGGGGTGCAAACAGAAAGGGTGAGAGATTCATATGCACTGGGCAGGGATACTGAGGTCTGTTTGCAATGGAGCAGGTTTCCCAGGCTGTTTCTGTTTCACTGTATACTCCAAAAGCATTTCCAGACAAATGGAGACCAGCTGCTTGGAATATACCATTCCAAATTAGCCTTGAGAGGCTGAGGGCGTGGTCCCATTGGCAGACTGTTTACCTGGTGTGTCTGAGCCTTTGGTTCAATCCCCAAGTGGTGGCCAGTGCATGTAATTCCAGCTCTGGGAAGGTAAAGTTTATCCTTGGCTGAACAGTGAGTTCAAAGCCAGCCTGGGCAAAAGACACTGTCTTTACAAAAAGGGGAAAGGCTTGAGATTCAAAAATATATGTGTATTACTTATAATGAGCATCCATTAGTCCTGCAGGATTGGATTATACTATTTGATTTTTTTTTTTAAGAACAAAATGCTCTTTATGGCCGTTAATTCTCCCTGATGGTGAGTTTTGAAACTTTACTCATAAAAACTCCCCTGGATAGCTTCCTATGCTGAGTCCTGAGTTCCAACCCCAGAGCTTCCAATTGAGTACATCAGGAGTGGGAGTCAGAAGGTGATCAGTGACACCTTCCTGGCCTGGACACCCTCCTGGTCACAGATTCTCCTTGTAGGTTATCAGCTATGCCCCTTCAAATAGAGAAAGAAAAGGTCCCTCTGATAAGTCTTCTGCCTTTGAAAAGGACCATGACACATTCTTCCATCCACAAATGTCTTCTTCTCTTATCGACATAAGATAGGCTTGAAGAATTATTCCTTTTTCCTCTTTCCTGCTGATTTGCCAAACTTAATCTGCCTACCCTTTGCCATTTATTCTTCCTCTTGACATATCTGGGAGTGACTTCTACAGACCCTGTGGGTCTCAGCCATGCATTGTAGAATTATCAGTTAACTGGTCTGACCCTCCCCGCAGCCTGGGCTCCATGGGGACCACAAATGTTCTCATAACCCTCTAAATTGAAGTCATTACCAAAGTCATTTCACAGATGAAATTATGAAGTCTCAGAGAGTGTGAATAGCATCCTCAAGGACACGGGTAAATACCTAAGGGCTTGAAGCTCCAGGGTCCTGAACCCAACATCCCATAGGTTTGTCCCTTAACCAGTGTGGCCTAAAGACAACAGTTGAAGACAGGTTACATATATTATTCCTTGAGGTCATAGAGGCACTCTTATTCTGACAGAAGTAGGCAAGTGGCAGTGTCCTCTTTACCCTTGGGTTTTGTTTGCTAGCATCTGCTTCCAACTCCAGCCTTTCCTGTTTCTGTGTCTCCAAAGATAGACTCAGTCAGGATCACCATTCACAGGATCACCATTTCACCCCTCTGAAAAACCCGAATTCCCAATTCACAATCACACAGGGAGTCCAGAGCGTGATAATTACAGACTTTTCTTCCATTCCACACTGTGGAGAAGCTTTCACAATTTGGCACAGCCCTTTTCTTCCAAATACATCAGACCACAGACAAATGCTTTCAGAAAGTAACTCTTGACACTTTCAGCTGGCTACCTGTGCCTCTGCATAGCAGAGGAGGGGTTTGAGACAGAGTCCTCTTCTGAACAAAGTTCCTGTAAAGTGAGGATCAAGGACCTGAACCATCTGCAGCTAGGCTTTTGAAGGGTGGGGTGTGAGGAGGTCTAACTCCCAAGGACTTTCCTATCCTAGGTGGAGCAAATGGACCAGAAGTGAAGTGGACCAAACAGTTGCATCAGTCCAAACCTACATCGGCAGAGGCACTAACACAGCAGCTAGACAGACACCGCCCTGTCGGTCTTCCAGTAGCAAGTCAGCTTGAAGACCAGGTTCGAGGCTCATCGCCTTGGAAAGCTCTCCCGACTTCCACCCTCCATGTCTTATTCATCTCACCTCCCCAGCCCCTGGCCCTTGGATACTAAGTGCCTAACATGTCTTCACACAATGCACAAAAACATTAATTATAGGACATGACATGCCCTGGCACAAGAGCTTTCTGGAACTGCTGGGCTGGTTGTTGTACAAAGATTGATTTTTTCCTTTCTGCAATAGTGGCTAGAACTGGATGGTATTCACTTCCTATATGTTTGCCTAACAAGGGAACACATGTGTTGACTGTATGACATGGCATGGTACAATGGCATTCTGCAGCTATTGTTTTCACGAAGAGGAAAATGGGTTTTGGCCTTATAAAACAGTAGATAGGACTGAGCTCAAACCCAAGTGCTATATTTGGTTTTGTTAACCAAAGGTAGATTTGATTCAGTTGGATTTAAGTACTTTATTTATTATTGTATGAATATGCATATATATGGTATGTATATTTGTGGAGGGCTGCATGGCATCCATGTGGATGTCAAATGAAAACTTTCAAGCGTCAGTTCTCTCCTTCTAAGGTAGGTTCTAGAGAGGGAACTAAGGTTTTCGGGATTGCGTGGCAAATGCTTGCACACTGAGCCGTGACACTGGCCCCAGCTTTGTTTCAACAGCCTGGACACTGAGAAATCTGGACAGATTAAGCCCCTTGGGTAAGGCAAAAAGAACTAGCTCACAAAGTATTTGAACTATGTGACCTTAAAAATATGCAAGGATGCCCTGGCACGTGGAAGCTTGGAGACGTGGCTGCTCTAGGTTCCTTCCAACCTTGAGACTCTGATTTTAGAGTTTGCTTTTATTCGACTGCACGGCTCCTTTATTGGTCTGAATATATATGGGGATATTTTTCATCTTCCAAAGTGAGCCGAAGGCTGCCTCCCCACTTACCTATGGAGCTTTTGGTGGGCACCGTGGATTGACTTATAGTGCGGCTGACTCGCAGGCTGCATGATTCACTGTGTGCTATAGATGCCCCCGAGCACGTATATCACTGTGTCTGCTGTTCCAAGATGACACTGTTATTTCCCCACCTGTGCAAACACAGCTGTAATAGTGATGCACGGCCAGCCGGCCTCCCCCAGAGCAAAGAGAAGAGAGCACACGCCCTCTGGCTCTGTGGACCTCCACACACCCTTTGCTGAATCTCAACACCTGATTTCAAGACTGTTAAAAGGAGAAGAAAATTGCAAATTAACTCACATTACCAGCAAAACCAAATCAGCTTGCCTGGGAAATCACTGCCTCTTGTTCCTGAGATCTGCAGAAGCTCAGGCACCCTCTGTGGCTCCCCCCAAATCAAAAGGGTTTCCAGCAGTTTCAGCAAATAAGCAGGCTCCAAGCCTCCTGTCTTTGTTGGGGATTTGATTCAAACTGGGTCTGTGAGCTGAAAGACACAAAAGGAAAAAAAAAAAATCCCGTGTGATACAGCTTTGAAATCTTTTTTTTTAAGTCGGCACCACAGGAAAGAATAATACATGATAAATTGCTACATCTGGCCTTAAATTTATAAAGAAAACATTAACGCAAGAGACCAAATTTGTTTCTCTCCTTTGTCATTTAAAGAGACTTTGAATTCCTCTTTACCTTTCATTTATTTGTCCCTTTACCTAATCAATTACGAAACTGTACCAAAGTATCATCCTGCTTTTTAAAGTGTCCCTCTCTCCTCCAGCATCCCTCTCCCTCTCATCACCCCTCCCCCACAGCATTCTTCTCCCCATACATCCTTCTCCCCACAGCATTTCTCTTCCCCCCAGTATCCCCCTCCATGAAGCAATGTACTTTTGCCCCCAAATTCACACACATTTAAATAACAATAACTGAGAAAAGTGGGGGGAGGAGATGGCAGTTGCTAAGCCTGTCTTTCCAAAGATAAGGTGTATGTGTGGGTTCTGGGGTAGAAAACAGAGCCAGGAACTTACTTGCCATTGAACAAGAGATTTAAAGTAGCCATCTGGAGTCAAGGTGAGATGGCCCTTTTGTATGATTCTGGCCACCCTCTTCATCCCAAAGGTACCACTGACTCATGCCATTTCCTAATAGAAATGGACTCTGAAGAGAATGGAACTGGGTTCCACATCTTTCTCTTATTTGTACTCAGCAAGCCAGGGTCAAATCTACTGTAATTCCTTCATTTGGACACTATTCTTCCACTGCATTATGATAAACACCTGGGGGATATTTTCTTTTCTCCTTCAGTCACTGCTATGCTGCTCCACATAATTTCCCAACCTGATAAAAGCTCCACATGTCAGGAGAGAAGTTCTGCCTGAATTTTCTGTTCTTATCCTACCTAGGTACCATGATGACTTAGCCTGATTGCAGCCCAACCAGGTAGCTTCCTTGTACCATGGTGTTCCTCTCTGCATGACATTCCTCTCCCCTAAAGCATACTGCACAGAAGGATCTATCATCCCAAAGCATCCCTCATCCCTAGAGCAACCACACTTCTACAGCATATCTCTCTCTCTCTCTCTCTCTCTCTCTCTCTCTCTCTCTCTCTCTCTCTCTCTCTCCAGCAACTGTCACTCTCTAGTGTCTCTCTATCTCCACCATCCCTCTCTCTCCAGCATCCCTCTCTCTCCAGCACACCTCTATCTCCACCATCCCTCTCTCTACAGCATCCCTCTCTCTAAAGCATCCCTCTTTCTCCAGCACCCCTCTCACTCCAGCATTCCTCTCTCTCCACCATCCCTCTCTCCAGCACCCCTCTCTCTCCAGCACCCCTCTATCTCCAGCACCACACTCTCTCCAGCACCCCTGTATCTGCAGCATCCTCTCTCTCCAGGATCCCTCTCCAGCATTCCTCTATCTCTAGCATTCCTCTTTCTACAGCATCCCTCTCTCTCCATCATCCCTCTCTCTCCAGCATACCTCTCTCTACAGCATCCCTCTATCTCTAGCATCCCTCTATCTACAGCATGGCTCCATCTACAGCATCTCTCTATCTACAGCATTCCTCTTTCTAAAGCATCCTACAATCTCCAGCATCCCTCTCTCTATAGCACCCCTCTGTCTAGAGCAGCCCCTTATCTACAGCATCTTACTTACTCTATAACCTCTCTCTCTCTCTCTCTCTCTCTCTCTCTCTCTCTCTCTCTCTCTCTCTCTCTCTCTCTCGCGCGCGCGCGCGCTCTCTCTTTGCAGCACTCTTCCATCTCCAGCATCCCTCTATCTCCAGCATCCCTCTCTCTATAGCACCCCTTTGTCTACAACAGCCCCCTATCTACAACATCTTCCTTACTCTATAACCCTCCCCTCTCTCTCACTCCTCTATCTACAGCATCCCTCTCTCTCTCCAGCATCCCTATATCTACAGCATCCTTCTATCTACAGCATCCCTTTATCTACAGCATCCCTCTCTCTCCAGTATCCCTCTATCTCCATCATCCCTCTCTCTCCAGCATCCCTCTCTCTATAGCACCCCTCTGTCTACAGCAGCTCCCTATACACAGCATCTCCCTTACTCTATAACCCCCCTTTCACTCCTCTATCTCCAATATCCTTCTCTCTATAGCACCCCTCTGTCTACCACAGCCCCCTATTTACAGCATCTTCCTTACTCTATAACCCTCCCCTCTCTCTCACTCCTCTATCTACATCATCCCTCTATCTACAGCATCGTTCTATCTATAGCATTCCTCTATCTACAGCATCCCTCTCTCTCCAGTATCCCTCTATCTACAGCATCCCTCTAACTACAGCATCTCGCTCTCTCCAGCATCCTCTCTCTACAGCATCTCTCTCCAACATCCCTCCCTCTACAGCATCCCTCTATCTCCAGCATCCCTCTCTCTATAGCACCCCTCTGTCTACCACAGCCCCCTATCTACAGCATCTTCCTTACTCTATAACCCCCCTCTGACTCCTCTATCTCCAGCATCCCTCTCTCTATAACACCCTTCTGTCTACCACAGCCCCCTATTTACAACATCTTCCTTACTCTATAACCCTCCCCTCTCTCACACTCCTTTATCTACAGCATCCCTCTCTCTACAGCATCTCTCTTTCTACAGCATCTCTCTATCTACAACATGCCTCTATCTACAGCATCCCTCTCTCTCCAGTATCCCTCTCTCTCCAGTATCCCTCTATCTATAGCATTTCTCTATCTATAGCATCCCTCTCTCTGCAGTATCCCTCTATCTACAGCATCCCTCTAACTACAGCATCCCTCTCTCTCCAGCATCCCTCTCTCTACAGCATCCCTCTCAATACAGCATCCCTCTCTCTACAGTACCCCACTGTCTACAGCAGCCCCCTATCTACAGCATCTTCCTTATTCTATAAGCTCTCTCCCACTCTCTCTCATCCTTTTCTCTCCAGCACTATTCTATCTACAGATTCACTCTATATATAGCATCCCTCTCTATCCAGTATCCCTCTATCTAGAGCATCCTTCTATCTACAGCATCCCTCTCTCTCCAGTATCCCTCTCTCTACAGCATCCCTCTCTCTCCAGTATCCCTTTATCTACAGCATCCTTCTCTCTCCAGCATCCCTCTCTCTACAGCATCCCTCTCAATACAGCATCCCTCTCTCTACAGCATCTCTCTATCTACAGCATCCCTCTATCTACAACATCCCTCTATCTACAGCATCCCTCTCTCTCCAGCATCCCTATATCTACAGCATCCCTCTATCTACAGCACCACTCTCTCTACAGCATCCCTTTCCAGCATCCCTCTCTCACCAGCATGCCTATATCTACAGCATCCTTCTATCTACAGCATCCTTCTCTCTGGAGCACCTCTCTGACTACTGCAGTCCTCTATCTACAAGATCTTCCTTACTCTATAACCCCCCTTCTCTCACTCCTCTATCTACAGCATTCCTCTCTCTACAGCATCCCTCTATCTACAGCATCCTTCTATTTACAGCATCCCTCTATCTAGAGCATCCCTCTCTCTCCAGCATCCCTCTCTCTCCAAAATCCCTCTATCTACAGCATCCCTCTATCTACAGCATCCCTCTCTCCAGCATCCCTCTATCTACAGCATTCCTCTCTCTAAAGCATCCCTCTACCTCCAGCATCCCTCTATCTCCAGCACCCATCTTTTTACAGCATCCCTCTCTCTACAGCATCCCTCTCTCTACAGCATCCCTCTATCTCCAGCATCCCTTTCTCTATAGCACCCCTCTGTCTACAACAGCCCCCTATCTACAGCACCTCTCTATCTCCAGTGTCCCTCTCTCTATAGCACTCCTCTGTCTACAGCAGCCCCCTATCTACAGCATCTTCCTTACTCTATAACCTCTCTGTCCCTCTCTTTCTCTCTCTTTCTCTCTGTCTCTGTCTATCCCTCTCTGTCTCTCTCTCTCTGTCTCTGTCTGTCTCTCTCTCTAGCACTCCTCTCTCTACAAGCATCACTCTCTACAGCATCCCTCTTTCTCCAGCATCCCTCTATCTACAGCATTCCTCTAACTACAGCATCCCTCTCTCTCCAGAATCCCTCTCAATACAGCATCCCTCTCCAGCCTCCCTCTCTCTCCAGCATCCCAATATCTACAGCATCCTTCTATCTACAGCATTTCTCTATCTACAGCATCCCTCTCTCTCCAGTATCCCTCTATCTACAGCATCCCTCTCTCTCCAGTATCCCTCTACTACAGCATCCCTCTATCTACAGCATCCTTCTATACAGCCATCTCTTTATCTACAGCATCCCTCTCTATATAGCATCCCTCTCTCTACAGCATCCCTCTCCAGCATCCCTCTCTCTCCAGCATTCCTATATCTACAGCATCCTTCTATCTACAGCATTTCTCTATCTACAGCATCCCTCTCTCTCCAGTATCCCTCTATCTACAGTATCCCTCTCTCTCCAGTATCCCTCTGTCTATAGCACCCCTCTGTCTACAGCAGCCCCCTATCTACAGCATCTTCCTTACTCTTTAACCTCTCTCTCTCTCTCTCTCTCTCTCTCTCTCTCTCTCTCTCTCTCTCTCTCTCTCTTCTCTCCAGCACTATTCTATCTACAGCATCCCTCTATCTACAGCATCCCTTTATCTACAGCATCCCTCAATCTCCATCATCCCTCTCTCTCTCCAGTATCCCTCGCTCTAGAGCATCCTTCTCTCTCCAGTATCCCTCTCTCTATAGCACCCCTCTGTCTACAGCAGCCCCCTATCTACATCATCTTCCTTACTCTATAACCTCTCTGTCTCTCTCTTTCTCTCTCTGTTTCTCTGTCTCTGTCTCTCTGTCTCTGTCTCTGTCTCTGTCTCTCTGTCTCTCTCTCTCTCTCTGTCTCTCTCTCTCTCTCTAGCACTCCTCTCTCTACAAGCATCCCTCTCTCTACAACATCCCTTTTTCTACAGCATCCCTCTATCTACAGCATTCCTCTCCTCTACAACATTCCTCTCCTCTACAACATCACTCTTCTCTACAGTATTCTTCTCTCTACAGTATTCCTCTCTCTACAGAATTCCTCTATCTACAGCATTCCTCTACCTACAGCATCTGCCTCTCTTCAACATTCCTCTACAGCATCCCTCTTCTCTATAGCATTCCTCTCTCTACATCATTCCTCTATCTACAGCATCCTTCTCTCCTATAACATCCCTCTCTCCTACAATGTCCCTCTCTCCTACACCATTCCTCTCTTCTACAGCATCTCTCTCCCCAGAGGCTGTTTTACCTTGTCAAAGATTTCAAGAAATTACTACACTTCCAATCATCACCTACTGCTAAAGTTTAGAGGTTTTTTTGTCTGGTGTAGGGTCTCCATGTGTAACCTCTGGAATGCTCTATGGTTTTGTATGGCCTCAAAGTCTCTAACCTCCTGCCTCAGCTTGCTGAGTGCTAGGATTAGAGAGGATGGTGTCACCACACCCCAGGGTATGCCTGGTGCATATCAGAGATAAGAGAAGTTTTGGTCTCTCTTGCTTCCTCAACCCAGGAAGGGCTCCTCCCAGGCCTCAGATGTGCTATCACCACTGGGATGACCCAAATGGAGTGTGTCTTGGTGACTGAATCAAAAGACACAAAATAGATCTGGATACAGAGAAAGCCTTACCTAACCTTACCTCTCTGCACCCTGGCTCTATCTGATTCTTTGAAAGTATTGCTACCTGAGCCTCATCTCTGGGATGTCAGGAAACCAATTAGAGTGGAGTCTGAATGTAATATGGTTCAGGTCTCAAGGTCAGGTAATACATGTGTCAGTAATAAGAAGTATATGCTTTACACTCATTGCCTGTACAGAAATGGGTCTTACCCCAGATGTTTTGTTCCTGCTGTGTAGTTTTTAATCTAAGGTCATACTTACAAAACCCAGCTTGACTTGTTACAATGACCCAAAGGGAATAGATTAGCTTGTTTTTCCTATACAAGGCCATGTACCATAGATATGAACCATGACGATGACCGTTTGTCCTAGAGTTCTAGAACTGAGTTAGAATGCTCAGGCTCTTGTTCCTAGTCTGCCCTTCCCTATGCCTCATTTTATCTTTGTAGCATATGGGTGTTGGATATTTGATGGATCTACCTGCTTTAATGTTCTATATCTTTTTAAAACTAAGCCAACAAAATATTCCTAGCTGATGGGAGATTTGAGCCAAAAGCTATGAGCTATGGTTGTTGAGGGATAAACATCAAAGGTTTAAAGAAGAGTAAGGGATAAAATTTCCAGGCATGCTTGGAAGGGTGCTAAATAGGAACACCCTCCTGGGAAGGCAGAGATAGTAGGAAGAGGGCAAGAAAGAAAAGTTCACAGTGAAAAGCTGTAGAGAGTTTTACGTGCCTTAAAAACAGGTATTAAGACATAGTTCAAAATGGCATCAGGTTCCATCCATGCATATGGGCACACAGCCTTCTCCCCTGGCTGCCAGGGAAGTCTATATATGTCTCAGACCTTCCTCCTCTTCCATGAATCTGTGCAGTGATTGCTGAATGACTAATGGACGGGAGATTTTGCTTAACTGATGTCAGATGCCCTGGTGAAGAAGAAAACCATATAATAAAAGTAGAATTGGTATACTCTGGGCGTAGGCCCTGAGTTTTTCAGTATCTGTATTTTTTTTCCAAACTGGAAGGGTAACTGAAGTTTAAAATGTTTCTTTCTTTCTGGTTCTTAAGATGGTATAAACAGTTTTTGGCTACCAGATTTCTCTAAGCCAGTCCAGGCACACTAGGAGCACATTATTTTGCATGAAATGGGCTCATTTACATACATTTGCATAGTGCTTTCAAAAAGCCTTAATTTTAACTACATCAAATAAAAACAAATTAGCGTAATCTTCATCCATTGTACTGCAGCCCAGCTTGGGGATCTTGCTGGTGACAGGCCAGTGTCTGGAAGAGCCAAGAGCAAGCTTTTGGGATCTGATTGTCCCTCTCTTCCACATATCCTGAGATACACAGACACGAGGAGTTTTAAGAATGGAGAGCTGTGGGAAAGTGTCTCAGGCACAGGCAGGATGCTCAGCTATTCATAAACCAAGTCTATTTGCATCCATAGATCAGTCAGTGAAACTACAAAATCTTGAGTGCTTGCAATGAATTGGGATCTAGGCAGGGAATTACAAGGTTAAGTGACTTGCTGGCTCTTACCTAGCAAATGGCCATGGATAGATGCAAACCCAAGACTATTCTAGGCCACTCAGATGTTGGAGATTTGATGCTCTGGGAACTGATCCAGGGTTGCCTGGAAAAGAGGCAGCACATCCCCCATTGACTGTTAATCCAGGCTCTTTCAACACCACACTGACTTAAGGAGGCAGTGTGAAGGAACCCTCTGGTGTCACAGAGACAGCATCACCCAGTCTGTGATGCAGCTGGCCCTAAGTAAGTCCCTTTTTATCACTTGCAGCAGTAATGTGAAAATTATGGTAATGGGGTGAGAATATAAGCAGCTTACAGTTTACTAGAACATTAATCCTCCAAGGTTTTTTTTTTTTTTTTTTTTTTTCTCTCACTCTCTGCATCTCTGTGGGACCCTTCCCACTGCAGGAAGTAATTTTGTTTTGGGGTTTCTCTGCCTATGATCTGCCAGCACAGAACCACCCTTGTGGATTATGAACATCCACATTTGCTAAGATCTACGTAAAGGTTGCTGGTATGTATCACCTCTGGCCCGGGGACAGCTGCTTAATGGGCAGAAGAGAAACTGTGGGAAGCAGGAGACAAACTTGGGCTTGCAGCAAAGCTGAGCATGCTCACTTCTTGCTTCTGTCATCTTTGAGACCTTAACCTGAGCCACCCTAATATTCTACAGTTTTCATTGGTTCGTTTGTAGTTATGCACCGCTGTGTTCTCTAGAGGGTCAAACCAAGGTATCAACAATAATCCTATACACTTGAGGTGAGTCTTGTCTAGAAGTTTGGGGCAGAAGAAAGGGCTGCTGCAGGCAGTAAAATTCAAATACAAAATGTACTTTCAGAGCCCACTTATCCATAAGGAAAGAGGCCCAGTGTCTTGAGCTTGTTGTTACATTGCTGTAACTCCCAGTAAACTAATTTCTTATAAGTTTCTTCACACAAAAAGCAGGAAACCTTTCGTTTGAATAAAAATCATTCAATTAGACTAATAGATAATTCTAATACATTTGTCTTTAGACAAATGCTTTGGTGGTCAATATAATTTTTAATGGTTTAGGATGAAGGGCCCCATAAAAGCAAATGTGCTTAGTGTTGTGTTAGAAGGCAGCTTGTATCCGGACAGATCACACCAGGCCAGCACAGCTCCACATGAAGAGGGTTTATTTGTGGGAAGCAGGGAAGAGAAAAAGAAGGGTGGCAATGAAGAAGGGGAGAAGGGGTGGGGAGTCTCTGCCTTTCATTAGGGCTGTGATGTAATAACACACACTACTCTGCACAGGTAAGGTGGCTGGCAGGAGAAGTGGATACTAAGAATGTATGGCAGTTGCCATGGCAACAGATACACCTTGTCCCCTAGGGGTGACATCATCATCATTGGATTCAGAAGCTATAGGCCACTTCTTATGCCAACACTTAGTGATTCACCCAGAAAGACTGGTTTGGTCATCTAGATAAAAGCTGTGATGTAGCCCTGGTTTGTCTCACCCAATCCTGTGAGGTCTCCTGAAAGTACACTCCCCATGTGCTCCTTGACAAACATCCAAGCCAGACAACCAAGGGTCACCGACATAGCCACAATATCCAAGATCCCCAGAAAAGCACACAGTTTCTTGAGGAGGTCAAAAGTACCAAGATGACCTTCAGTTTGTCCAGATTCTCTCATTTGCCCGCCTTGGGTCTTACTCTAGCCAGGATCCTCCCACTGTCCCCAGGTTTTCTTGTGAGCCTGCCTTCAACCTCCAAAGGTCTGAAGCCAAACAATACGAGGCAGGAGGCTATGTGGAGTTGGAGCCTCGGGTGACATGTCGAATCCATCGGAGTGCAGTGTCTGTCCAGATCCTCTCCATCCCAGAGCTGCTCTGGCGAGCAAATAAGGAAGGAAATTGCAATCAATTGGTCTATCCTGTGGTACATGTGTTTAACATAAGCAGTTGAGGATGTAGCAGAATCATTCCAGTTCTGTGCCTCCGTTTGTCTGCAAACTAGGCCTGATTGAGCACAGCCCACTCTGAGCGATGAGAAGAGAAAAGGGCATCTCATCTAGAAGAGTCCAGACTGCCCTTTGGGAGAGGAGCCTGACTGCATGGCGTTATCGTGAGCATGCTGATCCTTTAGGCTCAAAGATCTCAGAGTGTCCAGAGCATAAGTCCTTCCTGTGTCTATAGGACTGAACACCCACCTCCACTTCCTGAGACGCCTTCAGTTACTCTCATTGCTACTAAAACAGCTCCCCATCCAGACCAAGGCCTGGGGATGAGTCAGTGGAGTGCTTAGCTTGGGAAACTGGCCCATTCTCATCCATTTCGGCAGGCCTATGGGCAAAGAAGCAAGCATCTAAGTCAGTGGGCAGCAGGGCAAGCAAGGAAGGAAAGAGCAAGAGGAAAATGACAAAATGCCACAGCATGAGGAAGCACAGGCCTCAGCTGCCCAGTGTCACTCAGGACTGTGTCCTCTCAGTGTTCACTTCACATCTGTCCCTTTGGGAATCAACCCTGGGCCTCCCACACAGCTAACACTCCATAGCTTCCATGTGATTTAAAAAAAAAAAAAAAGCCTGTAGTAAAGTTAAAGTCCTTCATCTTCAGAGAAGTTTTTGACCTGGAAGAAACACTGCAAATGACTTGACCAACATTGCCCTTTTACAAACAAACTAATTGAAGCTTAAGGCTTTGGTGATTGCAAGTTCACACAGCAAAGGATTTGGGACTGAAAGTCGGGTCTTCTGATGTCCAGCCCAGTGATGACTTCATCACATAGGCACATATGCACACTTTGGCATATGCTCAGAATCTAGGTTTGTTTTTAATTTTACTGTTTTATTCATCCTTATACCAACCTGACCTGATTAAAAACAATACTATGCCCATTTTTCCATAGACCAAAATAGTTATCAGAGATAAATCCTAGACTCATGAAAATACACTGCCTGGGAGACAGTGGTCCAGAGAGTTGGCGATTATGGAGAAACCGGGATTCCCATCCATATTTATAGGAAAACTTCTGGTCCAACTGTATTTATGCTTAGAAGACTCAACATTTTTTAAAATTTATCGGAGGAATGGAAGTAACAATGGCGTTGATGGGCAATTTGAGTAATTAACACCCCAAAGCTCCTAGTACATAAGATTTTTGGATTCGATGCATTCTTCCAACAGATGCTCTATTTACTGGTCAAGTGATATTATCATAAGGATTATAATGGAGGAGAAGGAGGGTAGGCACAGTTGGGTTTGCTGTCAGTGATCTTAGGCATGCTTCAGTGTACCTAGGAGACTGCTTGCTGTGGAGACTTTAATGATGAACCAGTGAGGTCCAGAGAAGGAGTCGGACATCTGCTTCTCAATTAGTGTTAATTTAGCTTGTTTGCATATGATTTGTGCCTCTATAAGACAGCATAACTAAACTTTCCTATGACTATAAGGTTTTATTAGCCTCACAATGGGCCCAGATGGATGCAGCAGAGGGGCGTGGCCAAGATGCAGAAGAAGGAGAGACATTTCTGTTTCTGCCAGTGTCTGGAAGGATGTCATGCCCCCTGAAGCTCAGAATACTCATAATACATCAAGATCTTTAGAAACACCTAGCCAGCACATGTCTTGGAAACTCCTAAAAGGCTTTTTATGGTTCCTAGTTTGGAAGTGATATTCATGTGTTATACATGGCTGTGATTTTGCTGGTTATTAAGCTATGGAGATGTTTTCAGTTGGCTGTAAAATAGCCCATTCCCCAAGTCCTAGAACTACAATATCACTTTCCTGTCTGCTCTGGGAGACCTGATAAACTTATGGAGCTGACCTAGGAATCATGTGCCCGCCTACCTATTAGATTTCTAGGGATCCTACATACCTGCCTTGTTTCTGGATATTTTTTATTCCAAAGAGGAAACAGAATACCTTCTAGGTATATTAGGCTCCAACAGGAAGACGTAGCTCTTGCCAAGGAACCAGAGAAAGATGGGTTAGCAAGTACTTTTAAAGGACAAGATGGGTCGAGCCTGGTAGAAAGTAGAAGTCCATAATTGACTATTAGAGTCATAGACTGTTGACCTATGAGTTACCAACCAGGAGCCCAAAAGCAGGAGACAAAATTAGGAAAAGCAAAAGGGAACAGGAAATGAACAATCATGCTCCACAAATAAAAAGCCACAGATAGAGAAGCCTCCATGAGTTCTTCATGATAATTTAAATGATGCTTTGATTTCAGGGCTAATCAGAAAGAGAGAATCTTCACCTTTGCCCTTAAGGCTTATTTCCTATCACTTTGACATGAATAATGGGTCTTTGATTGCCATAAACAGGGGGGGAAGAAACTGAGGCTGACTTGGCAGGGTTGATACCCTTGTTGCTCACAGAGGACCTGATAAAATGAGGGTTGGCAGTAGTTAGTCTACCAAAACCCTTCTGGAAAGTTTAATCCATCACATACCCCAAATGGCATGGGCATGTCAACATATAAAGGCCCACATTCCCTTGCCAGAGCTGTTGTGATATTGAGCTCCGAACAAGACAACTCATTTGCTTGTAGTCCTGATGGGTAGGAAACCTAAAACCACAGCCAGACTGCTTCTGAGACTTTCTCTAGCTTCTTGTGGTGGCCATTAACCCTAGGCATTCTGTCTCTTAAGTGTCCCTCCAGTCTCTGTCTCTATCACCACATAGCCTCTGTTTGGGTCCCTCCCATATTTTTCTTACAAGAACAGTCATGCTGGCCAGGTCCCATCCAGGTCACCTCATTTAACTTGATGACATCTGCAAAGACTCCATATATGGTCATACTCATACGTAAAGCGATTAGTGTTTCAGCATACCTGTTTGGAAAGCAATTTAGCCCTTAAACAAAATCTGAGGAGAATGGGTTTATGAGCTTTTTCCCTGTGAGCAGTAACATTGCTTCGGTACATGGTGCTTGCCATAGTGTTGAATTGATCTGCTAATTTGAACTATATGGTTTGGTACATTTATATTGACTTTATATTAAGTAGTTATTGACTTTTTGTTTAGTTTTAATAGCAAGCAAGAACTATATGCATAAGAAGTTTATACCCATGCTGGGCATATTAAAATAACATGAGAATGCATAATTTGTCAACTGAGGTAACCCTTGAAACGTTCACCCCTGACTTATTTGCAGCAGCAACATCTGCAGTACAGTCTAGATGAGTACCAGGTGGGAGAGGAGACCATGCCTTTAAGTGTGAAAAAAAAATCTGTTTAAAAAAAAAATAAAATAAAAAAAGCTCTTGTATATTCAAAATGTCAGCTTTCACGGCTGTGGAGCTCTTATGACCAGTAGAGATGCCAAAGTAAAGTTTTGGAATCTGGAATGGCCTTGAGTATACCTTTGACTCTGAGATTTGTAGAGTCTCTACTTGGTGTTTCTCATTAATATTACAGTTGCTGATTAATCAATACACACAAACACATGCAACACACACACCTAGCCTTATATTTTAACATGCCATAAACAGCTCAATGGCTGGGCCACTCCCAAACCTCCACAAGGCTAACACGTCCCCTCTGATATTCCTGAGTTATTACTTACTAAAACCTATACTCCATCTTTCTTACCCTAGACCCAGTGAGAGAGAGGGCTGGGGTTACTCTTCCATGGCTCTTTCCTGATTGCTGTGCCTTCTCTCCTGTAGCTCTCAACCCTGACAGTTACTCCTTTCCCAAAATGGCAACTTTATTGCCCCCAGCCCTCTCAGTCCTAAAAGTCCCACATCTGTCTCCCTGCCCAGCCATTAGCAGCTGGCAACTTTACTTACCACTGAAAACCAAAGCAGGGCAGGTTCCCTTAGTATCTTATGTGCAGATGTGCCGATTCCGTGTAATTTGGGGGGATCTAATTAACCTAAGTACCATTAGACAGAATCCACAACCCAGTGGCACTATCTGGGTTGGAGAGGATTCAAGAGTCTCCTTTAGCCTCTACAGGTAGGACTAATCTAGAGAGAGCCAAAAACGCAACAAAGATAAGTAGACCCCAGAATCAAATGAAAAAATTGGCATCTAGGGATAGTACAGAATTTCATTCTTCTAGAATCAGTGAGAACCCCAGGGAATATTGCAGCTTATCCCACTGGTTCTCATAGCCCAAGGACAAGTTTGTCCTGAGTGCCCCCAAAAGACAGACAGCATGTCAGCCCAAAGCACTTACCTTCAATTCTTCAATTCAGGATGAATGGATATCAAAAGGGCTTCTCAGATCCCTCTCAGTGTCTCCAGGTCCAGACTTTGAGGGGAGGGCTGGAAAACTACCCTTGCTGCCAGATGCAGCAAAGAACTGCAAAGTCCTTTGCATCTCAAAGAGAACATTCATCTGAGTTCTCTTTCTAGTGTAAAATGTTTAAGCTCTGTTTTCTTTTAGAAAAATGTTGACTTTGTCTCTTCAAGTATTTGTAAGATATTAGAGATGTTGCCTGTGTGCTGGTACCTGCCCATTACCAATCTCATTCCCTGTTCACCTGCAACCACTTAATTGGTGACACCCTAAATAACAAATAGGTAAGGAACTCCATTTTATAACAACGAATGAGAGGTAGGATCTTAATAAGTAGCAAAAATACCCAACTTGGGCCCTGATTCTGGTGTGTAGTAGATGCTTTAAATTACACAATTTATACACCTACCTATACATAGTCTTAGTTACTATGGAAGTCCCTGTTATATTTTTATAAGAAAATGTCTGAGCAAAATAATTGAAGAAAAGAAAAATATTCTTGACTTCCAGTTACAGCCCAGCAAGTTATTGGGGAAGTGATAGAGCAAATTAGCTCACTCTTTGGCAGTCAAGAAGAAGCAGAGACTTCCCATTTTATTCTACCTGGACCACCATCCTACTGGAATGCAATTAAAACAGGTCCCCATTAACTTTGGTTAATGCTCTCTAGACAAGTCCTCCCAGATACACCCCAAAGTAGGCTCTACTAACTTCTTTGCATTTAATCAAATTCTGAGACCAATTATGGGTTTGGTTCTTTTTGCATGCCCAAATCTCTCCCTCCTGTGGGATTCCATGTCACATAGATATTCAGCTTTGTGTTGAATGGTTTGAGGAAGACTCCAAAGCCATTTTCTCCTCTGGCTGGTCTAGGATCAAAGTGCACAGATGTTTCATAAAGCTTAACATGCCTGAGCCATTTGCCTCAGGTGGCTAATCAAGCATGCTTAAAGAATTCCAAGGTATCAAGGAACCACATGTATGGAGTGAAAATTGAATTGTGGTAACAGATACGGTTTGACCATTAAAAACTGGGCTTGATGGGCTAATAGAGAGAACATCAGTGTGATAGCAACACAATTGGCCTCTGTTGAAAGGGGCTTTTCTCAAAGACCTCACTATCCCCGATAAAAGATGAACTCTTGATGCCAGTCATACTTAAGTTAATAGCTTTAGCCAAACCAGATTAATTTACAGAGGCTAATGAAAATGATGTAGGAGGAGAGTTTGGAGATAATAATTTCATGCTGAAACATCGCCTGAAAAATGACGACATTAGAAAGCAATCCCCTGAGCAGTTGGCAAAGAGAACTTGGAAGCAGCATGGTGGAAGGTCCCTGTCTTCCTCGTCACTTCATGTCACCTCATGGAGGCAGGGAGATGTAGCAAAACTAGCTGATGTCTATCGATGTCATAGTCCATGTTTTACTACTATAACAAACTACTTGAACCCAAGCAACTTTATAAACACAAGAGATAGATTTGACTCAGTTTAGAAGGTTTAAGGTGGCTGGCTTGGAAGCATGCACAGCACGGTGAAATAAGAGACCTTCACCGAACTCAAAGGTCAGGCTCAGGCCTTTGTGGCAACTCACTCTTACAGGAGCTTTATCAGGGATCCCAAGAGATTTATCTTAATCTCTTCCCCACGACCTAAAGAACTTCCATTAGGCTCTACCTTTTAAAGTTCCCAGGTCTCCAGCAAGTGAACCTCTAGGGAGTAAGCCACATACAAATCATGACATTGTGTGGGGAATTTTAAGTACTATCAAATGTCCAAGGAGCTCAAGTCTTTCTGGTGGTTTTATCATTTACATTGCTCCTGGATTGTTCTCCAGTTACTGGAAAGAAGACACTGGCCATTCTACGTTTCTTTCTTTCCATTATTTGTTTATTCCTATCAGTTTTGGCAGCACATGCTTAGCATTGTTATCACAGGAGTGTTCTATAGAAAACTAAAATTTACAAAGATGAGAAAAGTGACATGGATAGCCAATAAGAAGAAAGAACCTTAGAGGCCCAATGAAACCCACCTTTATGAAACTGTGGGTCAAACTACCCACATCCATTTCGCTGGCAGTTCATAACAGTTTCTTAGTTGTCAGAGACAGAAATGCTCATGTTGCCTTTGCAGTCAAATTTACCCATTTTCAAATATGAGCTCCTGTTATTGCTACTGTGACCTCAGGCAGGCACAGTGAAACCTTTTCACCTTTCTCTGGGGTGTTTTTAGAAGAATTGAAAGAGGAAGCAATACTGCATTGCTGAACCCACATGAGGACCCAGAAGTGAAAGTGCCCTCCACCAAACTTGGTAGTCAAGCCAATACATTCCAAAGAATGTACTTGGTGTTAAGAAATGGATGCCATGCTGATCTTGCAGATGGCATTCTCAGGACCACCTCTCATAGATGCATTATTACTGGATGAGAAAAATGGTCCTCTATAGTGGTACTGGAGGCCCCTCTGAGTGGTTTATAAATGAGTTTCCCAGTTCCTGGAGGGAATGGCCAATGGTTCCTTAAGTATTTCATTTTTGGAATCCCTGTACAGAATAAACTCAATATGGCTTTTGTGTTATGAATAAGTGTTGAGTGGTTGAGACCCCATTGTTTTCTTTAATTGACTAGTTATTTCCATTTGTTTTAGGCTAGAAACATAAGTAAAAATATTGGTAGAAATGGTAAAATGTTTGAAACAGGGATCTCCCAGTGGCTCTGATTGATACAGGTTAGATACTTCCTTGGCTTAGCCATCTAGAAAGACTTACTGCTTTAACCAATGGTGTTATCTTGTTAAATCAGTTCAATTCACTAGATGTGTTTCCGTATCGAGAAAATGACAGTTTGGGGCTAGGTGATTTCTATTATTCTTCCCAGTTCTAATGATTTGTGATTCAAAATTGGGTATTTCCCTTGTATACGGATTCCCACTGAACTAATGGGAAAAGATACAACTGCTTCATCACCCAGCCATGAGCCCAAACATGTGCATCAGAGGTGGAAGGCAAGTCTGTGATGTAAAATGGTTCTTACATGAGTTTGGAAGGGACCAGTGTCCTTGTTTTGCCAGCTAAGTGTTACTGTGACAAATACCTATCTTATGAATTTTAATCATGTGGATTATCCATACTCCCCATATGTTCAAGTCCAAGCCATTGTTATCACTTACTGACTGATTTAGAGCCAGGTCAAAAAACAAGTTCTGAACACTGAGATATTTACGATGCAACTAGCCTTGCTTCCAAGTAATACACACCACAGTCAGGAAGAAACATGTCATGACAAGCTGGAGCTTAAATTGATAAACATGTTTCCATCTCAGCCATGCAAATCACTCATAAGAGAACAATCAATATTAACCTGATATTCTGAGGAGACAAAGCAGGGTGGGGTGGGCCTAAGGACTAATTCTGCTCTCTCAACTTTCAGAAAAGGAACAAACCATTCCCAGTAGTCCACACTTGCCTAGATCGCATGTTAATTATATCACTAGGATTTGAGCACACACTTGTCAGAGGCACAAATTGGCTGAACTGTATCGTCTTGGATAAGACATCTAGCCTCCTATTACAAGTCTAGTATTTCTTCATCAAAAACCCTCTGGAATCTTGCTACTCAGCGTGAGGTCAACATCCATATTAGCGAAGACCTTGTGAAAAATATCGAGTCTGCAGCATAGGCTACAACTACCGAATCAGAATCTGTTTTAACAAAATCCTCCTGCCGTACTCGTGCATGCAAAAGATTGAGAAGCACTACTGTGGACCACAGGAGTCTGAGAAACAATCAGTTAACCAATCAGAGTACACATTGGGGGTGCATCCCAAAGTCCCGTCCATGCATCCAACAGTGTAATAAAAGTCACCAGTAGTCCTTGAATATTGCCCTGTCATTTTGAAAACAATTGTAGATTCTCCCTAAGGGTCCTATAAGAGACAGAATCTTGCTGATGATGTGAAATTATAGATAACACGGTGTGGAAGGATCTTATTGATTTCCTATTTCTTTTCAATATAGATGAGGGGACTCAGAGCAGGAATATGATTGATGGCTCATATGTAGATGGCAAGCAGGGGAGCTGGGACTAGGACTCAGGCTTCTTCCTATCTGGAATATATTCAACTCCAGCTCACCGAGAGACAAAGACAGGCTGAAGGGCGTGTCTGGACGAATGACTTGCAGGAGATTGGACTGCACCTGTTTTACCATTGAGCAACCCACTGCGTTCTGCCAAGTTCTGAAGGAAAGAAAGTAGAATTGTAGACACATAGCCATCATGAAAATTGATCATATTTAATCATTACATAAATATTCTAGTTATACAAATCCAAAGTTCTTTGTCCCTTCATGACCCTGAGAGTCAAGGGGGCCCTCTCAGAGTTCTCTTTGTGCTGGAATCTACCCACCCACAGCCCTATCTTTAGAAGTGGGTAAAATGATGACAGTAGACTAAACTGGATTCAAACACACTTGTTCGTTCTAAGCCAAGAGTGCCTAAAGCTAGGATAAGATTCACAACTGGATCCACAAAGTGCCTTGTGTGTTGGAGCATTCAGTCCCATGTTTGATGGGACAATTGTCAACCAGCAATTATCAAATTGACTCAGCCTTTCTAAGGAATGATAGAAAAGGACTTCAGGGGATCCTAAATCCACTGGCAACCTTTACCAGGGGTATAGTCCCACTAAAATCATGTCCCATGTCCTTGTCATTGGCTGCAGACTATGCTACCTACCACATACTATACTGCCTCTGGTCTCACTAAGTCAAGAGAGCAGGCAGTTTGAATAACGTCCTGAGCAAGAAGTTTAAACAAAGTGACCGTGACTTGTCTTCCTCGTGTGCCTAGAATAAGTCACTAAACATGGACAAAAAACAAATCACTTTAGTGGTTTCTATTTGTAATTTAGTTCAGGCTAAAATTTAGAACCAGTCAGCTATCAGGGTCAAGTGGATTGACTCCCGTCTCCTCCTGAGTCCATTAGCTGTGCTCCGTGTGTTTTTATGTCTCATAGACATCATCTAACATACCCATTAATGACTGTAGAGAACACAACCTGAAAACCTGGTGTCTTCCCATATCTGTCATTTGGTTTGTTTCTGAGGCATTCTCGATCCCTCCCTGTCATGTATCAGAAATCATTTGATGGAATCACCTAACTCAATTTTTCCTTCACTTTCAGCTGGCTTGTTACCATTGTCCTTTATGGCTTCCAGCTGTGGTCAATTCTTTTGTGTCTAGCATCCCCCCACGGTGTGTGTGTGTGTGTATGTGTGTGTGTGTGTGTGTGTGTGTGTAGAAGTGATTGTTATGAGAACCCCTCTTGTAATCCCCTTGCTGTCCAGCCATCTTCCCTTTCATGTAAGCCTATCTCTGTTCCTTCTGGAAGGGTGACACACTACACCATCTTTCTGAAGTCCTCAGTTAAGGTGCCCTGAGACAGGGTTTCAGGATACTTGGGTAAAAATTTAAAAAAAAAGAGTTCCAAGAGGAGCAGAGACAATTGGTGACCTCTTGCTTATCTCATTCCTTTCCTTATCTATCTGTTAAAGGTTTTCATTAATTGCTTTCTTCGTGTCCATCAGAAAGTACCTATCACAGTCTAAGTAGGTTCACACATCACATGTTATGTCTAGAGCTGTCTTATTATCTGTACCTTGCTTTAATTTTTTTAAGGGTTGCTCTAGCAAGGGATGACAGACTGTGGCTTACATAAACCAGCCACCGGTTTGGTAAATAAAATTTTATTGGAGCCCAGCCATGCTTGCCTGTTGCATATTTTCTATGGCCGTTTTCATGCGACAGTCACTAAGTGATTACACTGGATGGAAGTCTAAAATATTTACCACTCGGCCATCCTCAAAAGTTTCCTGATGTTAGGTTTTAGAATTCCTGGTGCATTTTAAAACTTGAGTACTTGTCTTGTTGCTATTGTGTGTGGTTCTTTCTGTATTATAGATACACGTCCCACATCCACAGTTTGCCTTCCAATTATTTTCTCCCATTCCGTTTGATGGTTTTTTACTTTCCCAGTGGGATCATTTGAAGGACTCAAGTTTTCAAATTTTGTAAACTCTTGGATTTTTCTATTTTTATCTTTCCTTGATGGCGGTCTGCATGTCAGATCAAAGCATTGCCGTCACCAGGCCCAGGGGTGTGACTCCCACCTCATGTTTCTGTGTAGGCGTAGTTGGCTTTACGTTCACATTTAATGCGGTATGAGATGAAGGATGGGTCCAGCTTCATCCTGTGGTGTTGCCCATCCAGTTGACCTAGGAACAGTTTTTAAAATGAATATGACATCTCTCATTAAATTGTTTTATGATGCAGCAACATCAACAAGTGACTGTGGAGGAGGGGCAGACTCGCAGGGTCCCACCACAATTGACAAGCAAGAGATTCTGGAAGAGGAGGCATAGCCCATTTGTACACGTACTGGTGAGGTCATCAGGCTGAGAATGTTTAGTTCCAAACGCAGGCTCAGGCAGATGGTCACAGTTAAACTCCGTAGGATTCATGCATAGTGTACCTGTTTGAAATTATGAAGAAACAGCAGTTACTAATAAAAGTATTATTTGACAAATCTCAATGCACACACAGATCAGTAGACCATAAATTCTGAGTTTTTGTTCCAGTTCTTTTCCACTACCTGTAGTATATGTCTATCAAAGTCATTGGCTTCAATATGGTTACATGATGGTAAGTTTTAAAAGCAAGAACTCAAATCTTCTAACTTCATTCTTCTTAGTACAAACTGTTTAGCTTTTAGGGTTCCTTCAAATTCCCTATGAAGTTTTGAATCAGTTTGCCAATTTTTATTCTCTCTACCTAAGATTCTAACAGATATTTCAGTAATCAATAGATTAACTGGACTATTATTACTTTTCAAACCATACTATATCTTCTGATTCATGAACATGGGAAATATTTTTTATTTACTTGTCTCTGTGGTTCTATCAACAGTACTTAATACTTTCACATGTGTATTAATATATCTGTTAAAATACTTGATATGTTTCAACTTATAGAAATATTAAATGTATTTGGTTCTCAGTTTTAGAGTTAGTATTTCAGCTCTTTTGAAAGTGTAGTATGGTATACCATGATAGAAGCCACATCATGAAAACATTATATATCTAATGGCTCAGTGTGAAGAAGAGGGAATAAAAGGACCTGGGTTCCCACTTTCTACTGTGTGGGACGACCACAAATGACCAGAGAAAGTCTAGTAGGAGCTACCTGTCAGACAAGAATAAGCAGAAGGCTTAACCTTAAACAACAGACCTTCTGAGGACATTGAAGATTCAAACTCTAACAGTAAGTTTCATACATAGTCTATAAGATATATTATAAGATGTACTTTTGGTAAGCACTTTTTAACTTCAGTGTTTTTTTTTTTTAATTCTGTTTTTTTCTTACCTAATTTCTCTGGTTGGAATCTCTAGGACAGCATTGAATAGAAATGTTATGAATTTATATTCTTGTCTTTTCCTGATCTTAGAGGAAAGCATTCAGTCTTTCATAATTAGCTATAATGTCAATTCTGGAGTTTTGTACAGATTTTCCTTTTTAGCTTAAGAAAATCTAAAATTTGCTTGTGGTATAGGACAGCAGAAAAGAATGAAAGATTTTTATCAGGTGTACTTTACATCCCAACTGTGACATTGTTTTACTCTTGTTCTTCTGATACTGTGTATTACACTAATTGTCTTTGAAGTACTGAATCAATCTTGCAGCAAACACCAGCTATCTCAGCTCTGTCCTCATTGTCATATGTTGCCAGATTATGTTTATTACTCTTCAAGCTTATTTACACCTATATCCATGACAGATACTGGTCTGTAACTTATTCATGATGTTCTACCTGGTTTTATCAGGATAATACTGGCATCACCAATGAACACAGAAGTGTTTCTTCTGTTTTTGGAAGAATTTGTGAGGAAAATGATATTATATTTTTAGATATAGATTTAGCAGAAAAGACATCTGGACCTAGTATGTTCTATGCAGAAATTTTAAAAATTACTAATTTAGCCCCATTAGTCCTTCTTTCTCTATTTGGATTTTCTAGTTCCTGCTTGAGTTATCTTCAGTAGTTTGTGTTTGGGAAATTTTTTTCATATGAAGTATCATTTATTGAAAAGGTCTCTTAGCTGTATCTGTTCTTATCTTTATTCTGTCGTTAGTATCAACAATAATTCTCTATCATTCATGACTGTGAATCAAACTCTTTCGCTTCCTTTCTTTTTCCTTCCTTCTTCCTTTCTTCCTTCTTCCTTTCTTCTTTCTTCCTTCTTGCTTCTTCATTCCTTTTTTCTTCCTTCCTCCTTCCTTCTTCCTTCTTTCTTTCCTTCCTTCCTCCTTCCTCCATCCCTCCCTCCTTTCTTTCTTTCTTTCCTTCTTTCTTTCTCTCTTTCTTTCCTTCATTCTTCATTAAATAGCTTTGCCTTTGTCAATTGTGCTGACCTTTACAAAGAAAGAACTCTGATTTCATTTTTTTTCTACTTTCTCTTTCACTAATTCCTGCTTGCTTAGATTTAACTTCATATTGGGGTACATTGAGATAGGTGGTGAGACAATTTGATCTTTCTTTGTGATTATAGAAAATGTAACCAACATAACATCCTCTGAACATACTTTTGTCTTTTCATCTTCTTCCCACATTTTAATGTATTTTATCTTTATTTTCATTCATCTAAAATATTTTTCTCTGTCACTCTTATATTTTTCATTTATCCACTCACATGTGTAGTCCCTGCTGTTAACTTATATTTTTGTTGTGGTTAAAGAAGATAATTGGTATGATTCAAGAGTTTTAGATATATTGAGGCTTTAGTAACCTGTCCTACACTAGAGAATGCTACTTAACAGGTGTTAGTAGCTACTGCGAGCACACCTCAGTGAATCTTGCTTTCCTTCTCCCAGAATACACACAGTCAGTGAGACTCTCACTTTACTACTTACCTATTTCTAATCATGGTATCACTAATATATTTGGATTTATATCTGCTATCTTATGGTTTTTTCTATGTCTGGTATCTCTGTTGTTCTTTAGAACCAATCCTACCATTTAGAAATTAAGTTAACATTTTTCAGAGTAACTTCTTAATTTTGTGATTGTTTTTCCCCATATTCTTTTTAGATTCTTAGTGGGTTTTAAAAAGCTTACTATATTTGCCTTGAATTAATGGTATCTATGTTAGATTTATAGTAACTGAGTTTCAGTGAGATATAGAAGCATTACTCTCATATAGCTCTGTTTCCTTTGCTTTTTAGTTCTATTATTGTTGTAAATATTACAACTATATATATTACAATCCCTACAATGAATACATTGTTATAATTATTACTTTATGTAATGTTATGTTCTTTAAATAAGCTGGGAGGGGAAAACGGAAGAGTAAGTATATATTTATAGTGTTAGTTATATTAACTTTTTTATTTACCATTTCTCTTAATTTGTTCCTATGGATTAAAATTCATTTCCTTAGTCCAGTACAATTTCACTGCATCCCCATCTTTGTTCTATTATTACCAAATATATTATATATATTATACATGTTCTTCTTTGCAACTGTTTTTAAAAACCGTTGAGAGAAGGAGAAATATACATTTAAAACATCTCCTAGATGGCTCAGTGGTTATAAGCAAGCATTATTTTTTGCAGAAGAACAGAACTGAGTTTAGTCTCCAGCATCCACAGAGAGCCTTCTTACTCCAGACCTAGGAGATCCAATGCCCTCTCATAGCCTCTGTGAACACTTGCATGCACACTTTAATTAAATCTTTAAACTGAATAAATATGGTTACTTTCAATAGTGACAGGCATGTGTGTGTGTGTGTGTGTGTGTGTGTGTGTGTGTGTGTGTGTGTGTGGGTGGGTGTGTTTAGATGGATGGATGAAGTTTATTAATATCTGGTGCTACATACCTTAAGAAATTTCATATAAAGCAGTTTGCAAGCAACAGACTCTCTAGTTTTTTTTTTTTTTTTTTTTTTCACTTGTTCAAAGATAGTTTCACTAGGCATCAGGTTGTTGGTTGAAAGAGATGTTTCTTTCAATGCTTTGAACTCTTTTGATTGCCTGCCATCCTCTGGTGTTTCTGTTGAGAAGGTCTCTGTTAATCTTACTGCAATTACTTTGCAACTGACAAGCCATTTTATTCTTTATGCTTTCTGTACTTTCTCTTTGCCTTTGGTGTTTCTAGTATGATGCATTTATATATAGATAATGATAAGGTGAATTGTGTCTCCTACAAAGATACCTTGGTGTCCTGATCCTCTGGACCTTTGACATTGTTTGGCTTCCGTAAGCCTGGCTCCCTGCCTTGTGACTCTCAGAATGCTGGACTTCAGCCTTGGATAGTCATCCCTGTGTGCACCCAGACCCACCAATTGTCAGCTGATTGTCCCATCGATTTTGGCAATGCTCTGAAGTGCTCCGTACTTGATCCAGTTAAATGAGAATCTCATTGCAGAAGTTTTTAAGGCCAAGATTTGGACAGATTTGTATTTCCCTCACCTCAAGCAACCTCTTCTTGGCTGTTACTTTCTATGATTCTCTTTGGGTTCTGTTATTGTTGTTGTTAAAGTGACTGGTCTACAATTTAGCTTGTTGCTCCTAAAAATCTACTTGTTTCTTCTCAATTGCTACTAAAAAGGTCGCCATTGCCTTGGAGAGGATACTATGACTTGACTCCCACCCCACCCAGTGCCGCCCCCAAAACACTCTGTTTTTA
Source organism: Micromys minutus (assembly GCF_963924665.1). Classification (NCBI taxonomy): domain Eukaryota; kingdom Metazoa; phylum Chordata; class Mammalia; order Rodentia; family Muridae; genus Micromys; species Micromys minutus. The sequence continues at coordinate 148,496,466 of NC_137969.1, read as the reverse complement.
ATTAATTTAGTGCCATTATGGGGGCAACTTTAAAGACTTCCTTCTCTTTCTGTATAAGGTATCTGAGTTAAGGTTCTGAGGTCAAAGGCAAACTATTATATTTCATTTCTGTTAGGCTAGAGTCTTGCTTTATGGGCAGGCTGCTAGACAACGCTCATCAGTTCTCTTCTTAACATGAATCTCTCAGCTTGGAACCTTTGTCCTACAACCAACACACCAGTATTCTCTGGATTCTGTGCCTGATGGAGAAAGGAGTAAACAGGTCCAGGCCTCTTGCAGCATTCTCCTAGAATTTAACCTTTACCATGTGTAGCCAAACTATGTTTCTTCTGGGAGATACCAGGCCCTACATACACAGACATTAGAAAATAACAGACTTGTTCTCAGTGGTGTTTCTATCACATTGAACTAGAAGGGGAGAAAATGAGAGAGTAGATCATGGTTCAAATGTAACAGAGTCTCACAATTCTAGTAGAATTTTAGTATCTTTTAATAAACAAATTATTTTCCACTTGTATATTTCTTTAAGACAGCTACCAAAGACCTGAAGTAACGGTGTCTTTGAAATGATGCCCACCAGTCACTCCTGTTTCCCTGGGGAGCAGGTAGGCAGAACACCTCTGGCCAGCATTCTGAAAGTGGAGTCCTCTGCTATTCTTGCTTCTCTTTGCCTGTGGTGATTTGAATAAGAATGGACCCCAAAGGCTTATATATTCTAATGCTTAGTCGGGAGTGGGTAGCACCACTTGAAAGGATTAGAAGGATTAGGAGATGTGGAATATTGGACAAATTATGACACTGGTAGTGGGCTTTGAGCCGATGCCAAGCTCTGTCTCTCTCTTGGCCTGCAGATCAGGATATAACTCTTAGCTACTGCTCCAACCATATGTACATACACTACCATGCTTTCTGTCATGAAGACAATGGACTAAACCTCTAAAACTAGAAGAAGGCCCCCAATTAAATGCTTTCTCTTATAGGAGTCATAGTATCTTTTCACAGTAAGAGAAGAGTGCCTAGAAAGCTTTCATACCATTTGGTAGCTCCTTCAGAATTGGGGTACAGCAAATTTAACCTATATTAACTCTGTGTCAGGAATTATGCTGGGTCTTTTGTGAAATTTTGCTTCTAAGCCTCTTGACTAGCAAACTAGATACTATCAGCAGTCTGCAGTGGAAGATAATGAGGCCAAAGAGGTAGGTGGCTGAAATCTTGTTAATAAATGTTGTCTCTAAGACATCCCAGACATCTCCCCCCACCTCCCTCTCTCAACCATGTGCTTCTCATCCAACCACATTGCCATTGTATCTCACTACCTGTTATGATGCTTGGGATACATATACCAGCTTGACTGTGTGTAACAGAGACACAAGGCGTCAACCACTATCAACACATAGCTGCCCTTACCTCTGCTGTGAATTTTGTTCATGATGACAGATATGGCTTTGTGGCAACCTGCTCGATTTTGCTAATGAGTCTTTTTGCCTTGATGATAATCATGACATATAAAAATATTCTTAGTGCTAAACTTGTTCAACTAAGTCAGTGGGTGTTTCATAGCTACAGAGTTTAGGAAATACTGTGCTAGACTTTCCAAAACTTCTGAAAACACATTCCTTTGAGTTTATTTTAGTGCCAGTGTGTGTGTGTGTGTGTGTGTGTGTGTGTGTGTGTGTGTGTGTGTACTACTTTATGTCTGCATACTTTGTCAATTTCACTGTTTTTAGGTCAGCCATTTTTAATGTTATATTATTAAAAAACTCAGGTCAGATATACATTAAATACTGTGACTCTACCTGGGGCCACCTCTAGCAAATAAATAAATCTATGGTAGTCTAGAAGTTGAATTAAAACTTTCTTTCCCAAAGTGAACTTTAGCTTTTAAGTTTCTCTTTCTTCATCTCTCTTGTTTGGAATTAAATTTTTATTACCTCAGGAACATGCATTTATACTACTTGTGAATAGTACTAGGAATACATATTTATGTGCCTGAGCCACATTAGAAAAAAAATACTGAAAAATGTATTCTTAACATAATATTATGGTTACCTCTAGATATGGAAATGAGAAGAGTCTGCTGGTCAAAGAGAATGCTAGACTCTTCTGTAATGTTAAATATTTTACAGCAAGAATTACACTTCTGCCTTTTGTGATCTTCCTGTTTGCTGTCATTCTTAATGCCAACACATGCCAAGGTACAGAAACCCACATGTATATACATTAACTCCAGTCCAAATATCCTACTGAAGATCCTTATTCCCCTCCTGAGGAGTCCCTCAGCCTTTCTTAAATTTTCATCTTGGGTAAGAGAGATAGAAAATTATTATTCTTGCTTGTGCAAGAATATAGTATACAATTTATATTAGTTTGGTCTGTTGCATATTACAGTGGTTTTATTGCTTAGATTGTCTGCCCAGTAAATAGCTTGAAAACAAAGATGCTGAGAAAACTGAAGGGGAGCTTCCAAAGGCATATTCTGTTACCAGTAGCCGAGTGTTTCCTTGCTTGGAGACTGGAGTTGAGAGCTTGTGGACCACATGTCCATGTGGCTCAATCTGCTCAGCAGCTGATTGTTGGAATGAGCTCAGTCATAGACTCTCACTGTTATCTTGGACATGTATGGTTGGAAGAGCAAGGCCTTGGTGGTTTCAATCCTGCAAGCATCCTAGTCTTGCCATTTATATCTAGTTCATGGGTTGACAGAAAAAAAATCATTTCTTTCAAGTAAATCTCAGTTTCTTCCTCCTTCCTTCACCCTTCTTCTTCTCCCTTTTCTTTTAGAAGCCAAAAAAACTGATACACAAAACACATGAAAGAATCGAGTTCAGTGATCAGCAGGGCAAGCAAGTCCATGATTGACTGCAACTTCCTTCTCCCTCTGTTAAGAAAAGAATCCTTTTCTTCTTATGACATTATATACCCTCTTTTCTCTTCTGCAAACTCCAGGGAACACCTCTCCCATGCCCATCGCCTTTGGCATTCTTAGGAATGCTCAGAGGTAAAACCCCTCCAGCTAAACAAAGATTTGACAGAGGAACAAAGTGCCAGCTGCTGTCCCAGTTATGGTGTGGCATTGACTTAGGCCCAGGCAGTAGTTCCTGAGAAGAATTTTAAAAGGCAGTATACTCTTAAGATAAAAGCACCCCAACAGGTGCAAGATGAACAAGACGTGGGCCCCTCAAGGAGGACCAGCAGCCCTCAACCATACCCATTGTGTTCTTCCTTTACAGAAGGAATGACAGGATAAAAACAGCAGCTGGCAGATGTCTTAGCACTTCTATGTGAGAAGCCTATTGTAAAGAGCATCAGTAAGTTCCTGAAAGTTAAGGAGGAACACTACATAAAAATCTTTCTTGAGTGTCTGTTGCTTTCATCAAGACTTTCTCAGAAAACAAAGTACTGAAGAAGCTGAAAGAAAATAATGATTTATCAGCCTGGACTAAGCCCATAACTAATAAGGCTAGAAGCATCTTCAACATTTGGGTTAAGAAACCTGGGGTTATAGAATACCCTTCCATAGAATCAGGAATTGATATTTCTGTAAGTGAATATGTCCTACCACGTTGAGGCCTGTGGTCTTCCAGCCTAATGCTGTCCCTCCGTTAAGGACTGTGTTTTCTATTCAATAGTCAGAATCTCATAGTTAGGCTAGATCTCAACCAATTTAGTCAGATTCCTTTAGATTCCGCTATAAAGGACTTGATTATAACTAATGTTTTTCTCAACCTTAGAACACTATGATTCTAGCTTTGAGGGAGATGACTCATACACCCCTTCCCTATGTGCTCCCAAAACAGAATTGCTCTTGTTTTCTGAACTTTCCTAAAGTATATGCTTTCCTAAAGTATAATGCTTAAGGCATCTCGATATGGAGAACTTATAAAAATGATGTTGTTTGGAAAATTCTGTTTCTTAAAGCTAACCCTAAACATTCTTTGAGGTTAGTATGAGAAACTGAGAGTAAAATGAATTGTCATTTTAGAATTTCTAGGAAAATAAAGACTCTCCCTCAAGACATTCCCCCCACCTATAGCACAGAGAGAACTCCAAACACAAAGGCTCTCTTTACCCCTATTTTGTCTTACATCTATACAGAGGCACTCAGAATATTGGACCCAGGCCAGTCACATGAGGCTCTTAGGCCTGAGTTGGATGCTCTGGTCTCTCTAAGATGTAGGAAGCAGCCAGGCTGAACATGAGTTGTTGAACTAAGAGTCACATCTTTAATCTGTTCATCTCTGTTAGGGTCAGATTCAGAGTCAGAGTAGAAAGGTGCCTTACAATCAATGTCCATGACTGCACTTTTAAAGGAGACTATGCCAGCTAAGAAGGATGGCTTTTCAGATCCCTTCTCTATAAGTTTATCTCTCAGGAGCCCTATTCCTCTTCATGTTTCCAGCTACCAGTGTGCTTCATGAGACTCAATAGGTGTTCAACACCTACGGAACAAATGAATACACATTGTCCTGGTGGCCCCAAGATAGAAATGAGATCAGCATATGAGACTCACTTTTCTGTCCCATCACTCAAGTTGGTGCTCAGCACAGCTTTGCACATTCAAATACAGACACACACACACACACACACACACACATACACACACACACACACACACACACACAAACACACACACACACACACACACACACACACACTTGAAGCTGAACACATGCTTGGCATGCTGAACTTCGGATTGAAGGGGCTGCAATTTTCAGAGCTACAAACACTATCCTTTGTCCAGTAGATTTTCCAGTTTCCACTTTGGATGCCAGAACAGACAGAGCCAACAGTACTGCCTGGACTAAACAGAGACCAGCAGTGTGCAGCAAAGGGGCTACAACCAGCCCTTTGCTTTTCAGGCCAATTTGTGTAATATGTGAAAGAGATATGGCCTCCTTGTGTAGTATGTACTGGACCTACTGGTATACATTTGTCCATCAGAGTGTGCAAGTACAGCCTGCCCAGCATTCCACTTCACCACCTTTATTTTAAGTAACAGTCTGCAGAGCTGGCTCTTTTCCTCTCTGTGGTTATTATCTGTTTCTTTTTGCAAAGCAAGATATTCCCGTGAAGGGCGTCAGGACCATAAGGCAGGTCATAAAGGGTGACAAAGCAGAAAGAGTCGCCTGCAGTCTCCTCTGCCAGCAATTCTCTTGGCCTGGTTATTCATCCGCGCAGAGGCGTCGTGGGCCTCACTCTTAAATGGCTTCATTCATGATGATTGACTTAGGAGATTTGCCTGAGCTTTTTGCAGAATGTTAAGCAGGAAAGAATTTTTCCCTCCTCTGAACCAGCTATGCTGGAAGGCCCCAGTTTTATAGGGCTGAGGTGAGGGACACTGGAGACAAAAAGAAAATCAGTCCTTTTCTGGAATGGCTTCCTCGAATGGGACTCGCCAGCGAAGAGATGGTAATGAGCATAGAAAGGCTGAAATTGATGCTTTGGAAATGCAGCATATTTCTGACCCATTCTGAGCAACATTTAAATCCTTCATACTAGTAAAAGTTTGTCTTTGAGAGATACTTTCACTTTCACATACAAATTCCCAGATTACAGACATTGGGAGATATTTGAAGTTAGCTGTTTTTTGTGACAAATTCAATTATCAGGTGTGTTTATATGATGCTTTGGGGACTATTGAGTATGGCCTTGTATTCCTGCTTTCACAGCAGAACCCCATTTGTCACTGCCATTTGTCACAATGCTCTCTTCCTTGTGTGTCTTTGTTACTGTTGATGCCAAAACTTTTTGTCCTGTGGGTGACTTTATGTATGTACATTTCTTGATGATGAATTGTCTTAAGCTTCCCATTAACTCTCCAATGAGAACCAAATTCTGACCTTGGTGTTAGGTGGCTGAGAGTTCTTGATGCATAATCATGGACCTAGAATTTGAATGCCTACCACCCATGTAAATAACAGGTGACCACACATGGCTGTAACCTCAGTGCAAATACAGGAGGAACCCTGAGGTTTGCTGGCCACCAACCTAATCATTTCAGTAGTAGACCCTGTGTCAAAGGAACTCAGATGGAGAGTGTTTGAACAGGACACCCTTTCAGCCTCCTACATCTCTGCACAAACATGTTTGCATATGCACCCACACACATGTATATAACCCACACACATACACAGATGCCATACATATATACCCATGTATGAACTACATATGCATACATATATGCATACACACATACATACACACATACATACATACATACACATACATACATACATACATGCATACATACATACAGAGAGAGAGCAAGAGAGAGATTTCTCATAGATAAGTTCTTCTTGGCACCAATCAGCCGTTCTGTCTGTACCATAATAGTCTTCTCTATGATCTCCCACTCTGGCTAAGCAGGCTCCCTCCCTTTAACCAGTCCTTACACCTTCCCAACTCAGTGGCCTCTCCTAAGCCATTCTTGAGATGACTTTACTTCCATTGCTGCCTGTAACATCTCAATTCATGCTGCAGAGTTCTAGAAGCATTGATAACTCCTTGTACTATATGGATAACTAGCTTAGTTTCTCCCCACTACAATATACAGCTTGGAAAAAAAAAAAAAGGAATGGGCATACATTTCTATTATTCCTTCTAATCTCAAAGGCCTACTGTTTTTCATATTTTCTAACTTTTCAAATAGTTTTTAGGTGATGAGAAAATGTGTAAAAGATCAACAAACCGGTTTATTGATTCTGGACATACTTCCTTTAACCAGCAACATCACTTTGTTTAAGCAAATTGTATCACCTCTTAGTCACATAATCAAAAAGAAAGAAAATCCAATGAGTTAAGCTTTTTCCTAGTCGATGTATTTTAAGATAATGGAGCATCAAAAAATTTTAACCAAAGGTCTGAGTTTTGTGATCCCAGGGATGTTCAATGAGCACTGGGGTAAAATGATTAAAAATCAGAAATTAGAGCAGCCAGAATATCCAGGATGTTAGTGGCTGTTTGGATCAAATGAACATTTTTTAATTGCACAGTTGATTCAACCCTTAAAGGTCATAGACTATGAAACTTAGCTCCATGTTTCATACCAATCAGAACGTTAAAAAACTAATAAAAATCCAGCTAGAAGAGGAAACTAGTTCTTATGGATTGTAAATACAGTATATTCTTCCCATCTAAGCTACTGGAGAGAAAATTTTTCATTTTCTGATACTATTCTCAAAGGTGGTGGTCTCTAGAAAGTTTTGCTTCCTTGATTATTTTTGGAGAAACTCCTTCTGTTAATCATCCTAAACACTTGAAAAAAATGCTTCTGAAAAATCAAAACTAGTTCCTGAAGCCATGGACATTTTAGAAGCTGAAAGGAATTTATTCATGTTTCAAGTAATGAAGCAGGTTCTTGAAGAAATGGTTTTTAAAATGGTTTCCCTGTAAATTGAACTTTTATTCCTAATCCCATTTCTGTTAGGTTTGCACCAAGCATTTAGATCTCTGGCACTGACTGGGAATATTCAGAGATATCTCTATGGCCACCCAACCTTCCAGGTTTTTCTCCTTTGCCATTCTTAGTCCTCTGTTTCTAGATCAATAGATTCCTCATAAGAAGAGTTCCAGTAAGATGGATGGAGGATGGATGGATGGATGGATGAAAGGTATAGTGATAGATTGATTGATCAATAAAGATGAATGGATAGACAGGCAGATGATAGATGAATAATAGATTGATGATAGATAGATAGATAGATAGATAGATAGATAGATAGATAGATAGATAGATAGAAGTTTTACAATGCATGGTTAGCATTTTAGAGAGCCAGGTAAAGTCAGTGGTTTAATTCAGTTGGGCACCAACAATCTGAAAACAGGAGCCCCTAAGGTCACGAGAAAGAAGGAGCAAGGAATTATCCCCCTTCTACCTTTTTGTTCTATGTGGGCTTTCAGACTACAGGGTAGATAGCTACATTGACGTGGACAGAACTTTATTCTGTCTGTTGAGTAAATTAGGTATTAGTGCTGATCTCTGCCAGAGACCCCCTCACAGTCACAGTAGGAATTACATTTTACCAGATCCCTGGACATCTGGGCAGCCAGCCCTTTGCACCAATCAAACTGACACATGAAATTGACACTTCCTGCTTTGAGAGAGCAGCTCTGGTGGGATCCTGCCCATTCTAAAGTAACCCTTTGCCCACTTCTATAGGGCAATGACCTAAGAATCTAGTCAGGCAGATTAGAGATGAAAGGAAAGCCAGCAACCAATGATAAGGACCTCTTTTTAAAAGACTAGGTGACCAGTAAGGCTTTAGCTAAATAAACTGGAAATATTTTACATTTGTGCTATAATGATTTTGAATGGCAACTGAACTAACTAACCATTTATTTTTGCTTGTTCAGCCTCTGTTTTCTTCTCTTGGATGGGAACAGAAATACCTCCTAGATTGTTTACTTTTTTATTGAATATGACTAAACTCCTGATAAGAAACTTAAAGGTCTTGACTGGGCTTACACTTTGAGAGGATACAGTCATCATGATGTGGAAGAGGCAGAGGCAGGAACATGAAATGGCAACTGAGATAGGAGATAAACACACACACACACACACACACAGAGAGAGAGAGAGAGAAAGAGAGAGAGAGAGAGAGAGAGAGAGAGAGAGAGAGAGAGTACACTTTTCAGTGAGGTTCCACAACAACCTTTAAAGGAGATGCTGCTTATGGATTCAAATACATGAGCCCATAAGAGACATTTCATATTCAAATCAAAACATCTCCCTTGGGTGCATTTTTTATATTGCCAGGTTGTAATGTGGATACCTGCATTTATCCTGTACCAACTGCAGTCCGGTGCTGGGCTGGAGGGAAGCTCATATACACTACTCCCAGGATGAGAAAATGCAGCCTAGGATATGAGAGGCAGAAGCTGGGTTTCCCTGACTCCTGTGAATCCAGTCACCACTGGAAACTGTACAGAGAAGTTGGGAAAGGAGGGTCAGGGGTTCATGAACTTGTGATTAAGCCAGGGCTGGTGAGGCTCCTAAACTCTAGGACATCCAGGAACTGTTAGGTCATGGGAGTTGGGAACAGAGTTGGGGGCTCAAAGGCTGAGGACTATGATGATCCAGGGACTAGGGGAATGGAAGCTTATCAGAAAAGTTCTTTAGCTTAGCAGTTGTCTGGGAGTTCAGAGGGGCCTTCTGTGGGAGACTTAGGCAACGTGAGGCTCCATGGACAAAGGTTTTGGCCATGTTCCACAGTGTGGTTCTTGAAAGAGACAGTCCTTGATTCCAAACTGTTTATTGGTTCATGGTGAAAATGGGGGCATGCCACATCCTTGGGGTAAACCAGAGACTGAATGTCTTTCATAGGGAGGAGTATCTGAAAAGGGAAACTTATTGGATAAACCCTCAGCGTCTCTATATACCTCATCAGCATGGAGAACTCTGCTCTGGGCTACTTGACCATGGGTCACATTTCTTATGTGGGAAGTGTCGCATTTTTTTCCAGACCAGTGACTTGGTAGGGAGCATGGAGCCCTCTACCATCTCAGGTGGGTGCCTGGATGCTGGGGACTCTGAACCTACTCAGTCTTACCAAGTTTCCTGGTACGGTCCACTGTCCCACTGATGTCTGATTTTTTATCTATTTTTTCCCACTATCCCTCAGATGTCAATCAATTCTGGATCATGGCATTCTGGCTGGCCACCTGTTAGAAACAGGAAATCTTAACTAAGCATGGAAGAACATATTTGTGTGTGTGTGTGTGTGTGTGTGTGTGTGTGTGTCTTGTGTATTCATACATGCACACATGTGTTTTTGAGCATGGAGCTAGACATCCATGCAGCACTCTCTGAAGTGACTACAAGTTTTATGACCCAACTTCTTGGACATACTTTCTGGAATATGGCAGATTGAGGATCCCAATTACAGACTTGTATCTCCAAACAGACTGGCAAACGTAAAGACAAGCCTTACAAACACTGTCTCATTAGTTCAGTAAAACCTTGCTAATATACCCTAATCGTGGGGAAGAATCATTTGCATGCGGGAAGTGTCTGGAAAGGCCCTGCTTTAATAAATAGACAGGACTTACTTATAATTAATTAGTGGTGTCACTAGCACACAAACAATCAATGTGCTTGTGTCTTTAAAAACAGTTTGTTCTTGTAAGTAGCATGTACATTCCTACTGTCATCTTGAAGCTACTAATGCAAAAAATAATCCTAGAGTAAGGATATTTTATTTTGTTATTTTCAAATAAACAACAATGCAAAACTATGGCCTGGGAATTGAGCTGAGATTTATTTGCAGAGAAAGAGAAAGGGAGGGGATGAAGGCAAGGCAGAGGCTTTGGACAAGTGGAGGCCTCAAAGGACTTAAATTCTAATCCTGGCCCAGTCCCAGGCTGGAAGGTCACTCTGTCATCCTGAGTTTTTCTCATCTTTTAAAAGAAAAGGTTGAGTTAAATGGTCCCCCAGTGTTTATAAGTTCTATCGGCTCAGAACCCTTAAGAGCTAATCCAATTCAACGGCCCCAATTTATATGCAATCTTCTCTTCAGATGTACAGCCAATAGCACCCATGGAGAGGAGGCTCCGAGAGGAGCCAGACACATTAGCTGCTTCACTCATTACTGTGGCAAAAATACCCATCCAAAGCACTTAGATAGGAAGGATTTACTTTAGCTCATGGTTTGAAAAGGAACAGTTTATCATGGCAAAGAATCAGGGTGAGGTTCAGAAAGGCAGGATTGTATAGTCTCGACTCCTTACATCTCAGTGAACAAGAAAGCAGAAACATTGAGGACTGGAATGGAACCAGACTCTAGCCCTCAAGGCCTGCTCCCTGGTAACCATTTTACTAACCAAGCTTCATCTCGTAAAGTTCCCTAGCCTCCCAAACAACATCATGAGCTAGTGACCAATGGTTTAAACACATCTGTTGGGGGACATTTTATATCCAAACCAGATATATGTAATGGGGTAGAGAGACTGGATAGAGAAGCCCAAGTTCAAAGGTTACCCATGGCAGCAAGAAAGAAACCTACTAAGAATTAAGGACACAGATAAGACTCTTAACAAAAAAAAAAAAAAAAAAAAAAAAAAAAAAAAAAAAAGTAGCCTTTGTCATCAAAGGAGATGAGGTTGCTGGAAGCCATGGACACTAGCCACAGGTGCTGTTCCTGATGCTAATTAGCAGTGTGGAATGTAAGGCATCTTCTCTAATTGGAGGAGATCAAGGGGACCCTCAAGTCTGTGAAGATTTCCTGTCTTCTAGAAGAAGAAAAATAACAGCCAAGTAATAGAGACTAACTGATTGAGTGAAAGTCCACATAATGGGGAGCATCCAGGGTAGAAATGAAGCCAAGGAGCAGGCACTTGCTTTAGTGAAGTTTGTATTTCAGAGATGGGAAGCCCACAGCAGGGAACAAGAATGTAAGTAAAGAAGACAGAATGGTGCCTTTGATAATACACCACCCCAGAAAGAAGCCATATTCATTCCAATGTCCACTAAAATTGTCTCCTTTTTTCCCTTTATGTTCCTGCTATGTTGTCTAGACAGCAAGGGGACACGTCACTTTTGAGCATATTTTCTAACCGTAACTTGTGTACTTCAGACTACTGTTTATTTTTATTATTTTTTCTCTTCTACTTTCTTGGTGGAGAGCTTCTACATTCTCATGGGCTGTGTGCTAGCATCTGAGTGGACGTGTTATGGCAGCAATCTCAGAGAGTCAGCCTCCACAGTGCCTCTCTGCATGGTCTGCAAGTCACAAAGCCAAATAGTCTCATTGCCTATCCTCTCCCTATAAAAATATCACGAAGAACCAGGAAGATGAAACATGATGGGCAAAGTCATTAAAACATGTGACAACTTGATAGTTTCAAATCAGAATACCAGTATTGCTTCTTTTATAAGAAGAAAGGGTGTTTTATGAGACCCTATATTCCTCCAGAGAAACCTACACTTTGAGATAAAGCAATCATTAGCTGAAGGTGGGTGGTAAGGAAAAAGTTGTCTTCTAAAAGGAGAGAGAAACAAAGACAAAGACACACAGAGTGAGAAATACAGAGAGAGAGAGACACTCACTCATGTGTGTGCATGCATGCACATACATACACACACACACACACAGAGAGAGAGAGGGGGGGGGCGGACTATACTCTAGTCACAGGTTTGGATACTGTTTTTTGGGGAGCTTCCCAGGATCTAAGTTTGATCTTGCTAGCTCTTCTTGACTTTGGGTATGCGTCTTTTTATGCCTTTAGTCCTGAGGGCCCCTGGAATTGCTTGATTTTTTTTTTAAACCACCCCTCTTGGGAATGGCCTTAATCAGGTTCCCTAAGGTGAGCTGGAAGAACATAGTTTGCCAGGTGAAGTGGAGAACATGAAACTCAAATGCAATGATCCAGGAGGAAGAGTGCTGAGCCATGGGAATGTGGAGCAGAAAACATTGCTGGATTATAGACAGAGTGAGCTGGACTATTGATCAGCATATGAGAACCAAGGCTCAAAGAAAGTCCCAGGCATACTCCCTCATTCACATATAAAAGCAGTCCCAGAGACTCCAGGGGGCTTGCCTGTTCTGTGTGGGAGAGCACAGTGGTTTTGAAGTCAGGCACAGCTAGGTCCAATGACGATGACTATTGGTGAGATCTTGAGCCAGATACTGAACTTTCTTGATTCTCCATTTTCTCGCCAGTCTAACGCACTGGGGTTCCAGTAAAAATCACATTTTAAAAAGTGGCTCTAACAAACTTAATGTAATGTCCACCACTTCACACAAGCTCAATTAAAGTCCCTGGGAATAGCAATGATGTTAGGAAATGCAGGTGTCAAGATTTCTCACCTGGAGAAGACAAACTCCATGCATGGATTTATCAATAGCGAAACTGGCTTATTGATAGTTAAAGTGGTAGGAAACACACTCTATTAAAGATACAGGACTACCTCACAGCAGAAAGTTACAACATCTATGTAACTCAGCATGCATGCTGGCAAGCTGAGGGGCATTTCTATCTACCCAGGAACAAGGATGGGCTCCAGGTAATGTGCATGTCTTCACTCACAGTAAGATGTGCTGCAATGAGGGCAGCCAATGAATAAATCCACTGGGAGCCGTGCACTGAGAGCAGGAAGTACCACCTCCAAATCTCCATTCCGGTAAATTTGCCCCGAAGGTTTTGACTGTTTTAGTTTCCTAGTATAGGAGTTGTATGAATGGGAATCTTCTCTATTCCTTGTAGACTGCAATGAGGCAAGCGCGGGGAGTGATTTCCAACCTTCTATTCAGAGCTCTGAGTCCCCCAAGCCCAAGAAGGTGGCTACCGATAGTTCACCCCTTCCCTCTCAAGTCCTATGCAAAGGGGCTCCCCAAAATAAGAAATGAAAATGGAAAGTTATCCAGAGGGAGACACAGGATGACACCCTTGGTGGAATGCTGCACTGTGCTGGCCTTTGCGGTGGAGGGCGGCCCCCGCCTTCCCAGCACCTCATCTTGTGGTCAACTTGTCGCAAGGTCGTGCTCATCAGTGATTGGGATGGAGAAGTGTCACTCCGGGCTTTGTTGGCTCTGCAATTATTCAAATGCTTTGCTTATAATACAATCACAGCTCCTGGCTCTGATTATTGGAATCATCAGCATCATCTATTAATGGGCTCTGGGCTCCTCTGGGTACACAGCATTGTACAAGATGCTAAAAGGTGCCAAATGCAGGCTCAAAAAAAAAAAAAAAAAAAAAAAAAAAAAAAAAAAATAGAGAGGAAAGGGGCAGAAAGTAGACCAGACCAGGCATCATTCTGAGGAGCAAGATATAAATCGGCCTGAATCTATTTGTGTGAACTTATCTTAAAGGGCCAGGGCCTGCTAAATTCCAGAAGGACATTAATTTTACCAGGTTTCTTTTATCCCTCTTGTCTACATCTCTTCAGCTCTCTATTTTTAACCCAAAATATTTGAACCTCCATTAGTTTTCCCTTTATCTCTTTTGTTAAGTAAACTCTTTCCTCAGTGTGGCTGTCTGTAGGGTGGGAAAAATTTAGCAGTTAGAACAAGATAAATTGGGAAGAGAGGGCCTGCCTCCAAATTGGCCAGATCTCACTGTGTTTGCACACTGGTACCTGCATACCTGACGTTCCTGTTCACACAGAGTGGGGAGACATGCTCTGCTGAAACTGTCCATTACCACAGCAGGAAATGTGCTCAACCCTCTGCAGAGCTCCAAACAGCTGTTCTCCCTCTTTTCACGCATGTGCGGTTGAGCTGAAGGTAGGTGACAGCATGCCAAAAATGTCTTGGTTTCCACCAAGGGCATATTGTACGGGAGAAGGCAGACGGCTGCTGTTCTATTGGAAAGATGTTCATCAGTCTCTGAGAGGAAGAGAAATGAAAGGTTCAAATGACTCTTTCAGGTTTCCTCCATCTAACCAGACCTGAAGCTCTGCCTCTCATTAGTCTTTAATGAACAACAAATAAAACGTGTTGTTGGCTAATTATTGTGTAGGCTGGCAGATGCTTCTCAAGGAAGAGTCCCTGGGAGAGTCACATCATTTAAAGGGACACTGTCAAAAATCAAAGGCCTGTTTTGAAACTTACTCCCAGACTTGTAACATTATTTCTTTCTTTTAAGCTTTAATTAACTCTCCTTCCAACATTTCTGCCATTTTTTTAATGTCTGCTACTTTGAACTTTAAAAGTTGGAGCAATTGGGCAACAGGACTTCAAATTTATTCCCTATACCTCCCCCCAAATTCTCTCTCCTCTTCCCTGGGGATGAGCAGAGGGTGTATGTATTCTTCCTTCACCTCACAGCATTTCCAGGGATACCTTTCTATGCCTCTACTTTTCCCCCCCAATTAATAAATTCCCTCCCATGTGGAGCTGGACTCTGTTTGACTTTGAACAGGCTCGGCACTTAGCCTCAAAGTGAAAATTCATCTTATGTCCAGGAGTGCGCTGGACATATACTACACTTCTGAATTCAGGGAAGTTGCTAGCATGTTTCCTAGACTCACTTGCTTTTTATTTCATACTCCTGGTGATGTCCAGTTTCAGTGGTCAACCTGATCAGCTTATAAGACATTGCTGGCGAGATATCCTTTGGTGGGTTTGTGATTGGTGGCAGTAGCGATGCTGTTAATTAGATTTCTCGGTCCATGCCGGACAGACCACACCAAACAAACACGGTTCCACGTGGAGAGGTTTAATAGAATGGGATGGGGCAGGGGTCAAGGCCAAGAGAACAGAAGAAGAAAAAGAGAGTGAGGAGGAGGGGTTTCAGCCTTTCGTAGGGGTAGTGAGGTCACTTGCTCCCAGGTGGAGGGGATTCTGAACTGATGTCTTCTGGGAATGCTTTGGCTGTTTCCATGGCAATTGATGTGCTAGGTTCCTGTCACCTGTGGGTGGAGCCATTGCTGGGGAAGGGGCTATCCTAATGCCAACAAGCGAGACACACCCTTTGGTGTGATTGTGAAATATTTTCTCTGAGGTTACCTGAGGAGAGAAGACATCCTTGAATGTGGGTGGAATCATCCAAGGTTTGGGGTTTTGACCTGAATAAATTGAGGGAAAGGAAGATAGCAACTGAGGACTAACAATGATTTCTTTCTACTTTCTGATGTGCCCAGATGTGAGCCAAGCCGCCTGCTCTCATACCTTCCCTCCCATGATGGACAGTATTCCCGTGAGCAGTCAGGCCAAACATATTTTCTCCTTCGGGTTTCTTTCTGTGAGATATTCGGTAAAGCCATAGGGAAAGCAACCGATCCACTACTTGTCTGTCTTCTACCTTCCACCCATGAGGGAAGAATCTGCATCTTATCCTCCACTTATCCTGCGCCTAGACATCTTTCTGCAGATGATTGTCACTTGCTCTTTAAAGTCACCTGTCACCTAAGCAGAGCGGGTGATGTAAGGTGCTGTTTGATAAATATTTAAATGTCTGTTTAAGAAGGGGTGGAGATAATGAGCTCAGAAGAACCACCCGCTTAGAAGCAAAGGCACTGAGTATTAAATGCACAGATCTCCATGTTTAAATGTTTTTGTTCACATTGGAACTCAATCAAGTTTTTTAAAGTAGTCTAAGCCCAACAAAATCCTGTACAGGTTTCAGAAGAAGAGAGTAATTGTTCAGAAGTTCACCTAGATAAGTCATTTTAGAGCAGTAGTTCTCAACCATCCTAAGGCAATGAGCCTTTAATACCTTTGTGTTGTAGCAACCACCTAAACATAAAATTATTTCTGTTGTTACTTCAAAACTGTAATTTTGCTGCTGTTGTAAATCATAATATAAATATCTGATATGCAGAATTATCTGATATGTGACCCCTGTGAAAGGGTCCGTTGGCCTCCAAAAAGGGTGTGACCTACAGGGTGGTCATCATTCTAGAGCATCTTCAGAAGCTGGCTTGGGCTGGTGACATGGCTTAGTGAGCACAGGTACGTTCTATCAATTTAAAGGACCTGAGTTCTGTTCCTGGGGTCCATATGGTTGAAGAAGAGAATCAACTCACAAAAACTGTCCTCTGACCTCTATATATGTATTGTGGTATGTGTATTCATGTGTACAGAGAGAGAGAGAGAGAGAGAGAGAGAGAGAGAGAGAGAGAGAGAGAGAGAGAAACAAATAACTAAATGTAAAATAAAATCTAAGAAAAGTTAGATTTGGTGACTCACATCTAATCCCAGCACTAGAAATCAGAGGCCAGAGAATTGCTGTGTATCTGAAAGTACAAAGTGAGTTCCAAGCCAGTCAAGACTACAAGGTGACACCCTGTTTTCAAAAAGAAAAACATCAGTCCTGAGCTGAGCAGGATAGGGGAATGAGACAGACACGGAATATTAATTGAGGCATTTATTTGACAGTCTTTCCCTCAATATTTTGATAGATGTGTCCTTGACAAATTGAACACCTTTATGCAAAAAGGCAGGGTGACTGAGTCTATCCATTTGGAAGAAATCATAACAAAAACACACAGAAGGACTCTTGGCTTTGTGCTCTCTATGGCTTTTGTGTCTCACTAATAGTAGAGGCAACATCTAACAGTTGATGTTACCTTCTGCATTGCAGGCTCAGGGTTGGAAACTGTCTGCATAGCATCACATTTCATTGGAGGCACAGTCTTTGGGGAACTCAAAGCTGTCAAGAGAGTTACCCTACAGATGACAGAATTATATTGTGGAAAGCACAACAGTTAAATTTTTTTACAGGAAGTGTCATAGTCCTGCAATCAGGGTCAAAATTACCAGCTGCTGTAAACCATACACCACAGAAACAATAGCATTCATTTTGGTAGCTGTTGATATGAAAACAATGGGAGGGGCAAGTGTACCGGCTGGTTTTGTGTCAACTTGACACAAGCTGGAGTTATCACAGAGAAAGGCGCCTCAGTTGAGGATATGCCTCCATGAGATCCAGCTGTAAGGCATTTTCTCAGGGTGGGGGGAGGGCCATCCTTGGGTTCTATAAAAAAGCAGGCTGAGCAAGCCAGGGGAAGCAAGCTAATAATATTCCTTGTAGATTTATGTTAAGGCAATACAGGATTGGACAGGAGATAGATAGGCAGGGAAAGGTCAAGGAGCAAATGTGGAAGCAGAAGGCAGAGAGGAAATTAGGAGGAAAAAATCAAAATGAAGCTGGAGAAGAATGATCTAGATCCAGGTGGACTTAATTAGTGTTAGGTAGATATGAATATTTTTAAGGAATTCTATAGGTCTTTTTTATCTCATATAGAAGGGCAGTTTGTATCTTTGTCTATTGGAAGTAATCTTATTGTGTAGAGGGTTTGTAGATTGAGAATTTAATATATAAACCTGCTTGAAAAGCTATTGGGCTTTGGAGTCATGTTTGTGCCGGGCAGTGGAGGAAAGGAACACACTAGGGGTGTCATATCCACCTGAGTCTGTACAATTGGCTCCACACTAGAGCAGCACCCTCAGAGTGAGACCACAGGAGCTGGTAAAGGGATAAGCCATCATTTTAATATTTACTGCAACATTCCCTCCATGGCTTCTGCATCAGCTCCTGTTTCCTGGCCTGCTTGAGTTCCAGTCCTGACTTCCTTTGGTGATGAAAGGCAATGCAGACAGTGTAAGATGAGTAAACCTTTTCCCCCCCAACCAGCTTCTTGGTTTTGTGCAGGAATAGAAACCCTGACTAAGACATCGACCTAGACAGGGTTGGAGAGGAGAGATGTTTTAAATGCTCCCAAGTTAAATGAAGTGATGGTGAGAAGAAGCTGCCAAGAAATATAATGCTGTGAGAGCCTGCAGACTCCGAGTCTAAACCCCAGAGAAATGGCATGAGTATTTTCTGCACTGGTCAGAAGAACATCATCCTAGTTTCCAAGAGCTGCAAGAATTCATCTGGATGGTTTTTGCCATGAAATTTGAAAGGAAAAGAGGTGGAATATGCCCAGAGGAGAATGACTACACCTAAATAAGCACTAAAAATAAAATAGATGTCAGAACAATAGAGGCCTATTATCATGTGTTTTCAGAGCACTCTTCTGGTCAGTCTTCGTGGATACCAGGAGTGAAGAGTGGGGGGAGGCTTGTCCTGAGCTTCTGAGCTTTGGAGCTAAGATTTTCCCCAGGCCATGATTCTCCATGTGCATGTGTCAGTTCAAGCCTCAAAGCTCTGAGGAGACTGACCTCCACAAAAGCACATAGATGCCATGCTCTAAGAATCCCATGGCACAGACTACGAGTCCCTCATCTGAATCTTTCTCCATCCGGACTGGTCACATCTTAGCCACAAACTCTACCTCTGGATTTTGGCAGAGCTTGGGCTGGAGTTCACTGGGGACTAATTCAGCCAGCATGACACTGTCTCCACCATCCAAGTTCACCCTTCCTTCCTTCGATCGTCTTTTAGGACATGAACGATGTAGTGATACAACCTGATGATGACCTCCACATCTCCATCATCCTGCCTCTCAGAGACAGTCCTGCACTCAGAAACAATGCCCTGATTATCATTCATTATTTCTACTTCTTAGCATTAAAACCCTTTTGATATGGTGCTGAGGACCATTGGGGAGTTTTAAATTTCATGTCAGACCAGGATTTATGGGCCAGTTCTGGAATTTTACCTCTGGGCTCAATAATTGCAATTCCCTTTTAATCACTCTCTTAGACACCTCTGTTAAAAGACTTCAATTATTTCTACACAGAGGCCACCTGGGGCATGGCCAATCTGAATATTCAACTTGTGTTACCGTCACCTCCACTTGGAGACCAACATCAAAGCTATAGTCATCTAAACAGACCACGGGGTCTGTCCCTGTAGTTCTACCAAAGAGTGCTGGGTTCTCGGGAAAGGCTTGTCTTCTCCAGTCATTGAGTTTGCAGAACAAGTTCCCATCCTACCTCCACTCTCCCAGTGTCTTATAGGAAGCAAGAGACAGATGGGTTAGCATGCATACCCCCACCCATGCTTGATTTAAAAGCTGTGCAGTTCTGTGAGAACGTAAATGTATTCTTCCATGGAAAGCAATGAGAACATGGTGCTGGTGACAGGGGTGGGGAGAGAAAGATACGTTGCCATGCCCTAAAGAGCGCTGTGATGTCTTAAGAAAAAGAGAAAGCAGGTACTTTTGGAGGAGGTGATGAGACATTGGAAAAGAACTTCAGGCCAGCACAAGAACCAAGGACATGGCAACAGCCTGCTGGGAGCTGCTTTGGCATCAGGGATCAGAAAGCAAGCGGTTGCTTTGCTCCCCAAAGAGCAACTGATACGGTG
This sequence comes from Micromys minutus, assembly GCF_963924665.1. NCBI lineage: Eukaryota > Metazoa > Chordata > Mammalia > Rodentia > Muridae > Micromys > Micromys minutus. Next base: position 148,476,771 of record NC_137969.1, on the reverse strand, counting down.
CAGGAAAGGGCCCAGGCAGGATGCTGGGGATGAGCATCGCTAGCAACACCGCCACTGAGATGCACTGAGTGCTCTGTGTCTGGTACCAGCAATTTGTACAGAAATCTGTAGCTCTGGATCTACAGTCTCTCATTACTGAGAAGGTTTCATAGCAGTCTCAAAACATCTGCTTCTGCTGGGAGACAGTGAGCTTGGTGAGGGACGGAGAGCAGGATGTGGGAAAGAGAGCTTCACAAAAGACACTAACAAACCCCACCCCAAAGAGAAAGAAACAGAAACCATTGAAAGGGGTGCTTAAATTTGGTGATAGACACTGAAAGTGTAGCTGTTCATAGTTGATGGCTTCTGGCATGGGTCGGGGAAAGTCTCGGTTGCCTTTAAGGGGCTGGGAATTTGACCATGCTCAGTAAGTATAAAGGCAACACAAATTGAACTTGGGGTATTTGGGGGTGAGAAGGCACGAGAGTAGGAGGGTAAATCTAGGAGGAATTGGAAGTATGATTGGGGTACATCATATGAAATTCCCAAATCAGAAAAAAATAAAATAAAACATTATATTAGGGGAAAAGAGACCAAGGGGTAAAGGGAAAAAAGCAAGGCCCAGAAGGCACATTTATTAAGGACCTAGTCTCAGCACTGGAAAGGGGACATGGCTAAGAAGGAATGGCAGCCTGAATGGGGAAGTGTCCTAGGAAGTGACACTAGGACATCCTAGTGTCAGAAGCCCAGCATAGTGACACAAGAGATCTCGTAATTTGGCAGGCACTGCTTACCGAAAGGTTAAACTCCCTAATGGACGGGACCTAAACAAAGATGATCTACCTCTGCCAAGAATGTGTGGAGCCTCTCACAACGGGCCAGGTGAGGAGCTGGGGCATCTTCTAATAGAATGCAGTTGCCCTGGTGAATGCAAGGTGAGTCATGTTTAGTATTATACGATGGTGCATTTTACTATTTAACACCATACTGACAGGAGTGCTTGGGACACATATATTCAAGCTCCACCCTACTTCTCACACCCCCATCTGCAACTCTCTTATTTCCCTAATAACAGTCAGCTCTGGCTCAGGAAACAGCCACGCTACACTCTTACAAATACCACAGACATCCTGGCAGCCTCCTCCTCAGGAGCCAGTCTGTTTGGTTATTCACGATGCTGCATTGCAGGCCCTGTGGCAGCAATGGTGATATTTATAAACAGTGAGTATTCAGCAGCTCATTCCTCAGACATCTTATGAGAAGCAGGTTAAGGAAAATGGGATGCTCCCTTTCATGGGTGGCTCTTTCCTGAGCTGAAAGAGTGACCCAGCCAAAACCCAGATGCCAGCCCCTTCTAGAAAATGGCATGTTCTCGCTTCCAAGGTCATGTCCAGTGTCAAAGAATTCTGAAAGTTCAGGGATTTCTTACTGTAAATACTCAAAGTCCTCTTGGACTCAGAAGACAGAAGGTAAAGCTGGCCTTGTTCCTGAGCATTCCTGCCTAACCCAGCCTAGCTCTGGTCCTCCCCCAAGTGCCTCTGCTCCTAGTACAGACTCTGTGTTCCTTAAAAGTTTCAAGTAATTGTCTTAGTTGATCTAAAGTCAGATGAAAACTGATGGAGTCAGCTCCAGCTCAGAAACTGACTCCGAGGTAAAGCACAATCTCAAGACTCTTCCAACAGCTGTTTGCTGTGATCCAGAAATCTCCCACTTGGCTAAGACCCTGGAAGCTTGAAGCCCAAACTTCACTAGTCACCTCAAGCATAGCTTCAAGGTGTGAGCTCCTATGCAAGTCTAAGGGGCCAGTGATGCCTGAGTGTAGTCCTTATGTTGAATGTCACCTAGACAGACTGTAAAATCAGTAGGTGACAAGTCTCTGAGCATAGCTCTGAGAGATTATTGGAATGAGGCTAACTGAGGTAGGAATCCCTCCCCTAAATGCAGACAGGACCATTGTAAGGGTTAGGATCTTGGATTGATGGGAAAGAGAAAGCTGGTTGCTAAGCAATGCTATTGTGTATAGTCTGCTTCCTGCCTGTGAGGCATGTGACACGTGACCAGTGCTTCCCTCATTTCCCTATCTCCACCATAATGGGTCGTAGCCTGGACCTGGGAGCCGAAATAATCCTTGCCTTTCAGCAAGGAGACAAGCAAGTAAAGCACTGGCTCATTAGCAAGGGCGCCCTGGCGCCAGTGCACAAAGGAGCCTCCCTGTGATTCATCCGAGAGTCAGAGGCAAATGTGTTGCTTCGAGTATACTAGTTACTGTTCTGCTGCTGTGGTAAAAATACCATAACCAAAAGCTACTTATGGAAACAAGGGGTTGCTTCTGTCCTATGGTCCCAGAAGAGGAGCCCACACTGGTGGTGATGGCATAATAGCAGATGATTTTAAGTCTTCAGTCAATATTGGGGACACAGGACACAAGTCAACAAGTACCACCTTTCCTGCCTTCTGTAACGAGACCAAGAGAAGTCAGACAAATAACACAAATGTCACCATCACCACCTTCAAGAAGCATTTCTAAGACTTCTGGACAGAATTGGCTTCCTTCTGCTACTGTTCTGTCTGACCATGGAACTGTATGCCTACTGTGAGGTCAAGGTGAGCCTTGATAAGTGAAGGTCAACTTAGTGGGCAAAAAGGTAGAAAATGGGGTTTAGATACAGAGAATAACCCTGGCGACAAGGGCAGAGACAGAGACTTTTGCCATTTTCAGTAAGCCATGGGCAGGACTAAGGGCTGGGAAAGCCCTGGTTATATCCGAGTTTCAAGATCATCCCAGACCCTGGTCCTAAAATGGCTGCAGAGTACAGGTTGATGTAGCCCTGAAGTTCAGTGTTTGAGAAACAGCCCATTGTTCCAAGGATTAAACTAACAGGATTAAACATGGCAAGAGCCAAAACTTAGGGCAGATTTGGAACCTCTCAACCCTGCTATGCTAAGTATCGTTGTCCATGATACTTAATGTCTGTTATGAGTAGTAGACCTTGTCAGATCCTGTGCCTGAAGGAGCTCGAGGGCCCTTCTGTTCATCAAATCTGCTGTCACCTGCCTCCCCATCCTGGATGGCCACCCCAGCAGAGCTGCAACATGAGGACAACTTGCAATGGGCACCATCAATTCCGATGCTTTGGTACAAGTCTGCAGGCTCTTCTTACCAAATATCCCAAATTCTTTTTGCCCTTGCATGGCTGACCACTGATTCCAGTCTCAGAGTTTGCCTGTGGGAACCACAGTTCATAGCCAGGCCCACCTACCAACCATATAAAGTTTCAGTACACCAGCTTGACTTGGCCAGAGATTTATGACTGACATGGAACCTCTGAGCAAAGGCATCCACATTTTGTTTGGCTCAGAGGCTTGAAATCCTTTTCAGACCAATCAATCTGTTAACATACCAATGACATTTAGGCTGCCTCTCTGGGGAACAGGCTGGGTTTCTGAGTGTTAGGAGAGCATGCAGCATTACAGTTCTGAGGTTAGGAATCCTGGGAAAAGAGCTAAGAGCTGGTGAGGTGGTGACGAAGGATGGCTGCTTCAACCCTGACCCCACTCAGAGTCACTCAGGACTTCGGGTTCAAGACAGAGGCAAGCTGTACTGATGGAGGGAATTTTCAGAAATAACATTCCATATGTCAATGCAGTCTTCATTCCTTTCTTTGAGATAATGTATATGAAAAAAAAAAAATACAGGCACCAGAACAGATCTGGCATGCCCACCACACCTCCCTGGACAAGGAATTCAAGTAGCAAAAGGAAGGTCATACCTGACTCTAATCAGAGACTATGTACCACTCACCCTGCCAGTTTTGTTTTTGTAGCATGGAATACCTTGATGGATCCCTCTCACAGCACTCGTTCTAGAATATTCTGTAACTTTTCAGGTACCAGCGCAGAACAAATCAATGCTCCTCTCACACCCACTGCTCCAAATCCAGTTGAGTCCCACCCAGTCCCACAGCCCCCTGGGGACATCAACAGATAGTTGCAGAAGGACCTGAAGGATACGTACTTGCTTGAAAGCAAATCCAAAATCCAGAGGAAGAAGAGCTTTAGGGTCTCAGGATCACTGCCCTCAGCTTGAGATTTTTCTGTCACCTTTTTGTCTTCTCTGGTCAGTCACCATCCCTTCATTGCTAACAAAGGAAAACACACTTCTGAATCTTCCATGTACTTCTTTATACAAATCCAGGCATGAGAGAACCCATTGCAGACCATGAGATTGGGATCTGTAGTTGCTTGAATGAGCCACCATCCTGAAATGTTGTGTTTCAGTTTACAAGGAACAAATGTGAATTAACTGTTTAGTGCCAGGTCACCATTCTTTGCTCCCAGTGTAGTCTGTGACCAGAGCTCTGTACTGTCTGTCACATCAGTCAAACTCAGACCCACTTTTTTCATCTGTGATGCTCAGCCTTGGTTGCTCAAAAGAGGAAGTAATTTCAAAATGCTTTGGAAGCTCTCTGGATTTCAAGCACTTCCTCCAACCCCCATCTCTTCTGTTGCCTTATTCAGACATAATTTGACATTTGTAGTGACCTTTCCAGTCTGTCCAAATTCATCCACTGTCTGTCGCATCAGCTTAATGAGTTCACCTTCTTGAGCCAGTTTGAACAGGTCTGGGCAGGTATAACTGATGCTCAGTAGGTATAACTCAAGTGATGGGAACAGAAACAGGAGGGCCAGGTACTGGGAACAGCTTGGACACAGTAACTATGGGTAAAATTCGGAGAGCATTTACAGTCTGCGAAGTGCTGTGAACTGATCCAGCGGGCAAAGTGGTCACATGCAGACTAGTTAAGAACACTTCTGTTGCAAGTTTCCCTCACAATTGCAAATTGGAAATTCAGGCACAGAGAGGTTAGGTGGCTGGCCTGAGGTCACATGGCCAGTCAGAGGAAGAAATGAGATTATAAATCAGAAAGTCTGGCTCCAAAGTTTTTATTCCTAAGAAATATGTTTTTTCTTAAAGGAAGGGAGGAAATGGAAAAAGTAGGAAAGAATGAAAGAGAGGAGATGGGAAATTAGAAGAGAAGAAAAAAGAGGAAAAGGAAAGGGAAGAGGAAGACAGGAGGGACAGGGGGAGGAATGGATGGAGGATGGAGACAAAGATAATGAAAAGAAGCTAAAACAGGTCAAGGTAGGACCCAAAGGTTGGCATGTTGCTCAGGGCTAGAGATTTCTCCTGGATTGTTCCATTACTCATTCGGCATCTCTGATGATGTGAAACTTCTTGCGAATGCTAAGTGTCGGCCAAGACAATCTATGTCCAGAGAAAGGCCATCATGCCATGACACCTTTCCGCTTCCAGTCCTCATGTGGAGCCCGGGGCCACTTTTAGCTGGAGGTAGCACTTCTCTACCATGGGCTGAGTCAAATTCTGACTCAACTAAAAATCCCATCCTCAATCCCTATTTAGCGCCAAGTCCCAGTCCTCTCCAGAGCATGTGTGGGGAGGAGAGGGGGAGATGAATGTGTGCACGTGTGCACATATTTCAGGAGCATGTATCCATGTACTATGTGTATGGAGGTCAGAAGTCAATTTCATTTTATGTCTTTCTCAGTTGCTCCCCACTTTATTTTTTGAGACAGGGTCTCTCAGTTGCTGGCTTGGCTAGGCTGCCTCTCCCAGTGAGCTTCCCTGATCTATGGGTCTCCAAATCCTCTCCCTGAGCAGTGCAGTGACAGGTACCTACTACAGCACCCTGCTTTTACATGGGTGCTGGGGATCCAAACCCAGACATTCCCTTTATCAACTGAGCCACTGCCTCTGCTCCCAAGTCTAAAATTTCAGACACCGCAAAGGACAAGAGGGGCTTCACACCAGAATCTACACTGGTTAGACATTTTCCTCATTGTATGGCCTACAAAAATTCTTTACATGCAGGCTGACTGAAAGGAAGAATATTAAGTTGTGTTGAAGAGTTTTTCCTTGCTATGAAATTTCCACAAAGTATGCTTTAAGGAAAATGTGGAAGGTATGTGTGTACTTCCTGTTGGGATGAGGGGAGAGCTTCAGCTGGTGTCCCGTCCGCTGGTATTGGTCTAGACAAGCTCCTGCTGGTCTGGCTGCATATTTCTAACATGTCTTCACACCTTCTCACCTGAGCTAAACCCCTGTCATAGAGTCTGAGCAAAGACATGGCCAGAGAATGTTAGCTGTGCAGCATGAACTGTGACAGGGTTACACTTCATAATAACCACCACTGCACCACCAAGTTCTATGTGACAGGGGCTTGGATACTTGTCTGATTCATATCACTTCAGCCACCCCAACCCAGTCATGACTTTGTCTGTCCCAGCTAGAGGGTTCATTACCACCTAACAGCATAGCTGTCAAGACCAGTTCAGAACATGAAGCTGGCTGTATTTGAAAGTTTGACTTCCCAGCCATGGTTTCCAGGGCTAGAAATTGAAACAGAGATTGTGGTGGGTTGGTCTAACCTCAAGGAGTTTAGAAGGACCAATATGGTATTTTTAAAGACTCAGTTACACTATCCAAGATGTCAGACCCCAGCTCAAAGCAGAGCCTAGATTGACTCTCAATAAATGTTAACAGTATTGTTTATCTCTGTGTCACTGCTGCTAGTGTGACTCTGTTGCCTTTGCAGGCAATGTTTGTATTGACTTGACCTGTAAGGTAGAGAGCATTAGTGTATCACACTGGCTGTTTCCTCTTCGAGAACTCAAGTACCCCCAGGTCTTGATTATATAATCTGTTTCCTTCTTGTAGGCTTTTGGCAAACACAGCTACCATGTGTGACTTGCTGTGGTAGTGTGGTTTTATGTTCTGCCCCCTCCCTGAATCACCCTACTCCCCTCAACCTACCTCCTTCAGTACCTCCTCAACGGAAAGACATTGTTATCACCTGGATAGGTGGTTATTGTTAGTGAGTGAACATAAATTTTTAGATCCATTCAGCTCTATGAAGACATAATTTTTGCTGGAGAATGTCAGAATATTGTCAACTTTAATAGAAATATGTTCAGTTGTTTCTCCTCTCCTTCAGCAAATATTGACTGAGCTTCATATTACATAAGACAGGATACTGAAGGATCCATCTTCTTGCCAGGGAAGGTAGGGAAGTGAGACACATGGATCATCCTCCCCATGGGGTTCAATAAAAAAACAAAAGACAAAGAAACATTTTCTCTCATCAGGCAGGACCACTGTGTATTTAGAACATATACCCTCTGTTCAGCCTCTACCTGGGTGTTTGTGCCAGTCTATAGCCCCAACTCACCAATCCTGTCTCATTTTCACAACCCAACATCAGGTGATAGCTGTTCTGATCTGCCAATCTGAGCAATCACTCCGCCCACCATGCCTTGTACCTAAGCCCGACTCCCTTAGCTCTGATGCCCTGTTCCTCATTAAAACTTTGGTATTACGCAAAAATACTCAACAAAATCCTTGCAAACCGAATCCAAGAACACATCAAAACGATCATTCATCATGACCAAGTAGGCTTCATCCCTGGGATGCAGGGATGGTTTAATATAAGGAAATCCATCAATGTAATCCACCATATAAACAAACTCAAAGAACAAAATCACATGGTCATCTCACTAGATGCTGAGAAAGCATTTGACAAAATTCAACACCACTTCATGTTAAAAGTCCTGGAAAGAACAGGAATCCAAGGTCCATACTTAAACATAATAAAAGCAATATACAGCAAACCAACAGCCAACATCAAACTTAATGGCGAGAAACTTGAAGCAATCCCACTAAAATCAGGGACTCGACAAGGCTGCCCACTCTCCCCCTACCTATTCAGCATAGAACTGGAAGTCCTGGCTGGAGCAATTAGACAGCAAAAGGAGATCAAGGGGATACAAATCGGAAAGGAAGAGATAAAAACATCACTCTTTGCCGATGACATGATAGTGTACTTAAGTGACCCCAAAAACTCCACCAGAGAACTCCTACAGCTGATAAACAAGTTCAGCAAAGTGGCTGGATACAAAATCAACTCAAACAAATCAGTAGCCTTCCTGTACTCAAAGGACAAACATGTGGAGAAAGAAATTAGGGAAAAGGTACCCTTCACAATTGTCACAAAAACTATGAAATACCTTGGTGTGACTCTAACTAAGCAAGTGAAGGACCTGTACGACAAGAACTTCAAACCTCTAAAGAAGGAAATTGAGGAGGATCTCAGAAAATGGAAAGATCTCCCATGCTCATGGATTGGAAAGATCAACATTTTAAAAATGGCCATCCTACCAAAAGCAATCTACATGTTCAACGCAATCCTTATCAAAATTCCAACACAGTTCTTCATGGAATTGGAAAGATCAATGTACTATTTCATATGGAACAACAAAAGACCTAGAATAGCGAAATCCATCCTCAACAACAAGAAAACATCTGCGGGAATCACTATCCCTGACCTCAAGCTATATTACAAGGAAATTGTGCTGAAAACTGCATGGTACTGGTACAGAAATAGGCATGTGGACCAATGGAATAGAATAGAAGATCCAGAAATGAGCCCTCACATATATGGTCACCTGATTTTTGACAAAGGAGCCGTAAACATTCAATGGAAAAAGGACAGCCTATTCAACAAATGGTGCTGGTCCAACTGGCACTCAACATGCAAAAGAATGAAAATAGACCCTTTCTTATCTCCTTGTACAAAGCTCAAGTGTAAGTGGATCAAAGATCTCCACATTAAATCAGATACACTGAAACTATTAGATGAGAAAGTAGGGAAAACTTTAGAACATATAGGCACAGGAGAAAATTTTCTGAAGAAAACACCAATGGCTCAAGCTCTAAGGTCAAAGATTAACAAATGGGACTTAATGAGATTGCAAAGTTTCTGTAAGGCTAAGGACATCGTCAAGAAAACAAAATGGCAGCCAACAGAATGGGAAAAGATCTTTACCAACTCCACATCAGATAGAGGCCTAATAACTAAGGTATACAAAGAACTCAAAAAGCTAGACACCAGAGAATCAAATAACCCTATTAAAAAATGGGGTACAGAGCTAAATAAAACGTTCTCAGTTGAGGAATATCGAATGGCTGAGAAATATCTGAGGAAGTGCTCGACATCTTTAGCCATCAGGGAAATCAAAACAACCCTGAGATTCCACCTCACACCAGTCAGATTGGCCAAGATCCAAAACTCAGACGACAACAGATGCTGGCGAGGTTGCGGAGAAAGAGGAACCCTTCTCCACTGTTGGTGGGGTTGCAAAATAATACAACCACTCTGGAAGTCAGTCTGGCGATACCTCAGAAAATTGGACATAATACTACCTGAAGACCCAGCTATTCTACTTCTGGGCATATACCCTAGAGACACCTTAGTACACAACAAAGATATATGCACCACAATGTTCATAGCAGCTCTATTTATAATAGCCAGAAGCTGGAAAGAACCCAGATGTCCTTCAGAAGATGAATGAATACAAAAATTGTGGTACATTTACACAATAAAATACTACTCAGCCACCAGAAACAATGACTTGACCAAATTCTTAAGAAAATGGCTGCATCTAGAGAATATCATTCTGAGTGAGATAACCCAGTCACAAAAGAACAGACATAATATGCAGTCACTGATAATGGGATGCTAACCCCAGAGGCTCACACTGCCCCAGAAACAACTCACAGACTGTATGAAGTCCAGGAAATAAAGAAAAGAAAAAACAAAACAAAAAAAAATCTCTATACAGCAAGAAAACTTTGACTATTTCCATGTTACATTTTGTTTTACATGTACTTTATGCTCATTGTAACTATTAAGTTTTCAATGCATACTATCAAACCTTTAAAGAATCAAGTACTGACTAAAAAATATATCCATACAGTTTTATGTAAAAATTATTTTAAAATCTGAAAAAAAGCACTGACAAAAATGTATTGTATAATTTTATGCAAACAATGCTTAAAATCTATACATTTATCTTTGTTTTGTAAAATAAAGTTGTTAAAAAAAATAAATAAAACTTTGGTATTCTTTTCCTCACCACTCTGTAAGCTACTCAAGTACAAATTAAATCTTAAACTCTTTGTAGCCCTACAATAAACTTGAGTATGTAGCAATGTACAGTAACCCCTGAAGAATGGTGGGCTGTCAACAAATGTTAATCGCAATGTAAGCAACAATCCTCTTCTTTCAGGCTGCAAGAAGCTACAAAGATGAAAAAGATGCTTATCTGAAATGTGGAGGGTCCTTTTCTCAGTCCTGAGAAGATGGTTGATCTTCAAATCACAATCTAAAGCTACTATATCATCTTTTAGGGATGCCCCAACACAACTTCTTAGAGTTGTGTTTCCCCTATGAAGACCCACTTATGTTTTTTCTTTATTTAAACAAGCACAGTGGCTGTTGATTCAGGAATCCTTAGTGTTCTTCTCACTGTACCTTCCTTTCACCCCTACATCTCATAAAGAAACTGATGATCTGCAAACGTTTGCCTGGGCCAGTATGATTCCATAATGAAGGCTGTGATAATCCCTTATTAGACTTATTCAATCTTGTTGAAGGCTAAATAAATCCTTTAATGAGGGTCTACTATGTGAGAAGAACTCATCTTGCTACGTTGCATGAGTCTTTCTTACAAATGCTAAGCTCAATCTAGCAAGCCAAGCTTTATAGCCTACATCTTATGTTGGTTATTTGGGGTGGATGGTTACATGGGATAGGATAGTCAGTTTGTTTCTTGGTTAGATGATTGGGTGGTTGGTTGGTTGGTTGGGTGGGTGGGTGGGTGGGTAGTTGGGTGATAAGGTGGTTGAGACAGAGTCTTGCCTCATATCCCAGGATGACCCTGAATTCATTTTATGATTTCTTAGCTGGGAAAGTGAAACCCATAGAAGTTAAACCACTAAGATGGCATAGCTAAGAGACTGGAAAGCTGAGGACTGAGTCTGTCTCACTCCCCACATTACAGCAGTTAAAAATCATCTCAGAGAAACATTTCCTATGAATAGCATATTTGGAGAGTTGACTCTGATGTTGATATCCTGTATACTGGACACTGACCAAAAGCAAAGATACATTCTCTGTCTTGTCAATACCATCCAAGGCCCCCCACAAACTGTCATAAAATATCCCTCCATTCAATGATTAAAATGTGCCTTCTTGCTCTTGAAACATGGCTGTCAGTATTTTGCCCTACAGCAGATGTTACAAGGCACTTCCCTTTAAGTATTTAGGGACTGGTTGAGAGCACCGGGAACATGAGAAAGTCCTTTCGTTTCTATATCAAGTATTCTTAGTATTTTTCTATGGATTTCTAATTCCACGGCTTGTCCAATGTCTAGAAAAAGCATGCCAATGATCCATCTATCAATGCCAAGTACATATACCCTTCTCTGTCTCTGTCATGTTGCTGGTGAAAATGCAATTGAGTGGGAGAATTGATTCATAGGCCATTCTATCTCTGGTCCTCAAAACCAGGAAGCAGCACTGTATTTTATTTGTGGGCAACTCAAAGTATGGCTTTGGACAAGTCTCCATTTCTCTTAGAAAGCAAGACAGAGCCTTTTTGTGTAAATAAAGCTGTGATTAAAGACTCTACAGGATATCATTTATTAGTCACAGCTTCCAGAGTTTTCATAAAACATGAGAACTCTTTGAATGCCAGTCAATTAAGACCCATAGAGAACTTTCATCCCAATGGCTACATTTAGCTAATGAAGAAAGTTACACCCAAGGAAGTGTGGAAAATTGCCCAACCCTATGCAAGTTCCAAGTCAAAATAAAAAACTTCTCTCCACCAGGTTAGAAGTCATTCTTGGTATTCAAAACAGGCCTTTTGGCTTTGGGTTGGTTGGTTGGTTCATTGGTTGGTTGGTTTGTTGGTTGGTTGGCTGTCTGGTCGGTTAGTTGGTTTAGAGGTTCTTTTGATATCCTCTAATTTATTTTTCATGGTGTAATCACTAAGCAGAAGTGGATGGGCAGGACTCTCCCCTTCCCCCACCCCCCAAAAAAAGTCTTTCAAAATTTTAGACACTTTCTTGAGAATAAAATTGGTTGAAAAACATAAGAAATTTTAGACATTTTCACAAAAGTGTCTCATCCAAAGTCATCAAGGCAAATGAGAGGCGGATGTAGAATGTGGACCTGGAGATCCCCAGAGAGGTGTGTAGAAGAAAATGGATTGTGACAGTCTATCCATTCACCCCTTCTAGCTTCCTAAAGTCCAGGTGAACACCCACACTGTCACATTGATTGATTGTAGCACCCAAGCTAGAATGTCACAAATCCCCAGCACATGGAGACAGCTGCACAACTGTTTCCAGAAAGTTCTAGATCAAAAAACAACCTTCCCCTTTTGAGAATAAATTGAGTTGCCAACAGTCAAATCAGGGAAAGTAGGGCACTAATGTGCAGGGTTTGTGACCAGTGAGAGCCAAGCAAAGAGGATGGAAACAGAGAGACAAGCCTAGATCTGTTTCTTCACCAGGCTTTTGAGCTGTCTCTTAAACAAATCTGACCCTAGCTACAGCTTTCCTAGTCCCAGCTTCCCTGGATATAAAATACATGTTAGGCAACTGCTCAGAAACTTATTAAAGTTTCAGCAGTAAACTATGAGAGGCCAGAGGATTTCAGGCAAAAGTTATTGCATCGGTAACTCAGAAACTAATTCCTAAAACTCCTGACACATTTATCCAGAGGGCGAGTGCCAATACAGAAAGGGAAATCATTGTCAAGGGCCACTGTGTACCTGGAATTAAAATCCATCATTCTTTGAGCCAATAGCTGAGATTTGGGCAGAATATGAGAGTACTCACACGTCTCAAGACCTCCTTTCCTCCAAACTAGAGCCCTCTATGGTTTTAGAAGAACATGGCAAATTCTGTATTCTCTGCTCATTTGTTTTTCTTTCCTTAAGAAGCCCTCCTTACATTTTCCTTTCAAATATTTCTCTCTCTGACAGTTCCACATTTAAACTGAAAAGCCTCCTCTTCCTTATTCAATTGCAGTGGGTTTATTTGGGATGGGAACCCTGCTGGGGACTGTAACAGAGAGCAAACTTTACAGCAGCAATAATCCCTTCTACAGTGTCTATTGTGGGGAAACGTAATACACTTTATTAAATGCCTGAAGACTTGACTCCGGTGATCTGAATTAACTACAGAAAAGCACAGAAACAGAACAAAGTCCCCACTTCATCCAGCAGACATCCACTTCATGCCCCACAACCTGGCCTAGCAGGAACCCAAGACATAAAACTGCCATTTGGGAGATACCTCTAAGAAGGGTCAATGTTGCCTTAAGCAAAACCATTATCACCAAAAGTGAACCAAGACAGGGGTGGGAAAATGGCTCCATTAGCAAAATGTTTTCTAAGTGAGCAAAGGGGTCTGCATTTGGATAAAATCTGGGTGTGGTACCTGCTAAGGAACAGAAACAGGCAGATTCCCTAGGGCTCCCTGCCCTGCCAATCTAGGAAAAATGTCCAAGTCTAGGTTCAGTGACAAGCCCTGCCTTAAGAACTAAGGCAGAGCATAAATCAGGAAGATAACCAGTGTTGGCCTCTGACCTACACACACATATATACGCACATATATGCATCCACACAAGCACACAGACACACAGACACACAGACACACACACACACACACCTACATGCACCTATATGTATCCAAATAGAAACACAAAGACATAGATAGAGATGTAAAGGAAAAGGCAAAGCCAGAAAAGAAGACAGTTTGGGTGTCTGGAAGTAAATGCAGAAATGGACCCTTAGCTTCACTGATGTGGAAGAGCGCACACTTCGGAGTTTAAATGGACACACGCTGCCCTTGATTGCCGTCATTGAGGTAAATGCACAGTGTAGCTTTGGCACAACCATGACAAAGGCGAAAGTAGAAGTGATGCCAAAGTTCCTCAAACACAAGTGAATGATAGCATCTTGGGTATTTATCGTCTCCAGACATGCACTGAGCGGGAACGTACTGTCACAGCCTGACACGGGTGTGCTGGGACCATCTGTGTGAAATGGCCGCTGAGGCTGTACACAGAGGGGGTGACCATGGTTTTATCCAGACCATGGAGGCCTTGAGTTATTTCCTGAATTGCTGGGAGCTTAACTTGTTTTATTTTATTATTTTTGCAGGAAACATTATTTTGTATTTTGATGTGTGGGGTTAAAAGCTTTTCAAACAAAAAAATTTGTTTTCTCCCCAAATCCTTGCTTTTTTAAAGTGCTATTCTTAAGCTCAACCTGGTAGTAACAAAATATAGAATATTGTAATATGATCTTTTTATTATTTAACCATGTCAAACATCTCTAATTTATACTTTCTTTTTTCAAATTACATACTTTCAGTGAGAGAAATTTATAATGTGCTAATTATGCCTTAATAAAATTATTTTTAGAGGAAGATTATTTCTATTCCTCCCAGAATATTGTTTAAATATACAATTGTAAAGGAACATAAGTTCTCTTCCTCCCTTATGTCCCTTCTCTTTTGTATGTATGTATGTATGTGTTTATGTATGTATGTGTTTATGTATATATGCGTGTATGTATGTGTATTGCAATATATATCTGAGTAAATGTTGAAAAGGAAATTGGATATTCCAGTAAGTGACAAGAAACTATCCTAAGAGGTTAGTAGCATAACCCCTGGGTAAAAATGCTCCTTTGTATAGGAGGAACAGTATCAACCAACCGAAGAGTACACATGGAGAGACCCATGACTCCAGCCTCATATGTAGCAGAGGATGGCATTGTTTGGCATCAATAGAAGGAGAGGCCTTTAGTCCGATGAAGGCTTGTTTCCCAGTGTAGGGGAATGCCAGGGTGGTGAGGTGGGAGTGGGTGGGTGGGAGAGCACCCTCATAGAAGCAGGGGGAAGGGAATGAGAGAGGGGAAAACCTGGAAAGGGATAACATTTGAAATGTAAATACATAAAATATCCATTTTTTTAAAAAGCACTCCTTTGGCTGGTGCTCTGCTCTCTGGCAGCGTCGGCATCTGAGATCAGAGATGATGCAGAGCTCACCCTCCATACCGTTTCTGTCTGTTCGCACTGTTTCTGAAAGTCCATGTCAATCTTAGATACCTTCTACCCCAAGTACATGCTTCAGTGCACTTTAATTTTGCTGCAGTAAATAAATGGTCCTCACTAGCTTCCCATAAGTAACCACACAGCAAACCTGTGGATTGAGAGTTTGGAAGCAGATAATGTGCCCAAACCAAGTGTTGTTTCAAAGTGAAAATTATGAATAGGCTGGTAAAGTTTTGGAAGCTGTTCCTTGACTCTGCTGCCCAGTTATCTCATGTATGAATGCCCTTCCTCTCTGAGACTCACTTCCAAGATCTGCGGTTATCTAGAGATGCCACTGCCTACAGTGAGTCTGAGAACGGGCTTTCTCGGTTCTCTGGACAAGAGTGAAACAAATGTTAATGTGGTTGCTCCCAGGGTCACTGTCCTCAGTAACATTTGGGGTTCCATCTCTTCGTACCCAGTAAGAATGTGATACCTGAACTCACGCAGAGGACTGAGCCTCTCTGAAGATGGGGCTGACTACTCACCACTGATTTCCTGTGCTTTCCCCTCTGCCTTCCAATGCATCCAGATGGACAGTGCTTCATGGGAGAATCGGACGCCCAAAGAACCCATTTCGAGTGGCCCTAGAATACATCTCCAGTGGAAACCGGAGCCTGTCTGCAGTGGACTTCTTTGCCCTGAAGAACTGCAGTGAAGGTACCAGTACCAAAATCTGGTTTTTGCCTCTCTTCCATAGTCTTTCCCAATTATACCAATAATTGTGTTTGGCTTGACTACAAGGTCTACAGCAATCAAGAACTGATTCTAAACATTAGCAAGTATGCCATAGGCCATGCAATCAATTTTCAAAGAATTCTAGAATAAAGTTATAACTGCTTATCTTAAGACTTTATTAAATGGAATACAGCCTTTCATAGATAATATGTTAGCTTAACTTCTGTGGTGAAAAGTGCTTACCATCTGTTAATATCAACATTCCTTTCTCCTATTTCTCTACCCAACCTTCACCCTCCCCACAACTATATGGCTTTTTCTGAAGGTAAAATTCACAACCAAGTATCTGTATTGGCTTTACCTGGGCTCTTGCTGATGGACACCATAGGGGTGGTTAGATGTAAATTGTGGCTTGTTTTTGTTCAAGCCACATAGTGGGCATGGCCCACTATGTCGCTGATTTTCTTTGCATAAATGTCACATTTGTGACTTTTCCTCAAAGTAAGCTTTTATTTTTTTCCCCCTTTGGACCTTTGTTTCCATAAAACCCTAAGCAAATGTCATACCCTACCACAGTCCTGGGGTTTATGTAGACCTTTGATGAGCTTGTCTTCTTTCTGCTGTAGGGTTTGAGTTTCCTAACCTAGTTATCATCATCCTATTTTGCATGCATATCTCCTTAAACCCTGTTTCCAGTTGGAATGGAAAACATACTGGCATCAGCTCTAAGTAGCCAGGTGAGGTTGAGCTCCCTTGGTTCATCAGAAGGCCCTAGTCTACCTGAAGCATCCTTCCCAGAGGCGGAGAGTAGGGTACAGGTTACAAGGAGTCACTTTCATTGTTTCTGTTCCTGTCCCTGCTCAGAGACCCATCAAAGGGCACTGAGGAATTTAAGGAACCAGTGACCAAAGCATCCTAAGAACGAACCCTATAATCCTAAAAAAGAATAGGAAAGAAGCCTGTGGTCCTTTCTAGACCTTAGTTTTTAATTTAAAATATTTGTGAGCAACCACGAAGGCCCATTCACAAATGGTCATCTCTTGTGTACAGGGGCCTGGATTTGAAGCTTGTGCCTCTTAGTTGTGAGGTGGAACAGTGATTCCCTGCTCCTGTTGCTGTGACTCTCCATTCATTGGTGGCTTTACAAGAACTTTTGCAAGTGAAGGTTTTTACTCTTCTTGTTTTAGTCAAAACTCATTTCTGTGGCGGGGAGGGGGAAGAAAAGTTATCACTCCTGATGAAATAAATAAGTTACGGGGAGAAGATGGCTAACCTGGGCTGTGAGACCATAAATGAGGAGCAGGTGGTTTGGGATAGAGCCAGGAGTGTGTGGTCTCTGGACAGCATCAAGCTTCATGAATTCTAAGGACCTCTTTCAGTCAATAGGCACCCTCTGTTGAAATGTAAGCAGTTAACACAAATACCACAGGAAAAGGACATCTGTTTACACAGATAGCATAATCCCTGAAGAACCTTAGGAGAGGAAACAGTTGTGTGCAAAGTTCCAGATATCAGGCCAAGCCCAAAATCCTGCCCGTGTGACAACTCTGCAAAAGCTCTTTGCATTCTCAAATCCAGAATTTGGGCCAAGTCTGCAGATGCTCCGCCCCTTGCTTTGCAAGTTCCTGTCACCACAGATGTTCCACCCCTTGCATTGCAAGCTCCTGTCACCCAGAGAATTTCTTCTCCCAGTGCTGGTGTTGCATGGTAGCACCTCTGTTGAAGAGCTTAAGCTGTTTCCTTGTCTGTTTCTCCATCCTTGCAAAACCAAAGCCTGGCATTTTTCCATGGTCTTTCGTGACTCAGAAAACTACCTCTGGAGGGTACCCTCTTTTGCCTCTTCTTGGTCAACCTAGGGAGGTCCTTATAATCTAGCACCTTCCTGACTCCAGGTCTGGAGGTTCCAAGTCAAAGGACAAGATAGTCTTTGTCAGGAAACAGTTGACCTCAGCATTCTTGTTTCACTGAGAATACATCAGATATAAAGGCTTGTGGAGGGGCTGTTGTGGACCTGTGAAGAAAATGAAGCTGGGTGCTGATGTCAGAATGTTCTGAGCACTTTCAGCCCTCTTCCTAGAGTGGAGCAAATGCCAACCATGTAGACAAGTTTCAAACATGGCAACCATCCCGACACTGTGCTCCTATGTTTATAATCAAAGGGATTTAGGATTTGCTTTGGTACATACCTGAAGCCTATGTGATATAGGCAAGTCCTTATATGTTCTGGCTCTCCGGATTTGGTTAGCTCATAGAGGAGGTAAGGAGAAAGAAGTAGTTTCTTGGAGGTGTGGATGGTGCTGGTAACTTTCCTGCCAGGGCCGTGGATGAGTGTATAAGATGTCTAGTCTATTACCTAATTGTAACTTGATTCCCTTCCTAATGAGGCATAGGTAGAGTATGAAAGGAAACACAGCTAAATAACTCTATACCCAGTGAAGAAGAGCACTGTTTTAGCTCATCAGGGAAGGCTGACCAGAGATGGTACAGTTCTCCCTGAAAAGGAGACAATATCTATCTGTGGTATCTTCAGGGAGACAGGTATTCTCACTTCCCCTTTAAATATTTATGTCTGTCACAGTGTGCACACTTAGTAGAGGCTCAGGTAGTGCACAGCAATGTTGGTGAGCTAGTCAGTCACATATGGTATGGCTAAATTCCTATCTCCCTGCCTGTGTACTGTCTCCCAAAACCTTAATGACACAGAGTGGGACATTTCTCATCCTAAGAGCAAGAAAACTGAAAGTCACAGGTGTTTCAAAACTTGCCGGAATCTGTAAATCAGAGTCAAAGCTGATCTAATCACGAAGCCATTGACTCGTCCTTGGTCCCTGGCCTTTTGGGAGTGTACTGATGCTTAGTTCAGTTTTCCACCGGATGCCCTGGGATGCTTTCAGAGCTTTGGTTTCTCTGGTCCCTATAGTGAACTGGCCAGCACATGAGCTTATTGCCACTTTGCATTCTAGCTGTGTCCACACAGGTCCTATACTGCTGAAACTTAACTGTCTTGAGACCTGCTTTCTCTGTGCATCTCTGCCTATCCTGGAGCCACTCACACTGTAGACCAGGCTGGCTCTGTCCTCACTGAGATCCACCTGCCTCTGCCTCCTGAGTGCTGGGATTAAAGATGTGTCTCACCACCTCCTGACTACACTGCTGACACTTGAAGATACTTGTCACATTTTCTTAGCCATTTCTTATTCTTCTTGTATCATATATATATATAATATATACATATATATACATATATATACATGTGTGTGTGTATACATATATATATATATATATATATATATATAGATAGATATAGATATTCTTTGATATGGACTTTGGCATCAGCTGGGTGGCCACTCTAAGACCATAGTCCATCTTTCTCACACTGCAAAGCACAGCATTCCTATACCTTACAGTCCTTTTAAGGGATATAAATAACTCCTTATCACCTCCCATGTCAGAAAATAATATGGGAACAGTGCTAGACTTCCTTGCTTGGGAAGTGTCATTGGCAGCTACTGAAATTCTTTTTGGAAGACCTTGATGTCTGCACTTAAATCTAGCAGTCTTTTCTCAATTAGTCATTGGGGGACCCTAACTTGGTGTTCAATACATTGTCCTTTATTTCACTGGTTGCTCAAGGGAGCCATCAGCACAGTGCTAAGCATGTAGGAAATATCACATAAATGCTTGTTGACAGATTGGTTAATCAATTGATTAATAAATGGTGATTCTGTTTTATAGCCTCAGGCTAGTGGAGTGGACTACTTCCAAAAGAAGGCTGCTGTGAGTAGAAATTGCTTGGAATTGCCATTTCCCAGAAAAACTAGGAAAAGAGTGGTTTATACAGTCAGTATGACTGGGAGGGGCATCAACATTCAGAGACACTCACATACGAGAATCCCTTATTCCTTTCAGGAAAAAAATAAAGGCCTTTCTCTGGCAGACAACCTAGAAAAGGTTACTCCCCAAGGTCCACCAACTTCAGAGAGACTTTTACATAAACCACAAGGTGCAGAGCAAGTAAGGCCAGACCCTTGAAATGGATTTAACAGAACCTCAGGGCTCTGGGAAGCTCATGGAATGCACATTGCAAACACTCACTTAGGCCCGGCCCTACTCTGTGGGTGTGTTCCTGTTAGTCTCCTCCATCCTCACTCCAGTGCTGAAAGCTGTGTGTGCCACTCGTATTACATCTGTCATTACCCCAGAGTCACAGCTGATAATTGAATTGGAAGCCATCTGGATCTTAGCTGCTTCCTA
Source organism: Micromys minutus (assembly GCF_963924665.1). Lineage (NCBI taxonomy): Eukaryota > Metazoa > Chordata > Mammalia > Rodentia > Muridae > Micromys > Micromys minutus. Next base: position 148,456,832 of record NC_137969.1, on the reverse strand, counting down.
AGGAAGGTCACCATTTAAAGGGTAACAGAAGGCATCTAGACCTCCTCTTTCACTGTGTAATATATAAGTGTAAGGAATGAAGACCCAGAGATTTTCCTTGGAATGTGATATATTACATTACTGAGCAGCCTAATATACTTTGTCCCTCCATCTCCTTTGATCTCAATGTTTCTAAAAAATCAGTTTAGTATTTCCCTCACCCTTCCTAGATTGGTCAAGGGGCTTTGAGATACACTACTGCCCACTGGTCAAGGTGGAAACAGGGAGCTGTTAAGGATCCAGCCATGTAAATTGGGGAACTAGGAATGACTCCAATGTGAGCATAAATACGTTATTCCCAGCCACCATAATTACCCTTCTCTTTCATGAATCTACAAGAAACACATCTGAGGTTTCCCAGGACAGAGCCTCTGTTTGAGTTGCTCACAGATTTCACAGCCAAATGCAGTCAAGGCCCCTTCCATTCCTGATACCTCTGCATACACATTACTTCTGAGCTGCTTACTGGGTAAGGTAAGTTCCACAAGAACTTTCTTGACTAGCTCAGAACGTAGAAGGACTCCAAGAGGAACTTGGTTACCTTGAAACACATGCCCTCAACATCGGATATGCACAACTATCTTAACTTCTCTGGGACTGCCTTATGGGTAATTAAATAACTATCATGGTTTAAAAACTGAAGCCTCGTCTAAAAGTTATACATTGGAGGCTAGTATATATAGTTAAACATGTAAAACGGCCTTTAAAAATAAAGGTTAGAACTACTTCATCCACAGTTTGCATGTCCCACAATGAGGCTTCCTAAAGTACAGTTTGAGAGCCACTGGACAGCTTGGCTTTCAAACTCTTCTGTTATCTGTATTTTCTGATTCTACAATTCTGCTCTTATATAAAATATGAAAGCCAAAATTAGTTATTATACTCCATACCTTGTTGGAAAGATCAGGAATAAGCATGTGATTTCAATATTTTAGAGATTGATACCACTGCAATTCATACACACACACACACACACACACACACACACACACACACGATGAGTTCTTTCCCACACGGGACCTTCCTTAAATATACTGGCCATAGTGTTAGTGTGAATGTTCTCAGAAAAAAGTTGGTGATTGTTGCCAGCCTCCCACACAAGAAATGATGGATGATGGACATTGGATGACATTCTCCTCAGCCCAAGAGGGAAATAAGGAGAAACAAGGAGAGAGGCCAAACAAATAAGTTCAAATCTTTGCTCAGCCATGTGAAGCCAACCAGAGTCTGGGGTAGGCTCCAGATTCCATCTGGGCAAAATGAGACATGACTCCATGGGCTCCTGGCAGCCTGGTCCAAACTGGGCATTTTGTGCTTCAGCAACAAGCAACACTGTCAGCAAGGTCCTCGATCTGTGCTTGTAAACAGAGATTATGATTGTGCTCTGTCTTGGAACTGCCAGCAGAACCCTCCCCGCTTTCTGCAGAGAACTTATCATCTAAGCATCTACTGGTCCATTCACTGGTGCGTCTGCCTGTTCATTCGACAGACATTTACCCAGAAGATAGAAATCTCAGTGCCTGTTGACCCTAATATGCAATTGTTTTTCCTGCCTAGGGCTGAATTTGATATGGTGGGTTTAAGATCTCCATTCTACTTTGGACAGAAACTGCTCCCCAAAGGGCGTCCCTGCTTATACCTAATTTGCACCAGCAAGGTGTTCCATTTGCAGAGATGTCTTTCCCTAGACTAGTTCCTATGTTGCTCTCTCAGAAAGATCATGAAATAAGACTTGGACCAGGAATCAGAAAACCTTAACTAAAGTCCTCTTTCCCATCTCCTTATTTCCAGAGACAGGTCAATGCTTCAGATCCGAAAGGACAATGGGTAGTCTCCTCCAGAATTGGAACATTGATTGTTTTTTAATTGAAAGTGGGAATAGGAATCTGTCAATAGTTTTCCTGGTACTGACCTTGTCCTGAGGGTCAAAAAGAAACTGACTTAGAGATGCAATATACCCAATGCCATGGGCTGCCAAACTTCTCTGGGCCCTGCCTTGCCTGAAGCCAGTAAAAATGACCTGCTCTCCCCTTGCAGCACAGTTTACCATGGAGAAGCTACCATTCACAAGAACAAACTGGCTCTTTGGATGCCCTCTGCACAGCTTGGCAGTGGTGATTAACGGCCAGATGCACAGTGGGTGATGGAAACCACATAAGCCCAGGCTGTTACCAGTGAGGCCTGCCACTTCACAGATTGCGTCAGCTCTGAGATTTGGTCTGTTCCTTGGAATTGAACAACAGAGGGAGATTACACAGCTTCCAGAGAAACCTTACGTGTAGTTGATGAGTCCTATTCTCAAAACACTCCTTCTTAACTCTGCCTCCAGAACCTCTTACCTCTAATTATCAGTAGGCCAAGTGGTTTAAAAGTAAGCATTAAAATTAGGTCATGATGGGGAGTTGGCTCATTCAGTAAAACACTGGGGACCTAAGTCCAGTCCTCAGAACCTATGTTATAACTAACTAATTAATTAACTAAATAACAGGTGTGGTAGTGCCTGCTTATACTTCTACTATTGAAGAAACATAAACAACAACAACAAAAAAAATCCTGGGATTTTCTAGCAACCCAGGAAGGCCAAACCAATGAGCTCTGAGTTCAAAGAGAAACTGTTTCCAACAAACAAGTTAGGGAATGATTAAGGACAAGATCCTTGGTTAACCTCTGGTCTCCATGTGTGTGACCCACATACATTCTCTCTCTCTCTCTCTCTCTCTCTCTCTCTCTCTCTCTCTCTCTCTCTCTCTCCCCTCTCTCATGTGTATGCTCACATGCACATTAGGCACACACACACACACACACACACACACACACACACACACACACACACACACAGGTCATACACATAGACCTGTCACTTCATCTGGACACAGAAACCTACTCATATCTCCTAATCACCTGCCCAACTCAAAGTTTCTTCTGTCCAGGCTCCTGCAGCATGGTCTGTGATCTGCAGCCTTACACGTCTTTTAGCTCTCAGCTGAGATACTATTTTCTGTCTCATTTCAGAATTATGTTTCCATGCTTTTCTATTTTAGAACAAACCACTTCTCTGCAAAGTTATTTATATGTCTCACTCAATAGATGCTAACTTCCTAGAATCAAAGGCTTTTTTTTTAATCCCTGTGTCTCAATTAGCAACTAAGAGCACTGTTTTCATGGTGAGTGCTCAATAAAGGTTTGCTTATCCTAATGTAGGAGGGAGATTATGGGCTTTTAAATCAGACCAAATGAGTGAGGAAGCTCAGAGCTGTTGCTTACCACCTTCGTGAGCTTGGAAGAGTTTCTTAAATCTGCAGGCTTTGGGTTTTTTCATCATTAAATAGGCTAATAATACATAATTATAGCTTTGTTGGGAGATTAAAACAGATATTGTGTGCAGAGCTCCTAGCCGTTGCCCGGCATGACAAATACCACTTCTTCCTCTCTCAAGCATCCCTTGACTAAGCTGAGTCTTCTCATTCTGGAAGCAGAACAGAATAATTCTGCACAGCTATTCCAGGGGGTATTTGCAGAGTCCCACCCACCTTCTGCCTTTTATCTGTGCCTTGTCCAAGCCACGGCATGGAGGAAAAGCTACCCTATTTCCAGCATACTCTAATAGCCTAGATCTGCTTTGTGATTTCAAAGGCAACCTCTCTTCTTTCCCTCACAACTGATGCTTTAACCTCTGATAATGTCATTTTCTTTATCATTTTGTGACCCAGTCTTTAGAAGCCTTTGTGCCTATCGAAGAACTAATATTGTTTAATCCTGTGGGGATGGTTGAAAACTGAGGAAGTCCTTAGGCATGCTGCTCACATGCTTCCTTCCCATCAGACTAGAATCCGAAGCAGACAAGCAGAGCCAGGTGATAGGACCAAGAAAGTAGTTTTGCTGGCTTCCTTTTCCCCACCAGTGAACAGCTACTTTTGGCAATGACTTCCTTACTCTGGAATGACTTACTCATAATCACTAATAAGGCCAATTACAAGTGCCCACAGAGTGGCTAGGAACAATAACGATTGCTTGGGTTACTATTTTAAATATTGACCCACTGAAACTCACCCTGAAGTGAAGGTTAGATCCAAAAAGGGTTTTTAAATATAAATAAATAAAGAATGAATGTGCTGAGGTCATGGTACTCCCAGAAGAAAATTACTTTCAAATTACAACTGCATAAAAGAAATAATTAAAAAGATTAATCACACTAAAATAATTGGTCTATTTTACAAGTAATTTGGAACACTATTCTGTCATTGACATCAGTGTCTAGTAGTAAAATAGTAATGAATTTCATTCTCTGACTAATGTATTTATTTTATTAATGGTACTAAATGGTGTTGTAACTGCTTATAAATATTTCATAACTTTTAATTCACTAAAATGTTCAAGGAATTTCCAAAAGTATTTATTAGTTTTAAATCAACCTTAGTATTCAATATGCAGTTGCCACTCTGTCTTGGTAATTAAAAAAATTATTATTTGGGGTAATGAAATTCTCTTTGACGGTGGAGGATTAAACCCTAGTTATTAATGAGACTAATGCACAAGCTGGTGATGAATAAGGGACTTGGGGATCTATTTCCTATTTAGGTCACCCAGGACCCTCCATGGCCATTTCTTAACATTTGTAGCTGTGAGATGAATGGGGACCAGAAAGGATAAGAAAATGCATTTTAACATTGGTCTCTCTCCATCACTTCTCCCGTGATCTCTGTCTCCCCCACACAGCAGATAATAGCAGAACCAACTATTTTAACTCCACCTCCTTGTTTCTTCCATCATTCAAAAGAAACCATAGCTACAAGGTAAGACCCTATCAAAAGAAAGATAGGAAGAAAGAGGGAAGGGAAAAAAAGAAAGAAATAGAGACAGGGAAGAGGTGAGGAGGAAGGAAGGAAGAAAAGAAGGGAGGAAGAGAGAAAGGGAAGGTAGAAGGAAGGGAAGGGGAGAAAGGAAAGGAAGGAGGAAGGAAGGAAGAGGAAAGAAAGGGGAAAAGGGAGGGAGGGAGGGACAGAGGGAGCAAGGAAGTAAAGGATGGGAGGGAGGAAGAGAGGGAGGAAGAGAGGGAGGAAAGAAGAAAGGAAAGCATAGCTAACAAGCCAGTACTCAAAAGCAGAAAGAAAAGCAAGGGACGAAAAAACACGGGCATCACCAAAGGGATAAGATTTGGGTATGGAAAGCATGAGTCATGAGAGTGCTGCCTGAGTCATCAAATGCTGTGTTTCTGTTGTCCTAATGACACTGTGGGTAGATGTGAAGATGGTAATACCGACTTCAGTGTCCATGTGAGGGGCGATTGTGATTATGTGTGCCCTATATGGTGGTGCCTGGAATCAGTACATTAGGTCTACCCCTCCCAACCTCCAAAGAACATGTCATGGTATTGTTGATTCAATAACTTTAGCAGTTCTTAGTTCATAGGTAGGAGATATCAAGAAAAGATGAGCCAACAGGACATAGATAAAGCCCAATAGAAGCCCCATGAAGAAAGAGTGGATAATTATTACCCAGTGTCTGGCCCATAGGCCTGAGAACAAGCTGTCTCTCTACAGTGTCTCTCTAGGTTCAACCTATGAAAATGACTAAGGGAAATGTGCCATGGGAAGTCAGCTTCTTATACTTAGATGTTGTACCTGTTGGAACATGCATTGCCCCTGAGCTGTGACTTTACTTCTAACCAGTCACAGTGGGAATATATTTAATAAGATCACCAGGGTTATATTGTTAAAACCACAGACAAGGTTTAAGATATAGTGTGAGCTTTGAAAGACTTTTCTTGTTTGTACTAACTTTCCCCATTCTCTGAGATGGGATATATCATAGAGGATATTTGTGAGACTAAAGGACACAGGAATATGAGTAGGAAAAGGAAATACATCAGGCTTCCTACTCCTATGTGTAGAGCTGGGTCTAGAAGGGGAGATGTTCTCTCTGCGCAAGCCACAGTCAGATGGACAGTGAACGGTACCTCAAGATGACACTAGAGATTAGTAGTTTGGTTCAACTTCCCAAGTGGTCAGTTTCTAAGTGGACATAAAGTTCAGAGTCAGATTAACCAAATACTAGATTTTTGAAATTCCTTGTGCATTATCCTGATGTGTTTTGTGTGTGTGCATGTTACAACATTTATGTGTACACTTTGTACATGTTGTATGTGTAGAGCTGTATATTCATATAGAAGTCAATGGAACCTAAGGTGTCATTCCTTGGGAGAAGTCCACATTGCTATTTTCAACAATGTCTCCCACTGACTTGGGAGCTCACCAACTAAGGTGGCTGACCAGCAAGTCCCAGGGATTGACCTGTCCATCGCTAAGATGACAAGGGCATACCATCACACCTGGCTAGTTCCACAGGTTTCTGGGTTAAAATTCACATCTTTATGCATGAAAGGCAAGTATCTCCTAGCACCCCTAAAGTATTTTAAATCTTCCCAAGGATAAAATTTGTGTGACGTTAGTGTCCTTGGTCTCTAGGTTGGTTGGTTTGATGAAGGCAATAGAGGTGAATGAGTACCACCCCTTTATCTGGCCATCCTAGAGATACTTACTAGGTTCAGGGCCCGGGGAGCATTCTCCATAGCCCTAGCGCAATGGGGAATGAATGCCAAGGTCCTTAGGAGGGAGACCTTTTGGGAATAAAGTCATGGAGCCCTTTGCTAGCTGACTGGCAAAGTTAGACAAGCAGAAAGATGTACTGCTAGAATTTAATGACTTTTCTTTGTGTTCATGAATACCTTCAAGGCTGGGCACTGTCTGTTGTCAAGTCACACTGAAAGCATGAGTTTGGGGGATGTCACATTGCCCTTTTTGTTGTGATTTGTTTAGGGGAGGAAAATACAGGTAGGCAGTTGTTGGATGGCTGCCCAGAAGGTCTCACAAAGCACAGTGTAAAAGTGGCCAAGGAAATGGTCTCTGAGTTCCCTCCCTCTCCCAGCATAAACCTTCTGGCTTCCACAATCAGCATTTGGGAAATGGGACATGAAGGCTTTGGGATTTTGATGCTCCTGCATCTTCGTTTAGCAGCCAGCATTTTGTGTGCATGTAAGAACGGTTAACAAGCATTGACTAGTTACCACCTCATTGATCATTCCTACAGCTGGTAGGTTAGGATCCTATTTTCTCCTAAAGAACACTGTAATATCCTGCCTGCACTATGCATCCAATGCACAAGGGTGAGGAGGCTCATGGCAACATCAGCATAAGTTCTCTGGGGAGAGTGGAACGGAAAGTGGCCCTGAGTCCTGTGAAAGCGCATCCCTTCAGGATACCCTTTCTGCTCTAATTAACAGGAAGGACAAACCTCAAGTCTGGCCAATGGCCATTGAGAAGCAATAAGCTTTAATTACTGGCTTCTTCCTGGAAATTCTCATGAACATATTAAATCTATTGTCTTAAAGGGCCCAGAGAGGTTAGATGCCAAAATTTCTTTTATAAGTGGATTCTTCTCATCATTTATGAAGTTTAAATATAATGAAAATTCTACCTCTGGGGTGAGATCTCTGGTCAGCTGCAAAGCTGCAGGGCAGGTGAACCAAGATGAGGGTCAGAAAGGTGGCCATCTGTTCCCATGATAGGGTAGCTGACAGTTTGTGATTCAGAAACAACCAGTGGGGCAGGTGAATGACTAGCAGGCAAAAGGCACACAACAGTCTTTTAGATGGATGGGGCAGGCCTGCCTGTAAGAGCACTGGGCAGCGAGTACCCCCAAAGTCCCCAGGAAGCCTATAAGCATCCCCAAGACCTCTATCCTGGGGACTTGGACCTGTATGTAAAGCCAAATGAGAAATTTCAAGAATCGCATTTGTGTGGATTTGAACAGAAGGCAGAAATTTCCCAAGAGACCTGGTCTCTGCTTCCCTTCCTGTCTGGGCATCTTGGGATCAATATCTTCCTTGTGCACAGACACAGATCTCTGTCTCTCCCTTGGCCACCTTTCATGTGTGAGTCAACATGTGAGGACACACACGTCCCCCTGATACTCTCTTTTGCTCTGTTCCTTTCTCCATTCCTAATTATGGATATAGGTGATGCCAAATTATCCACTGCATTCTTCCTTGTTCTTCCTTCATACACTGACTGATAACAAGTAAACAAATGCAGGCAGACCCTGTCCCAGCCAGTTATGTCTGTCATCTATCTTGGGGACAGCCTTGCCCTTCATCTCCCTGCCTTTAGGCTCAGCTTCTCTTCCACCCTAGATGTTTTATGTCTCCTAACTCATGCTCACCTTTCAACTCTCTTCCTTTCCTTTTGGAAGGGAAGAAAGCTAGGTTGTGGACTTGGTTGGTTGACATCTATAGTCCCTACAAGTACTGAAAGAGCCTGGCACTCTTTCATCAAGCTCGGGCCTGAGGCTCTTGTCTGTGGACAGGGTAACTGAAATGGTTGGTAAGGCTGCCTGGGCCTGGCTCTGGCATAAAATCAGATGGAGTTTTCTCTTCTGGCACAGAACTGTTGATTTTCTCCTATCTTTCCTCTCCTCTTCTTCTCCTCACATGCCTACTATTCCTTCATTTAAAAAGAAATGTGTGCACATGCCTGAACACACACACACATGCATGCACATTTTCCACACACATACTCAAAGGATTTTGTGAGTCATCTGGTCATGATAATTTCTCAGAGGATCATAGTTTTTTATTTGGAGAGTGAGATCTTTCCAGATTTATTTTTAATTTCATATGTAATTATACAATGGAACACGGCATGACATTATAGGACACAGTGCATATTATGAGGTGTTACATGGAGGCAGTGCAGCATTTCCATACATGTATCCTATGTGTGATGAACATACCAGAGTAACTGATGAATCACGTGTTCCTCATTTTCTTTGTGTTAAAAACATGCAAAGGCCGCATTCATGCACATGCTCATGTGTGTGTGTTTGTGTATATGTACCTGTAAATGTATATTTGTGTGTATATGTGTGTACATGCATGTGTATGTGTGTACATATATGTGTGTGTGTATGTATATATATGTGTGTGTGTGCATGCATGTGTTTGTGCATATATGCATGCTTATGTGTGTATGTATGTGTATGTGTGTACAATGCACATGCATGTAGCGGTCACAAGACAACCTGAAATGTCAGTCTTTGCTTTCCACTTGGTTTGAGACAAGGTCTATTATGACATTGCTATTGTTTGTCACTGCATGAACCAGCATAGTTAGTATGCAAGCTTCTAGAGATTCTCCTGCCTCTGCCTCCCATCTCACTGCAGGATCACTGAGATTACCAATTTGTGTTACCATCCCAGGTTTTTCACTGAGTTCTTAAACTTGCTCAGCATAGGTTTTATTCACCTAGTTATCCTCTTAGCCCTGTTCCCAACTATTTGAATATATTCAATTAATTGTTGTCAACTATCCATATTCAATTATGCTATAGAAAATGAAAAGGTACCCTCCTCTCAGCTGTGCCCCTGTAGCTGTTAACCATTTTTCTTCATCCTTTCTTTCCCCCAACTCTACTAATCTACTAATCATGATTCCCCTCTTATTCATTGAAGCCAACTTTTAAGTGTAAATGAGAACATAGAATACTGTTCTGTGCCTGTCCTGTTTTCAAATAAGGTCTTAACCAAGGTTGAGGTCTTTGCTTGCTTGTGTGTGTGTGTGTGTGTGTGTGTGTGTGTGTGTGTGTGTGTATGTGTGTGTGTCCCAGCAAGGGTCACATTTAGATATCCTGCATATCAGATATTTACACTGCAATTTATAACAGTATCAAAATTACAGTTATGAAGTAGTAATGAAATAATGTATGGTTGGAGGTCACCACAACATGAGGAACTGTATTAAAGGATCTCAACACTAGGATGGTTAAGAGCCACTGAAATAGAAGATGGTTCTTAGTAATGGGAGTTGAGACTATTTCTTACGTGAGAAGAAACTGGGATCTGGGAAAGAAAGGTTTTGAGGAAGACATCTCCTCTTCTAGAGCTGGTAAAACAGAACTGAAACTCAGAGCTAGTACTAGAGAATTTTCCTCTTTCCAGTTTTTAGTAAAGTTGTGTCGAATATCTCAGCTGATATTGCTTGCATTCCCAGAGTTTTGTCTGGGATTTTACCAAGGTTTTAAAGGGTTTAAATATCACTCCTGAGACCAGATTTATGATGGCAGTAGTGGTCCACAGGACTCTCCAAGGAGCAGAAAATCTCAGAAAGGGGGAAATGAGAGAGGGAAAGGGGAGAGAAAGGAGAACAGAAAAAGGGCTATGAGGTCAAACTGCTTCCTATAAAAAGGTTGACCTTTGGTGCTAAACTTGGAGGCTGGAAGCTTACAGTTATAAAAGAAGGGGTACTTGCTCTACTTAAGCATGCGCAGAAGCATGTACTAGGTAGATTATATCCACCCACTAGTACTTCTCTGCTTTTAAAACAAGAAGTCATTCACACATGTCCATATTATATTATCTGATGCAACTTTCTCCCAAGCCCCACTGGCCTATGAGGTGCTATAGCGTCTCACTGGTGTTTGGCCCTAGAGCTAAGCGGTAGTTAGCCAGTCCCCACTTGGTGAACTCTTTCACTGGGTGTTGATTTTCTTCCACTGTATCTCTGTCACTGACACACAGAAAAGCCTGTTTGGTGTGTTATGAGACCAGTCCAATCTTCCATCTATAGCATCTTTCTAAGCTGAGACTCCCTTTTCCCTAGGAGCATCATCTGAGATTTCATGGGCTTCTTGAATTTTGGTCTGTTATCTCTGCCTTATCATTAATGGTGAGTCTTTAACCTTAGTTCCAAATCCCTGACATTCACCATAATGCCTGGCACACAATAAGGGTGCCATGAATTTGTAGAGTTTTAAACAAGTGAACTTACAAATGAGCCAGAATGACCTGGTATGAGGGAACTGTCCTGAGTTCAAAGGACATCGGGAAACTGAGATCATTAACTAGAAGGTGCAAGCCAGGTGATATATTCTCCTAGATTCTGTTAGAGAACCACTCAATCATAGGGACATCCAACTGCATATTGTCCTCCACAAAGATGTCTCACTGGGATGTATTAATGAAGGTTTTATTATTTATACTTTCTTTTATTTTTATTTTTAAAACTTTGATAATTAGAAATATAGTTACATGGATTTCTCCCTTCCTTCCCCATCCTGCAGTGTCTCCCAAGTTGCTTCCCTCCAACTCCACTATGGCTAGATTTGTTTTCTGAAAACATGACTTACATCGCTTTCTGTTTCTGCTGAGGATCCCCACCAGCTATAAAGTTTAAAGACCTAGATGACAGCTTCTTTCTCTGGACCAGGCCAGCCTGCTCACCTTTCTCCATCTTGGTCTCTTACAAAATCCATACTCTGCCCTAACCACATCAACATGCAGTCATCTGGACGAGCCAAGCATGGTCAGCTGACCTGTTCCAATCCCATGTAATCATCAAAGATCATCAAGTCTCATCACACATACACACACACACACACACACACACACACACACACACACAGTGCTTTCTGTCAGCATTTTTGCTGCAATACCCTTCAAACTGCTCACTTGGCTCTAACTAACCCTAAATTATCTCCTACTCATGACTTGTCTTCTACAGTGATTTCAGCTTCAGCATAACTCTGTGTGTGTTCCTGGCACAGTCTAAGAGATCTCGGTTCACTCAGTATCCATGAGAATGTGGTCCAGCCCACCAAGCAGATAGGTCTTCGAGGACAGCATGTTACAGTAGGAAAAAAAATTGAAGCCCAAAACTGGCGTCATCTAGCAAAATCCTTCTTTCTCATTATAAAATTGTAACATATGAGAATAGAATCTTCAGGGTCCTCAGGAGTGAACTCTGAAACCTGTCAAGTATCCATCAATACAAGAGGGATTGTATACCCCCTCTGCAGTAACTGCCAGGCTGCCTGTCAGAGCCCATTCCCTCCTAATGTCCGCGTGCAGGGACATTAAGTTCTTCTAAGATATGGATATCATGTTGAGACAACCTAGTTAGTCAGCCCTTCAGCAGTTACCACTGACCTGTGCCTCAAAGAAGTCACCATGGCAACCTGCAATGCCCTGTTTCTTTCTTCAGGAAGAAAATGGGGGGGGGGGACATCAGAGACCAGTTTCTTACCCATACCAGGGTTTATCATTAACCAGAACTGAGATTCTCTTCCCCTGCCTTCCTTTGAACACAGGTGTTTGCTATTAAGCTCAGGTATCTATTTTAGACACACATATCTGAATAAACTCCCTTTAATTAATCCCTAATCATGAAGGACTCTCATTCAGTGTAGAACATTAGCTCAGTAATATTTAGATTATTCCCATTTTGAATCTGTGTTTATAGCCCATAATAATGAGGGACCGTGGGGTTCAGTGACATTTTTAAGGACCTGGATTTATTTCTGTGAGACTATTTGGAGGGTTTTCTAATCTCACTACTACTTGGAAGGAAGGAGTGGGTCTCACGTGGTGGGGATACTGCTCCTTGCCACCATTGCCCCAGCATCCAGCCAAGGTATTACATTTTTCAGGGCTTTTCAAGAGCTGATTGCAATCTGGGCTCCTCAATGCACTTCGTAATAACTTTTTGAAGAGACGACAGAGTCTCTGAATTGTTGACTCAAATTGTACCAGCTTTCCAAGAATCCTGCTTTCAGAGGTGGGGATGATGAATTGAAGAGTTATTTATTTGGATTTTTAAAATGTATCTATTATTGAGGTCCCTGTGCTTGTGTACAAAAGATTCAAGACACAATTCCCTGAGAAAAATAGACTAAGTAACCTGTATGCAGGCAAAACTAGCATAGTCTAGGAGACCATTTAATTCTGGCCTTTAGTTCCAGGGGATGGGGCAGTTAGTGGTCTAGCAGGCTTATAAGGCAGAGCATATACATATATATGTATATATATATATATATATATATATATATATATGTATGTATGTATGTATATATAGGGTGTGGGGTGGTGTGTGTGTGTGTGTGTGTGTGTGTGTGTGTGTGTGTGTGTGTGTGTGTAGAAATAAATGCTGACCAGGTCAGGTCATTTCCACTCATAATTTTAAGTGAAAAGGTTGGCCGTGGGCTGAGGGTGTACATAGCCCAGTGATAGTCTTTTCCTGGCATGCACAAGGCCATGGGTTTAATTTCCCAGCCCCCACTCCCTCAAAAAAAACCAAAAAAAAAAAAAAAAAAAAAACCTTTGTTGATACTAAGTGATCACCAGTTCATAGAAACTCATAGAAAAGGCTTGTGCCTCTGATTCCCTAAATGTGCTAAGATCTCAACCCAAACCCAACAGTTGTAGATATGGGTCCAAAGCATTCCCAAGAGCTGTGAGCATATGACATCAGTGTGCATGAAGGATCTGCCTGGATAGACATCATGAAAGAGAAACAAAGGTAACTCATTTTTACTTGGGACTCATGGAGAAGGAAAAGAAAGAGAGAAAGACATGAAAAGGAAAACAAGGCCAAGCCAGGCAAGCCATGGGTGCTGAGGAAAGCATCCAGAGAAATAGCTTTTCTTTTTTTCCACAGAAAAGTCAAGTGTGACAGAAACACTGGGTGAGAAGTTACTTGGTATGAAAACTCATGTCTGTGTGCCTCGTGCTGTACTTGAAATACCCAGGTTTCATATTGGTGAGAAAGCTCTTTGTACCCACTCTTGGCTGGTACCCTACTAGGCATCCTGGGAAATTTAAATGGGAAGGTCATCCAACCATTTCTGTCCTTAAAGAGGCCCAGTGCCTGGGAAAGACCGATGTGTAAGATGTGATTTCGGCACAGTGTGGTGACTTCGGATAAAACTCGACACAGAGCCATGGAAACGTGGAAGATGTTATGATTGCACAAAGCAAGATACTACAACAGAGCCACAGGATGCAGAATGGAAAAGTACAAAGTGATGTGGAAATTCTGCTCTGCTCTTGAAAGTAGTGGGTTGTGCAGAGCCTCTCCTGAACCCCTGCCTCCTGTCACCCCACTCCGTATGTCCGGGTTGTGCATACCCCTCTTCCCATAGTCTTTTCACACCTTGTCACACATTAAACATTCTGCCTCCCTCTAATGTGCTGTCAACCCCTCGCATTCAGCGAGCGTATTTTATTCATGTTTGCCTCTTGAGAAACCAGTGATGTGTCAGACTGTGAGCTGATAATATATGTTTGTTGGGAGGAAGAAAGAACAAAAAGCAGAGAAAGGAAGGAAAGAAACTTCTTGGGCTTCCAGCACCTGTTTCCATGGCGTGCTGGCAGTTATCTGGATCTGTCTCCTTGTCTGGGTTCTTTCCAATGACTTCTAGAAGCCTAACCCCCACCCACCCCCACTGCTGTCTATGCTTCTTCTCATCCATGCCTGAGCACCCTGGTCCCTTCCTCCCTCAGTCTCCTTCCTGTTTCTCTTCTATTTCCTACTCTCCCCCCAAGTCCTACATCACCTGCTAAGCCTATGTGCCCTGCTGGAAGCCTCTTCCCATACATCCCGTGGTGGTTGATAGGAGCAGAGCCCTGCTGTAGCTGCTGCAGAACAACCACAGGAAGGGAATGACCAGGGGAAAACATTGTTTCAAAGGAAGCCAATGGTGAAGATGGAAGGACTGAGATGCTAAGGACTCTGTTGACAAGAGATAATGCACAAGAATCAGGGAGTGGATCAGCTTGAACGAGATCCATCCCAGAGAAGCAGAGTAGAGAGCTCATAAGTGGCCAAAGCACTCCTATAAACCTATCCCCTACCTCCTACTTCCACCCCTCCCCCACTTTTCTCTAAGTTCCTTCCCATCCATGCCTGAGTACCCTCTCCAAATTGCTGATCCCCAGTGATAACTTTTCCCAGCCTCCTCACTTCACAGCTTAAGAACCCAAGATCCAGAGAGATCAAATGACCTTACCCAAGGTCACACAGCAGGCCATAGTCAATCAGCCCAGTGTCTTCCCACTTTACCTCATAGCTTCCAGGTACCACAGCTATTGCCTACACCGAGATCAATGCAGCTGACACACAGAGAGCTATTCTTCCCGCTGAGAAATACTTACAGAAATGGATAAGAAGGTGACAGCTGTTTAGTGGCAGCTGTATGGGATGGTTCTGGACTCAGAATGAGAAATATTATCTCCTGCTAATGTGTTTGGAGAGACAAGGGGAGACAGAATGCAATTACCCAAATGGCTGTTTTTCCCGGATACCAAAACAAATTCTCCCACCCGGTGAATGATGCTGAGGGGTCTTTAACAATTGGTTTATGCCCCCATCTGAAAGCTGTCATCACTCTGAATAGCATGGGGACCGGCTGTGCCAGTCAAGGGTATCAACTTGCGACAGCCTCAGTGACCTGCTTTTAGAGTCGCCAGCCTTCTGAAGGTTCCAGGCTCTCCAACATGAAGGCTCTAGATTGGCTTTCCCACTCAGCTCCTTCCCAACAGGGTGGTCTCAGAGTTTCCCACTCAGCTCCTTCCCAACAGGGTGGTCTCAGAGTTTCCCACTCAGCTCCTTCCCAACAGGGTGGTCTCAGAGTTTCCCACTCAGCTCCTTCCCAACAGGGTGGTCTCAGAGTTTCCCACTCAGTTCCTTCCCAACAGGGTGGTCTCAGAGTTTCCCACTCAGCTCCTTCCCAACAGGGTGGTCTCAGAGTTTCCCACTCAGTTCCTTCCCAACAGGGTGGTCTCAGAGTTTCCCACTCAGCTCCTTCCCAACAGGGTGGTCTCAGAGCCCTCCCTGGCATGAGGCATTTCTTCTCCACATCAGTCATGGACCAGTAGTGGATTAGTGGCCTATTTCTTTCAGAGAAGAATGACTGAGGGTGGGGACAAGGGGAAGGGGAGGAGTTAGAGAAACACTCTTCTTAAAAGGGCCACTCGTCTATAAGAAAACTTCATACAAACATCTCTATAAAGCACATAAATTAAACATAATTCATCTCGCCAGCCAAGAGCTAGGTTTCCCTTCCTGTAAACATTCAGAGGCTTTTATTTGTACCACTATCATAACACTTATGTTTTATCACAATTCCTGATTATTTGTGCTCCTGTCATATCTGTCCTGAGGCTGCAACTCTGCACATATGAGTTAATGAATCATACTGTGTTCCACCACATCCAGCCCCTGCCGCAGACAGAGCAGTACCCAGGAAAGTTCCCCACTAAATAAATCTCTACTGTGAGACACTAGGGAAACTACTACCCAGTGCCTAGCTTTAGAGGAAGAGCCTTGAGGAGGAGGCCATGACCCCTGAACCCCATGGCCTTCCAGTTCTCCAGCTGCCAGGTGACTAGATGACTCAGTGGGTCAGAGTTGTGGGCAGTGAAGGAATTCCCCCAAGTTAGACTAGAGCAGAAAAAGACAGCTCTGTTGACTATACTTCAGGGGATGAGGTGGACGGGGAAAAATAATTGTCTATGACAATAGTGGAGGGTGTGTGTTTGTGTCTGTGTGTGCGCGCGCGAGTACTTGCATGTACACTTGAAGTCCAAAAATGGCCATCAAGGTTTTTGAGGTAGGATGTCTCACTGAGTCCAGAGCTCTCCAATTCTGCCTAAGCTAGACAACCATCTAAGCTCAGAACTGCCCCCCTCCCCGCCTCTCTGCCTCCCATGATCTGGGACAGAAAAGCTACCACAGTTGCCTGGACTCTATGTGAGTTCTGTAGATCCCACCATCATCCTCGAACTTGCAATGGAACTAGCTCCCCAGCCAGTGAAGGCATCTCTGACTGGTTGGTGCTTGAAACAGAGCAGGGTCTGTAGCATGGACTATGGTTATGATCGGCCTTTCTCGGTTGTGCAGTTCCCAAAGTCCCCCTCAGACATGCTTACCCCACACATGCACATGCTGTGAGTGCACACACTGAGTAGCTGTGCTGACAAAAGCTCACAACACTGCATTATGCAAATGAACAAGGAAAGCAAAGCCACCCGTGCTTAATCGTGCTTGGGCCTGGAGCCTCAATAACAGCAACGCTGACTCTTTGCAGAGGGAGAAAAGCCAAAGCAGTAGAAGACACAACAGGAAAGCTACAGGCTGGGGCTTGCAAATCTGATGAGGGCTTTCAGATGCAAGACTCACTACTTGGATTAAGAAAAGTAAATAAAACCCATGACTTCATTAAACACTGGGCAGGTGACATAAATTTGCTCCTCTCAAGAGAAGAAATACAAATGGTCGACAAATATATGAAAAAAAAAACATAGTGTTAGTCATCAGAGAACAAAAATCAGAACGACAATGAAATACCAATTCATTGCTGTTGGAACGGCTATTGTTTGTGAAGCATAAAGTGGGTGTTGGCGAAGACATAAGGAAACCAGGACTCTTGCACACTAATGGTTGCCGTACAGATTGAATCAGACACCATAGAGGGATCTCCAAAAAGCTGAAGATAGATCTATATAGCGCAGCTATTCACATCTGGTATACGTACAAAGGAGATGAAATCAGCATATCAAAGAGATACCTGCCCACCCATGATTACTGCAGCACGGTTCACAATGGCCAAGATACAGGATCAGCCTAGCTGCCGGTCAACAGATGAATGGATGGAGAAAATGTACTATATATGCACATGGAGTTTTTATTCAGTCATAAATAAAAATGAAATCCTCCTGTCATTTGCAGCCAAATATAAATTGAACTGAAGAACACCACGTTAACAAAACAGGCCAGACATGAAAATCAGCCACTGTGAACCCTCTCTTGTGTGTGTGGGGAAAGTCCCCATGAAAATGGGAAGTGTGGAAAGATGGAGCTGACTCAGATCAGTGGGACTGAGCTGCATCGACAGGTGCAATTAGTGTGTGCTGCTAACAGACAAAACCCTTTAAAAGAAAGTATGGTAAACAGAAGCCTTCATTCTTACAATAATGAAGAGGCATTTAGAGAAAGACTGTGCAATCTCGGGCGTAGCACAGGGCTGTGCTGCCAACTATGGGTAAGGTAGAACTGTCCTCAAAGCAGAGAATGGAGGCTCAGAGCAGAAAAAGACAGACTTGTCAAATATACTGCAAGGGAGTTGGGCGGGGCCAAAGAACTGCCTATGACAATGGCCGACTGTGTGCCACGTAACTGAGGGCAAGTCTTGCGTGTGTGAGCAAGTACATGTGAATGTCTGTGTGTTTGCTTGTGTGTGAGGGCATATACATGAGAGGGACTAGTGAGACTCCCAAACAAGACTGTGCATTCTCTGGATGTTAAATCTAGGGATGAGCCTGGGAGTTGGGGAAGCTAGTCACCTTTGGGAGGTGGGTTAGAGAAAGCAGCCAACTATGGCCATAATAAAATCCTGCAGAATACAACTGTCTGGAAGTCTAACTGGAGCGTGTATTGATCATGAAGTCACCTTTAGATGGACTACCCATGAATTACCAGTCAGTTTTCATTATAAGAGAGACTTTCAAATTCTAGGAGTCGGCCTTTCTCCGTTTTATTATCTTAATGAAATATCATGGCTTGGCCTCATCTCAAGAAAGCACCCTCATGAGAAGGAACATGCTTTTGTAGACCATTAGCCAAGCTTCTACTAAGAAATCTTGATGACAATTTATCTAGGAACCCTCCTTTGTGTGGGAGACAGTGTGAGAGCCAAATCATGTCATCTCAGAGGAGCCCAGAGGAGACGCTGTCAGCCTGGATAACCCATGCTTCAGGAAATAGAGACTTGGCTGCAACCAGTAAAGACAAACAGGTACAGCTGTGCCCACTCAAACCTTTGGGTCACCCTTCCAGATAGTCAGAAACTTCTTATTTTTATTTATTTTATTTTTTATTTTCTACTAATACTGTGGTAAGACTGTATAACATGTGATCTAGACTCTTAGAGAATGTGTTTAAACTCACAATATAGTATTGTTAAATATAGTCACAAAGTTGCACAAATGATCTTTCTATAGATCCAAAATATTTTAGTGTCATTAATCTGTAGTTGACATTTAATAATTATACATACTTCTAGGGTATAACATTATGTTTCCAAACATGTATACCTCATGTAATGATCAATTGGGGCAATTAGCATATCCATAAACTCAAACATATATGCATTCATTGTAGTGAGAATATTAAAGATCTTCTCTTGCAAAAGCTTTGAAATATACATGACAACATTGTTAACTATAATTACTTTCAAGTAGACTAGAACAATAAACTACTTCCTCTCTGACTGTAGCTCGGCACTCAATGATCAAGTTTACCCCACTATGATCATCGATGTCCCCCTGTGTGTGTGTGTGTGTGTGTGTGTTCTCTCCTCTACTTCTAAAGAATCAGCCTTTTAGATTCTACCAATGAGATCGCATATAGAATACTCTCAATTGTGTGTCTCTTGGTTTAAAAACTGCTATGCTATCATCATTTTTAATGAAGTCCCCACACATGTTATTCATCCACAAATGTGTATAGTAGGGAGCCGTTGGTCCTCAAAGAGCTTGTAAGGTAACAAAAGCAATGCACATACGTCAACTCAGTATACGAAAATTAGTACCCACATGGGCAGGGGCTGAAGCAGACTCATGAACAGGTGATGCATCTGCCTGTTCATGGGTCCTCGGCTTGTTTTATAGCAGCCAGATAAGAAGCTGTAAAGTCAACCATGGGCCCTCCACCCACTCTGTAGTTCAACAAAAGAGCAGCCAGCCTTGCCTGATGCTTGACCAAATTTAAGATGAAAAAGTTTCCTCTAGTGCTCATGGGAGAATCTGCTGTCAACCAGAGGCTTCTGAGATCCAGGTGCTGGGAGATTTCAGTTCTTATGTGGAGACAAACAAGCTAGAGCCCTAAATAGAAACAGGCTGCCTCTCTAATGTGTGTGAGGTTCTTTTGAGTGCTTTTGCTTTTCTCTGATCTTTTTTCCGTGTTCACTGTCCAATTAGTACCAGAACATCTGTTTAAAAATGATAACATTTGATTAATCCTACCAACCACCTTTGAGAGATTTAAATCAACTTTGCAAATATCTTGTGACTACATCCTGGCTGGTTTTAAGGAATGTATCCACTGCCGTGTAGTCATTGGAATTTTTAAAAATGTTTTCCAGCTTTCCTTGTGGGAGTTATTTATGACACAGATAACTCAGAGGTGCCGCCCAACAGACATGATACTGTTTTGGTGAGGAGCTCTTGCTTTTGTCTGCCGTCCACAACTTTAGTCTTCTCTCTGCTGATCATTGGCTCTGGAATTTGAACAGTGCTTAAGGTCTCAGCATGCCTCACCCTGAGTAGCATACAGTGTGTCTGTCATAGGCTAGAGAGATTTTACATGTGGCCCGTGAAAGATCTGAGGTAATGATATACCACTGAGCATCTGGGAAACAGAAAGAATAGTTTCTGAAAATCAAGCTTGACCATCAATGGCAACTCTGCCCTCCCATCCTCCAAGAAGTTCATGGTCTACGCCAGACACCCTAGCTTCTGCTAAGTCATCAGCCAAAGACTACACAAGAAGGAAACTAGTATGGGAGAGAATGGCAGGTCACAGCCCAGCCCTGGTACTTTACATTATGGATCATGAATATTCCCTCAGAAGGATGGACAGGGAATAGCCATCCTTTGAGGGTATGTGGCATTGTGATTTGTCCTGGTGCCTGGAAGGACAAAATAAAACCTGACTCTGGTCATATGTGACCCTTACCAGCAAAGGCACATCATCTGCTATGCCAAGGCTGCAGAAGTGATGAAACTGGTCTTCTAAAAGCAAGAGCAGGGTGACAGTGTGCCACATGAGTGAAAAAAGAGCCATTGTCCATCCTGAAGAGTCCTGGAGACTGAGTGTTAGGGTTTGAATGTTTACAGGCATTGCCAATGTGGTTATGTTAAGAGGGAGGTAACACTTTTAGAGCCACAAGGTCCATGAACACTCCATCCTAGCGACTGGGACTAGGTATCCTTCAGAAAGAGACTTGCCTCTCTGCCTCCTGCCATGCAAGGACAGCCCCAGTACACTGGTGTCTTACTCTTGAATGATGATCTTAGACAAAGGCATTCTGTTGCAGACATAAAGAAAAGATAACAATAATTGGCCTTGCTGGGGGATGACAGTAGGAAAGCCCAGGGGCTTAAAGCTAACAAACATCACATCATCACTATCAATCATTGCTGAGGAGCATGTAGTCTTGGTCAGGAACCTAGCATCATGCTGAGCACCTGCAACGTGTCAGCCTCCTTCCCCACCAAAACCCACATGGCAGTTAGAGGTCTCAGTTTTAGAGATTAATAAAAATAATTAGTAAAAAAAAAACTAATATCCACTTGTTGCTTGTGTGTGAAGGCAGCCATGGACACCACAGCCAGGTTCCAGCTCCTCATTCTGAGGTTGGTGGGTCCAGGGCTCCAGCAGGTGAGTCGGGGTCCTTTGGAGGAAATACAGGTGGAGAGAGGCCTAGAGTAAGTGGAGGAGACTCTCTGCTGGTAGGTTTTAGGTCACACCCAGGAACCTGGAGCATTTGTTAACCTCAGCTGAACTCAGGTCCTTCTCTATCCAAGACAGCTCAGAATAAACAGCAGCCAGCAGCCAGCAGCTGTGCAGGCCCCAAGCTGTGCACAGGGCCCAGATGGCACACTTGATTTTCTTTATTTATTTCGACGTCATTTTCAAAGGGATTTAAGTGATTTCATCACTTCAGTGTGTCTGCTCAGTCTCCTGTCCCAGAATCAAGCAGGAGAAGGGTGAGTCTACAGTGTCTCATAGGTACTTGTCAATGTACTGAGTCATCTTTTAGTAAGCAACCTGCCCAAGCATTAGAGCCAGGACCAACCAGAGGGCAGAAGCCCTCCAGTCCCTCTACTAGTACTTTAGTGACAACGTTACTTGTCTAAAAATGTTTTGAGGTATTTGGGGAAGTGTGCATGTGTATATGTGTGTGTGTGTGTGTGTGTGTGTATGTGTGTGTATGTGCATAAGTGCATGTACACAGGTATGTATGGAGGCTAGAAGTCAGCATTACATGTCCCTCAGCATTACATGTCTACCTTCTGTGACACAGCTTCGCACTCAACCCAGAGCTCACCAGTTCAGCTAGGTATGTTGTGTCTGTCTAGAGTCACAGGCCACCGTCACCACAGCTGAATTTTACATGTGTGCTGAAGAGCCAAACTCAGGTTGCTTGCTTGGAAATACCTTGCTGACTAACTCTGCCTCATAGATGTGGGATATTTTTCCTTCTTTTTTTTTAATGAAATAAATCTGATGCCAAGAAACAGTTCAGCATGGAGATCAGGAGTGTGGGCTAAGTGGCAGAGGGCTTGAACTCAAATTCCTTCTCTCTGAAGAGACAGTTAGTGGCACTCTCTGTTCTTGTCGTTCTAAGGCTCTGAGAGGAATTAATACTTCAAGCCTCAGCATAAGGACCAACCCGTGCCTTGTGCTCAGTAAACTGCTGTAGTTCTGTGGGACAAATGCGGGGCTGCCCAGGTTTTCTGAGGATGGAGGAAGGGGAGGCAGACTGTGGTCCTTACCCTTCAAACTTCATGGGGCTTCTGTGGCTCCTGCAGAGGCCTTGGCAGTGGTGTGCTGGCAAATGTTTAACAAGTAGGTCTACGCGGCAGTGGGAGGGTGAGAGCTTTGATTTTTACCATTTGCCAAGTTCCATTCTATAAGTGCTCCCATGGTGGCCAATTATGAGATGGCACTGTGGGGTTCACTGGGCATGGAACTGGGAAGAGATGAACACAGTTGGTTCCAGGACATCATTGGCCTTAAGACCCTGAAGGGCCTGGTACAGAAGCCGGAGAGTCTTGGAGACCTGCCCAGGTCTGGCTTTATTGATCTTTCTCAGGACGCTCCAGACTTTAAAGTTGTGCTCCCTACAATGTCAGGCGCACATAAGGGAACAGACAGAATAGAGCAAAAAGGAAAGACTTTGGGAAGCTCGCAGTCATGGGCTTTAATGGCTAATCTAAATGGCCATGCGTCTAACAGCTCAGTGACTCTTAATTAGCTGAGATTGACTCAGCAGAAGTGGCCCTCCCTTCCAGTGCTGCCACTCACTTGCTGCTAGGGCCCATTGGGCAGCACTTCTCTGCTGAAGGATGAGGTAGTGGCAGAAGGCTGGCCGTGCATAGCAGAAACTTAGCAAGAGTAAGTACTGTGCCTGGATGTTGGGGTGGGAAGGCTGTTTGGGGGAGCCAAGAGCAGAATGAGCTGAGCACCTTATGCTTCAAGAACTCAGTGGTTGCTTCAGGAGAAGGCAAGAAATTCGATAGAAGCAGCATTGGTATGGGAATTCAGGGGCCTGCTCTGGGCTAGTGTGGTATGACTTTGTTTCTCCTTCTAAACCATTAGGTATTGGGATATTCTTATTCTTGAAGGGGAAGGGGGTGGAATCAGGAGACTGCTCTTTGTGGCACACATGGAAGAGGCTTGAGTTCTAGTCACCTGAGAAATGGCACAAAAACCCACAAGCTGGCCAGATGCCTGAGAAACCAGTCCATTTGTAGGGTGGATGCTAAGTTTTGTCACCATGAAGAGAAGTGGGTGTATTATAAGCTACTCATAGCCTCACATGGGAACCATAAAGTTTCAGACAAAATTGGTTCAGCATCACACACTCCTGCAGGGCAGGGTGAGGTGGGATGACTGATGGGTAAGGTGCAATGAAAGCTTCTGAGGTTTAGCATCTGTCTGCAGACGGAGACACAGGATCAAGGCTACAGAACAAACACTGCCTCCCATAAACTTCATCCCAGCCTTGGTTTGGTGCACTGCTCTGCTCCCCTACCCTACTCCCACCAGCTTCTTCTAAACTCAGCTAGATTCTGCCCCCCCCCCCGAAATGTCCTCAGTTCTACCCAATAAATTACTTCTTATTTTCACTCTGGGTCAGCCCTGTCTTGCTTTCAAATAATAAAAACAAGGCTCAGATTGGCCCAAACTAGGCTTTAAGCCACCCCCCCCCCAAAAAAATGCATAGGTCATTGTTGGCCAGTCTACAAAAGCCACCCTGTGACTCTATCCAGAAAGGGGAACAAAATACAGAAAGGCTAGTGGGACTGGCTCCTTAGTACCCAAAATGGGAACACACTAGTGTAGGCCTCTTTGAACCATCTATCTTCCCTAGGCCATTACTCGAGCTTCATGACTTTTGATAAACTCAGAAGTCAAATTTAAAAAGACTAGTGTTCACCATAGAAGGCTAGCTTGAAGGTCATGTATGGCATTCAAGGAGAGAAGAAGTGTCTCTGTCAGTGGTCAAAATGGCTTCCCTTTATTGAAAACATTTGCCGTCATGCAATTGAGTTTTTATATCCTAAGCAGGCAAAAAGAAGTACCAAGGGTTCCCTGTGGGTTGCCTTTGAAGATTAAGCAAAGACTGGGAATGCACTAGGGCGACTCCCAGGAAATTGCTTTTTTATGGAACCAAAATGGTCCATTGCCGACAGTTGTATCTGGCTTTCCCTAATAGGAAACCCTCAATACATATTCTTTTCTTTCCACCCTCACTCTACCATGACCTTCTTCTCTACCAGAAAATATTGAAACCTCAACACACTGCCTCCAAGTCATTTACAGCTCCACACAAGTATGTAATAGACAAAACAGGCAGGTGACTAAGAGCAGGCCAGAGCTCTGACACCGCAATGTAAGCACCCTGCTCTCTCCTCTCTAGACACAGGAGACTTGCTATTCATGCAGGGCACCAGACTCAGGCTCAGCAAAGCTGTCAGAGTTCTATGTGCTTGGGCTGGACAATTCCAGAGAGGGGTTTTCTGTTCTGTTCTCTCTTCCTTGAAAATTGGAGTCATTGCAAATGTAAACACACACACACACACACACACACACACGCACACGCACATACACACACACACACACACACACAGAGAGAGAGAGAGAGAGAGAGAGAGAGAGAGAGAGAGAGAGAGAGAGAGAGAGAGAGAGAAGTTGATGGATGAGAGAGAACAAGCCATCAAGCTTGGTCTTTACCTGGAATGGTCCTTAGCTAGCCCTGTGTTTCTTCTTAGTGCAGGCAAAGTTAAAGAGTTAGGGATGGAGAGATGGAAGAAGCAAGGGTAAAACCTAGGACAACATTGACCTAGGCCCAAGTCGGCTGCTAGCATCTCATTTTCCTCTGGAACTCAGATTTTTTTTTTCCTTTTGAAACATGAAGATATGGTCAAATAAACTCTGCTTTGCCTTTGGTACTGGTGAGATCAGAGGCGGGTGCACACAGTACAGGTTACTGAGAATTAATGCAGCCAGGCATGGCCCTGAGCCAGTCGTGATAGAGACTGCGAGGTGCCTACCAATGCCCTCATGGCCTGATCCCTGATGCTTTGACACCTCCTCTCCCCCGTGTGTTGTGGGGCCCTTGTCACTTCCCACATGCCCTCCTATTCTTACCTACCCCCAGCATCTCAACCTCTCCCATCAAAACCTAGGTGTCCCAGGGCTATTTATCACTTTCTGTAGATGAGTTCACCGGCCTTTGAGATTAATCGGCATCCCACCACATCTCTCTGGGCTTCAATTTTTCCTTTTACAAGGTGAGAACACTGGAGGCTGAATTTTTAGAAAATCTCCTGGGCTATGAGGTTCTGTCCTCTGTGCCTTGCTTTGGGGTATTGAGCAAAAACACAGACGAATGGCATCACAGGTAGAATATAGGAGAGCCAGTCTGGAGAGAGCCTGAAGCAGGCCCCACATGTTCTTCACGGCCCCATGGTTCTTGTCAGCTGGAAACTAACTTCCTTAGCTTCGCCAAGTGCAGATGACCAGTACAGCTCCCTCTCCCCTCTTTGCTCTGTTTCCATGGCTAATAACTGATGGACTGTCCCCCCCAAAAGGCTTCCACTCCCGGTACCTCACTTGCTCTCCCTGTCATTAGTTCTTCAGTTGAGGAAGGGGAGCGAGAGCGCAGAACTGACAGGAAGGGGACACACTTAGAGCCGTGATCTCTGACTCTAGCCCCAGGCTTGTTTGAACCACACATTGCATATCCAGGATAGCCAGGAAAAGAGGCCAGGATGCTGACAGAGTAGCCGGCTTCTTCTGGGCTAAACCTAATAGGTCTTGAATGCCAAAACACAAGAAAATCTTGCATCTTCAGGCTTACCTTCTGGTCCTCTTCTAGCTCATCCCCAGCAAAGTAATACTTTTATCTTTGGCTCCTTGCCCAGCTAGAATCCTCTGCTTTAGGTCTAAGTAGCTGTCTCCCCATGCCAAGCCAAACCCCACTGAGATAACCAAGTTACAGCTGCTGCCTGAACTTCCCCAGCCTGAGTTACTTCATGACTTGCTGACTATAACTGTTGCTATAAAGCATGGTTCTCCGTGTGTTTGATTAGATTCAGAATCTAATTGTTCTTGTAGACCCTTTAAGCCAGGTCATGTCAGGCTCAGTTTATGGCTGGCCTGGGATTTGGCTGCCTGTGGTAAGAGAAGCCAGGAAGGCAGGGTACACAAGTGACCCGGTGAAGTAGGGACACCTATAACCACTTCAAATGCTGTAGCTGGAGGCCTTGGCATCCTCTCTGCCATTACAAGGTGATTCCTGCTGACTCATTCATAAATTTCAGTGAAAGTGAGTCTCTCCACTAAGCTTCCATGTAGCTTTCCTTGGAAGTTCTATCTCTTAGCTCCCCAAAATGTACAAGAGCCCCCACGAAAAGATATGTTTATACAGACTATCAGCTGTTTTGGTTTTGGATTTTTGTTTTCTTTTTGGTTTTGTTTTTATGAAATATCTCCAGGATATTTGATAAAAATGGAAGCTCTTGGAAGCTTCAGTGTTCCCAGGAGTGATGTGAATTTCCAAGAGAAAGACAGAATTCCTAGCCTTTCTTTACTGCTGCTATAATATCTCCAGGAAGCACAAGACACAGTTCCAGGGCCAATGCATTGCCACAGGAGATACCAGCACAGCAAGTTCACTTAGACTCAAGTGGGAAGAAGCCTCTCTAACTGTGTCTATCTGTTAATAATAACAATATTTACTCATAGAAAAGAGGATGGAGTATCCAATGCGACCTGCCCAGGGGCTGATAGTGAGCAGGTAGATCAACAGCCACTTCTGGATTCAGGGTAATTTCCTGTTGCTGAATTTATTCTGGAGTGGGGACTAGGGATGCTGTCCAGAACCACATTATCTTGAAGAAGCTGAATGTGTTCCTGATCAGTAAGCAATGCCTAGCAAGACCAGACCAATGAACAGCCCACTCTACAGGGCCAGCTGACTCAGATGTTAAGTTCCGTGGAAAGAGCTACTTCCCAGAGTCTCCACTATCTCTGCATCCTCTCTAGAACCAATGGTCCATTGAAACCACCAAGGGACCACTAGACTCTCTAGTTACAGCTGCTTGCTGGTCTGAGGCTGTTCTCATCTAACATACAGAGTTAACCATGGTGGCCACACTCATTTGCACAGTCCCTTCATGCTCATGGGAAGTTTTTCTTTATTCTATTTCATCACATCAGCCAGGTCTTGTAGATCTCACATGGGGATCCCTGGGGTTATATATCTGGATAGATATAGTTCCAGAAGCACTACAGACTGTCAGAATAAGGATTATTTATACCCAGTTCTCAGATAGGAATAAGTAAAACATGGAGATACCAAGCCAATTGCCCAAGCCTTTGCCTGAAAATCAACAGTTCATCAGCCATGCCATCTAGAAACACTCACATGGATTACAAATTGCTCTCTAAGGGTCCAGATAGCTCCCTCCACTCTGAGTAGGCAATACTCCTAGCTTATTTCATCAAACATTCCAGTCAGGTACACTCAGTCTTCTTTGTAGTCATAGTGAAAGACCCTCCCTCCTGATGCTGGCTCTCCTTGGACAGCCTGGAGCCTTCCTTTAAGTCAGGGTGTATGCCCCACACAGCATTCTATTAGCATAACATATCCTTGATGTTGAGTGTGGAAACCCATGTGGTAGACGTCTCCATGATCACATGCCTCCTCTCATCTATTGTTACCTTACTATTATACCTCTTTATGCTGCATGCAATGTGCTGCCCAGAGCTGAGATTATAATGAAAGAGGTTGAGAGCAAAGCTCAATGCCACCCTTCCTCCTCCTCCTCCTCCTCCTCCTCTTCCTCCTCCTCCTCCTCTTCCTCCTCCTCTTCCTCCTCCTCTTCCTCCTCCTTGAAATATCATAGGTACAGAAGAGTTCTGCTTCCTGGATGGGAAGTTGATTTGTGTCCAAACAAACTCCTCCCTTCAGCCACGACCCCCTACCCTGGAAGATGCTGTGCCAATTGCCTTAGTATAAAACACTCTGATTTCCCCACTGTGATTTGTAATGGACTATTAATCCCACGTTGCCTCATAATTCTCCACCTAGAGAACATCAATCCCAAATGAGAAGTTTGAAATGGCATTCATTCCCTGGATGAGGTCACAAACATACAGAGGCAAAGACCCAGGCTGAGACCATTGTCAAGAACTCAGGCCATAGCAAGTAGAGAACAAAGAGGAACGCTGCACTGCAGGCCAAGAATACTGCTGCTGCTTGGTAATTAGAGCCAAGCAAGGCCCCAGAAGAAGGGCTGACTCTGCTGTCCATGCATGCTGTGGATGGCAGGCCCATAGCCCATTTCAACATGGGGCAGGAACTACAAAGTGCCCAGTGTCCAGAAAACCTCTTTGTCAGGTAGCAAGAGCTTGGTAGACAATCTCATTGGCTTTTCACAAGGGACCTTAAATAGGGGTTTGTTATTATTCCATTGTGCATGTGAGTAACTGAGACAGAGGAAAAGCTACCTGCCAGAGCTGCCTTCCTTCTACATCAGCATTTCTCAACTTGAGTTCAGAACCCCTCTGAGAGTCGCATATTAGTTATGAAGTAGCAATAAAATAATTTTATGGTTGGGAGGGGGTCACCACAACATGAGGAACTGTATTAAAGGGTCGCAGCATTAGAAAGGTTGAGAAGCATTTTTCTACAAGGTCAGAAAAAGACCCTAAGCTCTCACTGGATTGATAGTTTTACAGAACTATTGCAAATATGGACTTTCCCATGTGTCAGTGGGCTTCTTCAGAAGCTGTGTCATGAACCATAAGAGCCTTTAGTGCTACATCTTTCCTATAAAGTGCCAGAGTCCTGTCATAGTTCTGTGACTTGTTGAGTAACTGAGATAGCCCATCTGACTTTGTAAACTGTGCTCTCAGAGCTTCCACTACAATGTAAACTGTATTATTGACATATGGGCACCTTGTAACCTTGCTTTTAACTGACCTGATGGTCCAATTTGGTGCAGAGCCACCATGAGCAAAGGCCCATGGGTGCCAAGAGGACACAGAGCACAGCATATGACCAGAGTGCATTTATTATTACAGTAATTGTGGGAAGATGCCTTCTCTAGAGAGATGCCAGCATTTTACAAACACTGTTCATTCATTTTCATAAGCAGACACAGATGGACCACCCTGGGGGACCATCTGGCTGGGTAGAGTGTGCCAAGTCAGCTTCTGAGAGATGGAGACACTTGGACTCTTGGGCATGGGAAAAGAATCATCTAAGTTACACTCTAACTCTCACCCAAACTGGCATACAGACCATGTTTCCTCTAAAAAGGAAAGCAACCCTATAACCCTGAAATTTTCCTTTATCCTAGGGTCTCCGACCATGGGAGAGGCTCTGAGGAGGGAAACATGACACCTCAGAGACCATCCTTATAGCAAAATCCTCACAGTAAAAATCCTCCAGGTTCAGGCCAAGGGCCAGCACTGCCTGCTGAAATTGCATGGTTAGAAATTCGAAGATTGGACTCCAGATCTGCTTAGTTAGAAATTGTGGGTGTCTGAGAAGCATGACACTAATACGTGTCAAAGTGTAGAAAGCCAAATACAAGAGCAAAGGCTAACCATGGCTCCCAGAGGGCAGAAGGGAAAGGTCAGCCCTGTGACGGCACACTTACCGAGCAGCCGTTAGTTCCAGGCTGAAGCCTTCGAGGCTACCCACATTAAAGTCCCTGCCTGTTTGTTCTACATCTTCCCATCTCTCTGCCCAAGAAGCCTGTGCATCTTAGGGGTAGATGGGACCATGGATCGATGTCTCTTAAAATCAATAAGAAATAAAAAGAGATGAGCTTACCAAATGTTTTGTTCAAAGATCTCAGGTTTTGGATCTGAATCTCTATTCTTTTCCTAAGTACAGTATCCAGGTTTCAACTTCAGGCTGACCCCAGAACACCAGGCTGTCACTCGCTCCCTACTCACCCCTACCCAAGGCAGGCCAAGTGGTTATTTTAGGTGCTCTCCAAAATGCCTCTAGAAATACACTACCTCTCATTGCTAAGCAAGGAGCCCTACTCGAGGTGGGTAGCTCTGGGCTAATTTAAGCTTTCAGTGTGATTAGAAGCAAGCAGCTCAGTTCAGCCTAGCCTGGCGCCCTTCAACATCATGACATACCTGATTTGAGAGCCTTGGTCAGAGGCCAGGCTGCCTCTCATTGTTCCTCTCTATTCCTGTGTGGCCTGGAGAAGTCCCCTGCCATCTCATGCTGGATCTTTCCCAGAGGGACTTCAGTAGAACCTGAATAAAGGAATACAATTGTTACCAAGCTGCAAGCCTGTGGGTGGGCAGGATGTGGAGTGATTCCCAATACTGGTCAAGGTGAACAGGAATCGATCAAATCCACATAGGAGCTTGAGACTGGCAGGGGATAAGCAGAACTATTTTGGAGGTGATGAGATTGATGGGCGGTTGCGGGTGGCTGTCAGACACCTGATGTCCATGGGGTTTGGAACTTACCATTACACATGCTTTGGAAAGTTATGGGGATTCATATTATCACGCTAATGTTCACTGTACCACGGCAGTCCAGGGACCTCCACCCAGGGAATTCTGGACATTCTGGTGGGACTCTTCCAAACTCAGGGAGCTATGGAGGGTCCCTGGGGTAGATGATGTCTCTCTGTGTCCCTACTGACAAGTCTAGTGAGAACTATTTTCAAGCAGATTAGTGAAGGTTGTATGTGTGCCTGCATTGAGTGTATGCATGTGTGAGCACACACCCACAAGTGTGCATGTGTGTTTGTACCTGTAACTTTGCTGTAAGCCTCTCCTGCCCCACACAGAGCTGCAGAACTTGAATTCATTGTCTTAACTACTCAAGGGAGTAAAGGTTGGGTCCGGGAATAAAAAAAAAAATTCTAACATAGAGAGGCTATAAGAAAGTAAGAAATGTGGGCATGGTCCCTCATCTTAAATAGGGTTAAAAACTGCAGCCTGAGAATGTTCTAGAAAGAGCATTAGACCAGAGGTATGAACACAGATCCCAGCTCTCGGTCCTTAATCATGAGTCTGACCTTGAGCCAGCTTCCTCCTCTGTAATATGACCTTGGCAGTCCCCTGCTTCCAGGTTGTTGACAGAATTAAATGAAACCCTTTATGCTGTTGAAGTTCGGATTCATGAGGGCGCTGTGCAAATGAAGATCTTTATTATCCTGAGTTGCTGGTCCTCCAGGAAGACAAGTGAGGTCAAGGAAGCTGATGGGGAGCACCTGGGCAGGAAATGAGTGGTGAAATGTTCCAGAGATTGGGACAGAGAGCCAGAGATCATGTTGCTGAGTGAGTAGCCAGCTCTTGGGCACTGCCTGTGGAGGTCAGCCACCCCGCATGCTCTCTTCCCAGTTCAGGGCTCCGACAGACAGGCGGCAGGGATTGCTTCCTGGTTCACACAGTGAGATGAGTGCTGTGGATGCTTTACAGTTCATCCCCTGAGCCTGTGAATCCAACCCCCCACACACACATACACTGCGTTGTGCCAGGAACACATTAAATCTGGCATAAGACAGGGCATAAAACATACTGTTTACTTGATTTGATAATTTAACTGTCAAAGGAAATCAGACCATGGTGGTGTGAAGTAGGGATTTGTGGCTCTGTCAGAAGTAGGCACCTACACTGTGATTTAGAAAACTTACCCCAGAACTGTGACTTTTCAGGGATGAGTGGTGGCTCAGATAAGTGCCAACTGTACAGTGGATTGTCCCCAGGTAAGATCCACCTCACTCACATTAACGTTGATTCAGCATGACCCTCTCAGGAGTGGGGAGAAATAGGAATAAGGAGTCTTTATACGGAGACTTTAGTCAAATGATACCTTTCCATATTCCATTTTACCCTTCTCTGAAGACAGTCCAGTTCTCATTCTACCTGTCTCCCAGTTAGATACTGAGAAACTGGACACAAAAAAGGTTTGAAGGCTCTTGTAAATATCGACACGGGCCCACCCGAATGTCTTTAGAGTGTAAACTTCTGCCTAAGAAAAGAGACAGAAGACAAATCGGCTTTCTCCAGCTTTTTGAGTGGTCTTCATTTTTTTTTCAGGTTACAAAAGTTGTAATTCTTATTACAGAGCACATAAATCTGGAAAGGATACGAAAGAAAATTTGACACATTTTTCTAAATTGTCAAGCTCGCAGTGACTAGGCTTAACAATTTAGTATAATCTCTCTAGCTTTTCATTGTATATAAAAATGGTTTCTGACATGCTTTTTCAACAGTCTTGCATATGGGAATTCTGGGCTTTTTGTTTACTCTCTGTTTTGCTTTGGGTTTTGCTTTATTTTCTATGAATGAATCACAACTTTTTTCCAAAATGTTTGTGACAGGTGTGCTGGCTCTTTTGACAATCTTTCTGTCCCTGAACTTCTTGATACTGTTTTTATGACCAGTGCTCTCATCTGTGATGAGTGCCTAGGGCATAAATATCTGTATAGTTCTGTTTCCTCATAGTCACTTCCTACCTATAGAACTCTGAAAGTCTAAGGGCCTGAATAAGTTTGTAATATTCTTCAAAGAGTGTTAACCAACCTTTGCTAGAGATGCCATGTGGTTTCACATTCTCACATGTGGTACACAGGCTTATAACACTTCAAGTGGGGGATGTTTCAGCCTTACCAGTGGACAGAAGGGAAATGGCCGTCAGTGGGAAGCACACTTTGAGTCTTAGATTTTGTTCTTCTGGTATGGCATTTTCCTGTGGCACAGGGCAGTACGCCACAGCCCGAGTCAGCGACACCATTCCTGGAGAAGCCCATGTTGCATGGTGCTGGAGTTTGATAGGTTAGATACGTTCAATGCAATGTCATCTTATGACATTGTCTTAGTCGCTCTTCTATTGCTGCAAAAAGACACCACAACCAAGGCAAGTATTATAAAAGAAACCACTTAATTGTGGACTTGATCACCATCTCAGAGGTTTAGTCCACTGTCATTATCTCAGGAGCAAGGCAGGTATAGTGCAGGAAAAGCACTAAGAGCTAAATCCTGACCTGCAAGCAGAGAGTACAACACTGGGCCTGATGTGAGCCTTTGAAACCTCAAAGCCCACCCCAGTGACATACAACCTCCAACAAAGCCACACTTCTTAATCTTTCTGAAATGTTTCACTCCCTAATGACCAGTCAACCATCACCAACATGCTCAACTTCTGGTGAGTTTCTCAGGACATACTCCCATCATAAATTTTAAAGCATCTGTACATACATACATGCATGCATGCATGCATACATATATGCATGTATGTATACATGAGTACACAGTACATTCATACATGGATGCGTGTTTATACATAGGCATTCATTCATTCATACATGTAGGTATATACATAAAGAAATGGCTAAATAGACATGCTATAGTATGTTGATTTTACAGAGGCAGGTGAAATGTTATTAACTACATCATGTGTGAATACTCAAAATATTTCCGATCAGCATCTAGTGTCAGAAATAACGTTTACTATGTGCTCTTTGAACCTTATCATTGTCCTTTTTCTGTTTTGGCATCTAGAAAGCACAAAACTTACACATTTGAGCTTTCATGCAGAAATCTAAAGTCGCTCATTCTTTACTGTCATTGTTTCTGGTCATGCTGTAAGCAGTGGTCCCAAGTGATCTCAAGTGTTTTGGGATTTTTCTCTCCTGGAGGTTGTTTGATGTTTTGGCTTTAGACAGTTTCACTAAGCAGCTCTGGCTTGCCTTGAACTCACCATGTAGTTCACAATGTTTTCAGATTTGCAATAATCCACCTTCTTCATCCTGTCCAGTGTTGGGACTGTAGGTATGTGCCACCACACCCAACTCCTCAAGTCTTTTTTTATAAGAATGCAGAAATAATTAAGTTTATTACCTCCAAGACCTTGGACTTATACATCATTGAAGAGAAGTATCCTCATAGGCATGACTAAAGAAATGTACATCTGAAGGAACCCTGCTCATTGTAAGGGTACAGTGATGCCCACATCCCCTGGCCTCCCTGGGTATTCTGACAGGTGACTTTCATAACCAATTCTTTTCTGTGAGAGTTCACAGAGATCTCCAATCACAGACTCAGCACTAGGTCTACCCACTCAGCCTACCCTCCCATCCCTACCCTCAGCTGGCAGGAGTCATCTGCCATTCAACATGACAGGCAGGGAATCAGATGCTTGTCTCTGAGATGTCCTGAGTCCAGCCTTTTGCCCAAGCATCTGCTCTAAGGGACTTGCTTTGCAAAACTAACCGTTTTCTGTAAAGGATGACTTTAATATAGCCCCGACTAACTCCAAACTCACTATATAGCTGGCCACAACCTTTAAATTCCGATCTTCCTGCCTCTACCTCCTGAGAGCTAGAACTACAGTCATGTACCACCATGCCCAGCTTATGCAGTGCTGGGAATCAAACATCAGGCTTTGTACATGCCCGACAAGCTGAACTTCATCCCTAATACAGACCAATCTATTTTAGACCTAAGGCATCTCAGGATAGTAGAGCATGCCCTGGCAATGGCTTAGATGATTTCAGGATATAACTGGTCTTTAACCCCAGAGCTGCTTCCAACAGCACCTGACAGTGACTAAGGAAGGTTCTGAGGCTGTTCCTTTGGGACCAAACTGCAAAATTGCATGAGGCCCATGGCCTGAGCCAGCCCTCTCTGACACCTGGTTCCCCTCTGGTGTTCCAAGTGCAACAACAGAGAGCCTCAAGGGGCAAGTCAGCATAGATGCAGCCTTCTGGGAAGCTAGGGCCCACTGCAGCCAAAGGTACAGCTGCATGCTGCAGGGAGTATTTGCCTGCTACAAGTTAAGTCTGGGGTAATTCTGGCTTCCTTGTGGGTTTTTGTTTGTTTGTTTGTTTGTTTTTGTTTTTTTTAAGAATATTCAATCTCTTATTTTTTTAACTTTATTTTAAATAACAAAGATCAATGTACATATTTTTAAGCATTTTTGCATAAAGGTATACAAATACATTTTATAAGGTTGTAATTAAGTATTTGTGGGTACATATACATACACATATGTATATATGTAACAATAATATAGGAAAAGAGGTTATTAATTTGAGGGGATAAGAGAGAAACTGGGAGGGGCTGTAGGAAGGAAAGGGGGATGTGATACAGTTCTATTTTAATTAAAATATATTCTTTTTTTTCTTGAACTTCACACAGTCTGTGAGTTGTTTCTGGGGTGTTCAGCACTTTCTGGGGTTAGTATCCCATTATCAGTGACTGCATATTATGTCTGTTCTTTTGTGACTGGGTTATCTCACTCAGGATGATATTCTCTAGATGCATCCATTTTCTTAAGAATTTCATTAAGCCATTGTTTCTGATAGCTGAGTAGTACTCCACTGTGTGCATGTACCACAATTTTTGTATCCATTCATCTACTGAAGGACATCTGGGTTCTTTCCAGCTTCTGGCTATTATAAATAGAGCTGCAATGAACATTGTGGTACATGTATCTTTGTTGTATGTTGGAGCATCTCTGGGGTAAATGCCCAGAAGTGGAATAACTGGGTCTTTAGGTAGTACTATGTCTATTTTTCTGAGGAACCGACAGACTGATTTCCAGAGTGGCTGTGTCAGTTTACAACCCCACCAGCAGTGGAAAAGTGTTCCCTCTTTCTCCACATCCTCGCCAGCATCTATTGTCATTTGAGTTTTGGATCTTGGCCAATCTGACTGGTGTGAGGTGGAATCTCAGGGTACTTTTGATTTGCATTTCCCTGATGGCTAAGGATGTTGAGCACTTCCTTAGATGTTTCTCAGCCATTTGATAGTCCTCGATTGAGAACTTTTTGTTTAAGTCTGTACCCCATTTTTTTAGTAGGGTTGTTTGATTCTCTGGTGTCTAACTTCTTAAGTTCTTTGTATACCTTGGATATTAGGCCTCTATCTGATGTGGGGTTGGTAAATATCTTTTCCCACTCTGTTGGCTGCCATTTTGTTTTCATGATAGTGTTTATAGCCTTACAGAAACTTTGCAATCTCATTAAGTCCCATTTGTCAATCTTTGACCTTAGAGCTCAAGATATTGGTGTTGTGTTTAGGAAATTTTCTCCTGTGCCTATGAGTTCTAAGGTTTTCCCTACTTTCTCATCTAATAGTTTCAGTGTACCTGGTTTAATGTGGAGATCTTTGATCCACCTGCACTTGAGCTTTGTACAAGGAGATAAGAAAGGGTCTATTTTCATTCTTCTACATGCTGAGTGCCAGTTGGACCAACACCATTTGTTGAATAGGCTGTCCTTTTTCGATTGAATGTTTACAGCTCTTTTGTCAAAAATCAGGTGACCATATACATGAAGGCTCATTTCTGGATCTTCTATTCTATTATATTGATCCACGTGCCTATTTTTGTAACAGTACCACACAGTTTTCAGCACAATTGCCTTGTAATATAGCTTGAGGTCAGGGATAGTGATTCCTGCAGATGTTTTCTTGTTGTTGAGGATGGATTTCGCTATTCTAGGTCTTTTGTTATTCCATATGAAATTGCACATTGATCTTTCCAATTCAATGAAGTACTGGGTTGCAATTTTGATGGGGATTGCATTGAATCTGTAGATTGCTTTTGGTAAGATGGCCATTTTTAAAATGTTGATCCTTCTAATCCATGAACATGGGGGATCTTTCCATTTTCTGAGGTCTTCCTCAATTTCCTTCTTTAGAGTTTTGAAGTTCTTGTCATACAGGTCCTTCACTTGCTTAGTTAGAGTCACACCAAGGTATTTCATAGTTTTTGTGACTATTGTGAAGGGTATCTTTTCCCTAATTTCTTTCTCCATATGTTTGTCCTTTGAATATAGGAAGGCTACTGATTTGTTTGAGTTAATTTTATATCCAGCCACTTTGCTGAACTTGTTTATCAGCTGTAGGAGTTCTCTCGTGGAATTTGTGGGGTCGCTTAAGTATACTATCATGTCATCTGCAAATAGTGATGTTTTTACTTCTTTCTTTCCAATTTGTATCCCTTTAATTTTCTTTTGCTGTCTAATTGCTCTGGCCAGGACTTCCAGTACTATGTTAAATAGGTAAGGGGAGAGTGGGCAGCCTTGTCGAGTCCCTGATTTTAGTGGGATTGCTTCAAGTTTCCCACCGTTAAGTTTGATGTTGGATGTTGGTTTGCTGTATATTGCTTTTATTATGTTTAGGTATGGGCCTTGGATTCCTGTTCTTTCCAAGACTTTTAACATGAAGGGGTGTTGAATTTTTTCAAATGCTTTCTCAGCATCTAGTGAGATGACCATGTGGTTTTTTCTTTGAGTTTGTTTATATGGTGGATTACATTGATGGATTTCCATATATTATACCATCCCTGCATGCCAGGGATGAAGCCTACTTGATCATGGTGAATGATCATTTTGATGTGTTCTTGGATTCGGTTTGCAAGGATTTTGTTGAGTATTTTTGCATCAATGTTCATAAGTGAGATTGGTTTGAGGTTCTTTTTCCTTGTAGGGTTTCTGTTTGGTTTAGGAATGAGGGTTATTGTAGCCTCAAAAAATGAGTTAGGTAGTTTTCCATCTGATTCTATTTTGTGGAATAGTTTGGAGAGTATTGGTATTATGACCTCAACAAATGTGTGATAAAATTCTGCACTAAACCCATCTGGACCTGGGCTTTTCTTGGTTGGGAGGCTTTTGATGACTGTCTCTATTTCTTTAGGTGTTATGGGATTATTTAGATGGTTTACCTGGTCCTGATTTAACTTTAGTATCTTGTATCTGTCTAGGAATTCATCCATTTCCTCCATATTTTCCAGCTTTGTTGAGTATAGGCTTTTGTAGTATAATCTGATGATTTCTTGAATTTCCTCAATTCAGTTATTTCCTCAGTTATTATTTCTCCACATTCCTTTCTGATTTTGTTAATTTGGATACTCTCTCTTTGCCCTCTAGTTAGTCTGGCTAAGGGTTTATCAATCTTGTTGATTTTCTCAAAGAACCAGCTCTTGGTTTTGTTGATTCTTTCATTGGTTCTTTTTGTTTCTATTTGGTCGATTTCTGCCCTGAGTTCGATTATTTCTTGCCGTTTATTCCTCTTGTGTGTATCTGCTTCCTTTTGTTTTAGAACTTTCACCTGTGCTGTCAAGTTGGTGATGTATGCTCTCTCCGGTTTCTTTTTGGAAGCACTCAGG
Organism: Micromys minutus; assembly: GCF_963924665.1. NCBI lineage: Eukaryota > Metazoa > Chordata > Mammalia > Rodentia > Muridae > Micromys > Micromys minutus. Next base: position 148,418,513 of record NC_137969.1, on the reverse strand, counting down.
GCTATGAGTTTTCCTCTCAGTACTGCTTTCATTGCATCCCATAGGTTTGGGTATGTTGTGTTTTCATTTTCATTAAATTCTAGAAAATCCTT